>NC_058145.1:15652593-15973426 GCF_011075055.1 Mangifera indica | reverse complement strand
AGAGGAGCCTTGGTATTTTACCATCGAACCTTTTGTTTCTTTTACAAGTTTTTCTTTATTTTTTGTTTGGAAAATGTGATTGAATTGCTTTTTAATTAGGTATGGTATTGAACAAGAATACACCCTGCTTCAAAAAGATGTTAAGTGGCCCCTTGGCTGGCCTATTGGTGGTTACCCTGGACCTCAGGTATTCTTTCTCCCTTATTTCTCGATTTTGTTATTTCTTTGCAAGTTCTTGAAATAATAAATGCTAGAATTTTTCCCATTATATAGTCCAAGGTCTTTATATTACCGCATCTTTCCCTTTAAACCTAATCTAAATAACTCCAGAACTAAGAAAAAAACCAATATGGGTTGTTTTGCTTGATTTATTGTTGATAGATTTTGTGTTAGGGTTGTTTGATTAGAAATTGTTTGATCTTAATAGGGACCATACTACTGCGGTGTTGGTGCTGATAAAGCTTGGGGAAGGGACATTGTTGATGCCCATTACAAGGCTTGTTTGTACGCAGGAATTAACATCAGTGGTATCAATGGAGAAGTCATGCCTGGACAGGTTAATTGTCAAAAATTTCGACTTGTGCTATTAACATTAGACATATTAAAATTAGCTACTAAAGCATTCTTCATGTTCCATACAGTGGGAGTTCCAGGTAGGTCCTTCTGTTGGTATCTCTGCTGGTGACCAAGTGTGGGTAGCACGCTATATTTTGGAGGTAATTTATGGTTTTTTTACTATCATATTTCCGTGATTACTGCTCATATCAATTCAAAGTTTGAAGTATTTTAATGTCATTGTTTGATTCTAACAGAGGATTACAGAAATTGCTGGAGTTGTCCTATCCTTTGATCCCAAGCCTATTGAGGTCAATTTTCCTTTATGCTTTTAGTTTGTTAGTTTTGGTTAAATTTCACATGTGCATTGTTGAATTGCAAAGAAGAGCCTACAGAATTTACCATTTTGAATATGGCAGCTTGCATAAAATCTATCATTTTATTTTTTTCTACCAGGGTGATTGGAACGGTGCTGGTGCTCATACAAATTACAGGTAACTTTATAGTCAGTTTATGCTGACTGTGTCATTCGTTTAAAGTTAAGACTTGTATATTAATTTTGTTAATGTTTCAGCACCAAGTCAATGAGGAAGGAAGGAGGATTTGAGGTTATCAAAAAGGCAATTGAAAAGCTTGGTCATAGGCACAAAGAGCACATTGCTGCTTATGGTGAAGGCAATGAACGCCGTCTCACTGGTCGACATGAAACCGCTGATATCGGCACATTCAAATGGGTATACAGAAATGACCCTTCAATTATATCTAACAGTTTGATGGTCGACATGCAACAGCTTGTTTAATTTTCCTTTTGTTCTGTCCCTACACAGGGCGTGGCAGACCGCGGTGCATCAATTCGTGTCGGTCGAGACACAGAGAAAGAAGGAAAAGGTTATTTTGAGGACAGGAGGCCTGCTTCTAACATGGATCCATATGTGGTCACTTCCATGATTGCTGAAACCACCATTCTGATGAAGTAAAGAAATGCTCAGCCGATATTGGTTTGCTTTCTTCATTAAGGCTCATGAGTGATGAGTCATAAAAGAATTGAGCATTACTAGGATCCAATCCTTCTGTTTCATTTGCAGTATAGCTACTTGTGTTGCAGGTCTCATTGCTTCCTTCTCTCCTTGGTGTCAGAATATTGTGAACTTTTATATTATTAATAACTACACAGAAGGGCTGATTTCTATTGTTCCAAATCAAAACTCTCCTGCAATTGATATGCTTGGGTAAAAATGTGATTTCTCTTGGCGTTCTGCATGCATTATTCCTCTAATCTATGCTAAAGAAGTTTGACGGATATGAACTATATATATCATGGTTGAACAAAATTTCCTCGAGTATTGTAATTATTTTCAACTTTTAAAAACTCGCATAGTGAACTTGTATATCCAATTTTTTTTTTTTTTTTTTGCATATATTATAGTTTCGTCGATATTTTTGACTTCTTTTTGTTGACTAATCTTGTTGAAAATGGAGAAATAGGTTAGTCAATTGTTCATCCTTGAGTATGGTTGAATTTTTATATCTTCTAATTTAAGGGTTAAATGATATTTTTCATTGAGAATGGTTGATAATTTCCGAGTAATTTTATTTTAAAAAATCATTCATACTTTCTATTATATTTTCATACTATAAGTAATTAATAATAATAAATATAAATTAATATATCAATTGGGGAAGATTTAATTATATTTTATGAATATAAAATTTTAATTTTATGATATTTCTTTTTTTATATAATTATGTGTATATAATTATTCAATATTATTTATGCATGTTTATACTTTCAATTTAAATTATATTATTTTTCTTAAATTTTATCTACAATTAAAAAGTCTCTATAGACTTTTTAGCAAAATATGCCAAATATTTGACAATTAATCAAATTTTAGAACTCCATTATTTTTGGAAAGTAAAACAAATTAGTCATGATGAAACATTTAAGTCTTGCACAAAAAAATTATAATTGTAGTGTAAATGATTGATCCATTTAAGGAAACAATATAATTAAGGTGAAACAATTAAGGAAATGTTTAGGTAACGTACAATTATAATAAGAAGAATTGAAAAATTATTAAGTAAGATAATTATAATGAAAACAAATTAGAAAATAGTTTGGTAACATTAGACTGGCAAGATAATTATAAGGGGTAGTAGGGTGTTCAAAATCGGTTAACTGAACCGTTTTGCTCATTTTTTGAACCGAATCAAATTTTTAGTTTGAAAAAAATCATGAACCAAAATCAAACCGATTTAGACTATCCAACTTATTAATTATTAAATTTAAAAATTATGGTTTTCAGTTTAAAAAAAAAAAATAAAAAAGAATTGAAAGAAATACTATCCAATTTATTGTCAAAGCTTTTCAAATAAGAATTGTTGTCATTTTTCACAGTCTATGGTTTATTGTTCACTGTTTAAGGCTTAGGATTTATTCTTTATAATTTAGGGTTTTAGATTTAGAGTTTAAGATTTTAAGGTGTATGGTTTAGAGTTTACAATTAAATATTTAGGGTTAACAATGTAGGATTTATTGTTTACAATTTACGATTTAAAGTTTGTAGTTTACAATTAGGGGTTTAATTTTTTAGGTTTATGATTTACAATTTTCAGTTTAAGACTTAACATTTAGGGTTTATTGTTTACAATTTATGGCTTATAGTTTACAATTTATGGTTTTAAGGTTTAATATTTAAAGTTTAGGGTTTACAATTCATAGTTTAAGATTTTGGGTTTACACTTAAGATAATATAGTTTATAGTTCATGATTTAGCATTTACGATTTAACATTTAAGGTTAAGGTTTATGATTTACGATTTATGATACTTTAGTAATTAACCTATTTGATGAATATTTGTAAATGCATTATTGTTAAAGCATGTTGTATGGTAGTGCATATCAAGAGTACAAGCTTGTAAATGTGATGCAATGACACTTTGGTTCTCTCCATCACGAGGTGGGAATTTATTGTAAATATAAAATGATATAAGATCGTGCATAATAAGGGATGCACACCCGTATACTGGACAAAAGAATACAATTTAAGTTGGTCATCATCTGCAATCGTGCATAAAGAAGTGCATGACTATGCATAAGATCAATTATTAGATAAAACATGTTTTTGGAGATTATAGGAGACGATAAGGCTGGATAAGACCATATGAATGACTCAGAGCAAACCCAACAACAAAGAGGGATTCCTCCTTGGAAGGCCAGTCAACCCTTGACCGAATCAAAAAAAATGGGCTAGTAAAATCGAATGGAGCTGCAATGGTGATCTATAATCCAATAGTAACAGATCATGGGCTCGATCTGGTGAGCATTTCTCGTTAAAATTTTACACTGGTTAAGATAATAAAACGGACCATTTCTCTTTAAAATTTTACAATTTAAGCTTCTGAATAGATGATTAATAATGCAAACTCCACTCTAGAGATAATGAATTTTGAACTTGGGATAACTTCTAATAGGCAAGAGGTTAGTTCCAAATGCTTTAAACTCAGGCTTTTGAACATGAAGTTGACGAAGATCTTGTTAGAATTCCAATAATTTTTTCTTTTTGGGGGAATTCAAGTTATGAACAGTTGTCCAATAATTGAAGCTGATTGGTATATTAGTAAGTTTGATGAAGATGGTTGGCCATGAGAGATAACAAGAACTAGAGATGATATTAGGAGAAGAAATAATCAAGTGATCTTCTATTGGTTTTGTACCCCCAGCCTTGTTCATGTCCTGTGTTGATACCTCACCTCACCAAGGGATCCAACAGATTACATGGTTCGGCATTGTTGGGGAAAATGAATTCGAGAAGAGGAGAGACGTTGCAGTATCATGGGAAAATTTGATTTTGTTTAAGGCTCAGACTTGTTATGGTTTGCTAAATAGTGATTATGCTTGCTCTCTGACAGATGGAGGAGAATTTACCGGTTCATGAGGCTGAATTGCACTTTTTGAAAGCATTGCCGCTTACAAATAGGGAAGTTCTTTTATAGCCTCTCAAAACCTGTGTATTTTTTTTTTTTTATGTGTTGCTTTCCATCTTGATCTTAAATGGATTTTTGACATTACAGTTTGCTTGGTGCGCATTAATGGAATTTGTTATGAACCTGTTTGCAAAAGAAAATGGAATTTTCTGGTTTCTGAAAGAGCAAATCTAAATGGGTGATTAAAATTGTGTTGGAGATTAAACACTATTGTTGAAACCTTACCTGTAATCTTAAACTTTTAGTTGTAAGGTTTCAAATAGTATGAGAACCAATTGTATTGTATAAAATTGTGTTAGAGGTTAAACAATTTACTACTTGTTGCTTGAGGCAACAAGTTCCTGTATAAAACCAGAACGATAAGGTTCAGTTCAATTTATGACTTATACTATGATGTTAGTATCCAATGATATAATACAATATCGACGGAAAATAATACGTATCCTAAAATATATTAAATTAATACAATACGATAGATATATAATATATTGTAATATATATTATTGATACAAATTAATATATATTTTAAAAAAATTGATGATATGACAGAATCGTAACTAAAAAATTTTATTTTAAAAGACAAATATTAAGTTTTTGAAATACAATATTATATGTGATTTGACTGCCGTTACCTAGATAGTGCATGAAATAAAAATGATTAACCTGGTTTCATACCAAATTTAGAATTTCCAGCAATTCACTTCACATATCTGAAAAGCAATTCACCGAACACACTACTCAGGAAAACTCAGAACTCATTAATTCAATTATGGGTTTTTACTTCTGGTTCAACTGTGAACATGTGTACAAGTTAAATCTTAAATGCAAGATTTTTTACCATGAATAAATAAAGAAGCTTCATCTGTCAGAGTAATCGGTGTCATACCTTTACATAGAGAATAATCAGTATTTTAGATTTTTTAAATCACATGCACCGTTTAATTTCTTTGTTTCCTCTTCAAGCGTCATGACTGTTACATATTAATAAATTCTATATCCTTCGCTTCACATTCTTCTTCCCAAGTCAAAACACATTCTACAGTTTACAACACAGCGACTCACATTAAACCCACTTCAGCAATATAAAATTTATAAGGTTTCTCCCTCCTCTTTCTCTGTTTTTTTTTTTCTTTCCGTGGTTTTTGTTCTGTCCATGTTCAAAGTTTGTGACTTCTCCTTTGTTAATGGTGATAAATAATGAATTTAAAGTTTGATATTAGATAGAGACGCCAAGAAAGGTGAAGATAACTTAAAATATACAGAGTTCTGAAATTTTGTACATATAAGTCATCAAATACTAGAACTTGAGAAATTGACTTTTGGGCATGTCTGTTTTTTTATTCATCTTTTTCTGCATGTTCAATTGAGTTCAGTGTTGTTCTTTTTGTGTTAAAATATACATACGTCACTGACCCATTATATATTTTTTATTCTTTTTTTCCTTTTCCTTCTTATTTATTGTCCTTATCAGATTTTACTTCTTTACTTGCACTCCAAGTTTCACCATATTCCTGTTTATAAAATGTCTTGTTGTTCAATCTCTCCACTTCTCCCGCTGAAGCAGAAGCCTGCAATCATAAATTTATTGAATTTACTGGAAGCTAAATTTGTTGAATTTGAATACTGATTTGCAGGTTTCATAACATTAGAAAAGAGAATTGGAAAAATTTGCAGAGAATATCAAATGGGCTGTACCACTTATCTTCTGATGCTGTTAATTTTACTCTTTGTTTCACCAAAGTGCCAGTCATGGGCTTGGTTTTCTTCTGGTACAACTTCTGCAAAGAAAACTGAAGATAATGTTTTCCCTGCCCGGAAGAAAGATAACACCAATGGTTTTGTTGCTGAATTCTCTGTTAAGAGTCTTCACAACGATAAGGG
Organism: Mangifera indica; assembly: GCF_011075055.1. Classification (NCBI taxonomy): domain Eukaryota; kingdom Viridiplantae; phylum Streptophyta; class Magnoliopsida; order Sapindales; family Anacardiaceae; genus Mangifera; species Mangifera indica. Next base: position 15,967,004 of record NC_058145.1, on the reverse strand, counting down.
AAGGCAGCTTGTTGAAGAAGGCAAAGGCAAACTGGTTGGCTCAAACACTTGCTGGAAAAATGCTTACAGGCATCTCTTTGCCGGGTGCTCAGAGATTATTGCCATTGAAGAGAAAAGGTCTAGATTTGCTTGGCATCTCAGTGATTGCTTTCAAAAGGACTCTGGCAGGCCTTCGTTTCCGTATTGTGATCCGAAATCCTCCATGATTAATTGCCTAAAGAAATTAGATGACAAGGAGCACAAGATTTATCTTGCATTCTTGTTGGAAACTAACTCTATTTGCTATCAGTTACAGTTAAGTACAATTAATTCACTTCATTGGATTTGGCATTTTGTACTGCCTAAATACAAAGACTGACAAGTCTTGTTTTTGTTCTTTGCCAGGGCTCATGCATTCCAGCATGAAACTGAGAGATTGGTGAATGACCTTAAAAGTTCAGCCCAATATACGGAGAACAAGCTGGAAATAATAGAAGAGAAGTCTGAAACTCTATTGCAGAGCTCTAATAAAATTTACGGTTCATTGGATTCGATCGATCACCGGGTTCAAAGTGTTGCTCAAACAGCAAAGGGTGTACAAGATCATATAGATTTGTTGTCAAGGCATTCTGAAGCTGTTTATCAGCAATCTATGAAAATTGCATCTTCTCAAGCTGAGCTACGAGAAGGGCAAGTGAGAATGAAGGAGAAGTTAGATGAAGGGATGTCAATGCTTTATGATGCTTACAGTAATTTGGGTGAAGAAGTCGGCAACTTGAGAGATGAGGCGATTGAAGTTCAGAAGCAGATCAGTGAAGTTGGAGAGGCAATGTTTTGCAGGATGGAAAATCTGCAGAAGAAAGCTGATGATATTGGAAGCATGGCAGGGGTTTCTTTAGAGAAGCAACAAGAACTTCTCCAGGGTCAATCCACAGCACTTGATGGGCTGCAATTTTTAACCAAATTTCAGTCTGAAGCACTTGAAGAGAGCAGGTAAATTGGGGGGTGGGGGATTTAGTTAACTTATAGTCAAAGAGGCAAAATTTTTTCATCTAAACATTTCTTAATTGATGATTACAGGAAGAAACTGCAAGAATTAGCTGAATATGGACATAAACAACAGGAAGAGCTCCTTAAGAGACAAGAACAGCTTCAGGAAGTCCATGATCATCTGGTTGAAAACTCAAAATCAATATTGGCAGCTCAGGTTTGCATTTCCTATAACCCTTGTAACTCTTAATTAAAGTAGATGCTCAGATTGGTTTTGATATTCAATTACCATCTTGCAGGAAGCTTTTGAATCGAAGCAAGCTAGCATGTTCATTGCTCTAGATAAGCTATCTACTCTACAAAAAACCATGTTGCTGGAGTCGCGAATAATCAAAGCTTTCTTCATCTACTCCATGACTATTTTCATGATCTACATGTTCACCAGTACAAAGCAAACTTATGCCATTAGACACAGGCTATATATGGGACTGTGTCTTACATTCTTGATTGAAGTGGCAATAGTCCGATTCACGGGGAATGAAATTGAGCAACAAACATGGATAATAACTTCTGTTAGATCACTGTTTCTGATTCTGGCTGCATTGCAGCTTCTACATGCCATTTGTACATACAGGTATATAGATTGAAGAATTCCAGGAATTTTTGAACCATAAAAGTAGTACATCAGGTATATAGATTCTAGAACTAATGAAAGAAGGGCTTGTTGTTGTGCAGAGACTATGAAGTGTTGAATCATCAGATGCTACAAACATTGCTCGAGAAGGTTGATGGAATGCAAAGAATCAAAGAGTTGTCATGGGAATCGGATAGCCATGTAGACTGGCCTTCATGGATGGAAACAGAACTACCTGAGGATGTAGATCATTTTGAAGATCCCAACTATTTGACTGCAGATGGAGTTGCAGAAGAAGTTGGAGAGAACTGGATCACAACCTCCACAATTACAGGAAGATATAATCTCCGTTCCCGTAGTAAACACTGACCGGAGTACTGATATTTTTGTTTAGCCCTCTTATGTATTAGAAACCAATTTACTTGAAATGTAGAAACAGTTCATCATCTGAAAACACCGTCAGTATTTTATTTAAATTCACAGTGAATTTCTCATACATAAAATCATTTTGTAGCGAGGCAGAAGCCCGGACTCTCAAAATCATACCCCATCACTAGAGGCCAGACTAACCCGTGGCCCAGCTCAACCCACTCTAACAAGACATGACCCACATTTTGTGGGTCATGCCAGGGCATTAGGATCTGGTCTACCAAGAAGTAAAATAATTAAATAATTAAAACGTATATAATAAAATAGGTTAACTACTAAAGCACATAAACCAATTCGTTAAAGGTTTACAGTGGCAAAGTCAGTCTTCCCCGCCTCAGGCATACAGTGGAAAACAACCCATGGGTAAAAGTTTGTTTCCAGTGTCCAACCTCGCAATTGGTACCGCCACTCTCTCATACAAATTGACAGTCGGGATCTGAAGTAATTGAACATAAAGCAAAGTCTGTTTGATCATGTGCCCTGTCCTAGTTCTTCCCATCATAAGGCTTAATCTCAACATGGGACAAAGTTCCATGGTCCACGCAGCTGAATGTAACTGCAACCTTATCCGGGGTACCTCTTGGAATATAGAATGGAGTCATGCTACAAAGCTTACAGAATGTGTGCTTTATGTTTCACAGTCTAAAAAATTATTTGAAACCGAAATCTTGGATTGCAAAGAGAAGTGGACTAAGCAAATTAAGCCACTGAAGGAAGAGTAGAAGAGCCATCTTACATTTCAACTTTTCAAGACTCCACTAGAGCCAAAATATGAGACACTTGTTTGCAAATGCAAAACTCCAGTGCTATGTGTCAATTGTCTTCCATAGACTAAAAATGTGTCATCATATTGTTTAACCACGTTATCATTTGAGAATGTTCTTATTGCAGAAATTATACTTTATACATAACGAAAGAATAATATATTGTATTGTAGACATCAAAATTATGAACAGTAAATACACCGACTGAGTCACTCAAGGCCTAATTACCAAGGCATGAACCGCACCCTCAATAGGCTGGTCCAAAGCCTGAGCGAGGCTAGACTCGCAGGCCTTGAGCGGGTGGGCCTGCTTTCCCATCTCTATGACTGAACATTTGAGTTCCAAATCTTGTGTAAGGTCAAATTTATCCGAAAACTAAAATGTGGTGAATAGGAAGGAAAGATCATGTGCCTATGATTGGTTGTGTATTCCCCTCATATTGTATTATTTTTCATTTCAATTGGAATTGCAATCATCTAGTTCTGGCCTTGTTTAATGTTAAAATATGCAGATTGGCAATCATATTTTCTTGAGGTTTGTCTGAGTCATATTTTCTTGGCTTAAGACTATAATGACTGACCATGTAAATATTAATTAGACGGAGTAAAAATAAAATAATATCAATTATATAAAAATATATTATTAAAAATACCCAATTTATATATATATATATAAATATAATATTCTCTAACAAAAAAAATGTTTAATTCAATTATTGATTTGTTGATGGAAGTTGATTGGATATAGCTACTTATTTAATCAATTGACCGCTTGTCTATTTCTGATTTGATATGTAGTGGAAGACTGGTTACAATTATGGCTCTCCCGGCAATCCACCAGTTACCTGCAGTTGACCCGACTGTTTCAGATAAGCTTAAAGAGAAGGTATAAATAAATATATATTATTTGCATCTTCCACAATTAAAGATTATGGCAGAACCCATCAGGTACTCAAGCAAATATTTTTTCAAATGTTATCTCGTGTTTATTTCACTATATTGGCAATACTTAATACAGTAAAATTTACAATAAAATTAGGGAATTTTAATTTTAAATATTTAATTAAATATTTATATTATATATTTTAAATTAAAATAAAATAATAATTAATCACATAATAACCCATAACCCAAATGTTTAAAGCTCTCTAGCCATTTCTTTTTATATATTTATTTAGTAGGTCAGTGCTTTTGTATTTATCCCTAAACTCAATCTAACCCTGTTTATGTTGCCCGTGAAGCTCATGTATCTATCTGTTAAGAATTAATGTTTGGATTATTTGGTTAAATCATATGAATTATTAGACTGGCAATTAAGGGAACAAGATTGGTGAAGAGATTAGAAATTAGTGAATAATATTCTCTCCTACTATTCAACCAGACTTGTCATCTTTGTGCTAGTTCAATGTTTGGTGACTAAATGTTGTAATAAAACAAGACATGCTTATTCTCTCTCCCTCTTTGTTCTTTATTAAATTACTTAAAAACCAACTTATATGATTTATTTATTAGATGGTTAACCAATCTCAATTCATATTTGATTTTATAAAACCACCGATATACAAGATTTTATCTCTATTTTGGTAGAAATTTTGATGAGCTTTCAAGAGAAGATGAGTAGGGCTTTTTCGGTATTTGTAAAGTTTGTCTGTTTATAGTTTTGTGTTAGTTATCTTTTGAATCCCTAGTTCTTTTTATCGGTGTCCCGTTTTTGTTAATATACACATTTACTTATAAATGTTAAAACATATAAGATAATATGAACTCTTTTCTATACTAACAACCTCTCTTAAAAAGAAAATAATATTATATACATCTATAAGAAATATTGAATTAGATATCAATGATAATTTATTATAATTCAAAATTATTTAATTATATGATAATATAATATTTTATTATTATGCCTTCGAACATTTATGATATTGGGTTTTAAGAAAAGAATAAACTTTTCAAAATAAGATTATTCTAATCCTTTTAACTTAGGTTAAAACCAAATATCTTTAAAAATGGAAAATCATTCTCATAACCCAAAAAAAAAAAAAAAAAAAGGTAGGAATATTGCTTGAAAAACAATTTTTTTAAAGCTACATAAACCCACATTAATTGATTGTTCATGGTACTCAAATAAAGTTAACCCTAAACCATTCCATCGGTCTAACAAGCAACATGTGTGCATCACATGAGATGAGATGAGATGAGAGGCTTCCATCATAAATGGTTATAATTAAATAACCACAATGTCGTTGTTGTAATAGTGAAAAATAATAATTTTAAATGAATATAAAATCATAATCATTTAAGAAAGAAGCGATTCTCCAAGTTTTCCATGCATGAATCTTGTTGGAGAGGTAGATTGTGCCACTGGGCTGCTCTGCTTCAGATGAAGTGTTGTTGATGTGTTCTCATTCATAAAAGTGATTTTGTACTGGAAATCTCGTGATCATTTAATGCAAAGCACATCAAACTTTCAGGAATGGATCAATTTTTTATTTTTTATTTTTATTGAGAAGATTCCTTTTTTTCTCTTTTTAGAAGATCAAGTTCATATTCTATGTCATAAAAATATTTTTAATCTTTATTTTCCAAAAATAGTTTATGTTATAAAAAAATTTATTTAATTGATAATATATTAAAATCAAAATTTTAATTTAATAATTCGTGAATTAACCATTAAATTTAGAATTTATTTTATATGGGATGATTCTTATCCATTCCCCACCCCCTTCTTGGATTTTGGTCCTTGTTTCATGACAATTTGAGCGGTGTAGGAATGGGAAATCCCCACATGAGGAGGATACTCTCCAAACTCAGCCCATTCCTGATTTATTTATATATAAATGATATAAATGATTACACTAAAAATTAATAATATTATAATTAAATAAACAATTCCTAAAAAATTATTAAACTTCATTCCAATAAAATGCAAAATAAATTATAAATGATATTTTCATAATAAAAATAAATTAAATTTTATTCTGGGGAAAAAAGTTCTGGATAGAGAGGACCAAATCTATGCCCCAACCATTTCAACACAATGAATCAATTTACTCTTAGATACATTATATTCTCCAAATGCAAAATGATATGTGTAATTAGTTTTAATTACTCAATTAAATATACAGATAATATATTATCATATAATTTATAATAATATATTATTTAAATATTTAATTAGATACTTTAAAATTAATATATATAATTTTATTATTTCCCAAATTTACTTCCCCCTCCATTCTAATAGAAGTGATTCTTTACTAATAGAGTAATGTTATACGTATCTATTTTTGAATACATAAATAAATAAATATATAATATATCATTATGTAATTAATTATTATTTTATTATTAATTTAAAATTGATAATATAATAAAAATTGTATGAAAAAATTTAAATTTTTAAAGGTGTTTGTGATATTTTATAAAATGATATATTATTAATTAGATTTTTTTATTATTTTATTTTTAAAAATTTATATATGTGATATAATATAATACTTGATATATAATATAAAAAATTAAAATTTTAATATATGATATAATACATAATTTGATTGTGATGATTATAACATTAAAATTTAAATCTCCACAAAGATATTCAAGGTTTTGATGTAAACATAGCAAAATTATTAAAAGAAAGAGCAGGATCACATTTGTAGAGACAGAATAAAGGGAAAGTAATTAGGGTTCGCTTAATGTAGAATAGTGGTCAAAGAATTTTAACTGGGAGTGGGTTGGTGATGAATGTGATCCAGCTGGTTTTGACTACAGAAGAAAGGCTGCTCACCCACTTAACACATCCATTCTTAAATTACACACTCTCCAATAATACAAAAAGAAAGAGAGTAGCTTTAAGATTAAAAAAATAAAAATAATAATTAAAAAGAAAATAAAAATGATGAAGTAGGTAAAATATTTAGTGGTGAAATTATTTCCATTAAATGAATTAATTAAATGCAGGCATTTCTGCTTGTCTTGTCACACATTGTTCTTCTATATTTCCTCCTACATTTCTCACTGTTGGATTGTGATTGATATTTTATATCAAGAAGCTTGGCCCTACTACAATTAAATTGCAAGTATCTAAGGCATACCTAGTTGTGACCTACAGCTTGACAGCCTCCTACTTTTAGGACAAAAGGCTATTTTTTTCCATCCAGGTTTGCTGAAATCTTTTATGATTTAAAATTTAATTTGTCATTTATCATTTATTTTTATTAACGAATTTTATTAATTACTTTTTAAAAGTTTGAAATTCAAAAAAAGTTTAATGGTTTTTTTTTAATTTAAAATTTTTAATATATCTTTCAATTACTTTAAGAATTAATTTAAGTTGATTATAATTTCAATTTTTTTTTTTAGAAATATAAATGATAAAATTAAATTAGTAATGATATATTAGTAACTTGATATTTATATTAAGTATGAATAATAATTTTAATATTTCAATAAAATGACAAAACATTCATTTATAGCAAAACCAAACAAATTTGCTAAATTTGCTGAACAAGCTAGAATTTGGCCTTTTAAAACTGAAAAGATAGAAATTTGTTCTTTCATCACATCTTGGGTGGAAAATAGTCATTTTGCCCTTTTTAAAAATTTTCCATTTAACTTATAATTAAGTCAATAATATTTTTAAAATTAGGAAAAAAATTAAAAATGTTATTAATAATACGGAAGAATGAATAAAATATTATATAAGAATTTGTGCAACTAATATCATTTTTAAGTTAAATAAAACTATTCATATAAATAAATTTTATACAAATTAATATGATAATTTTTAATTAGATAATATAATTATTTATTTTTTATTTTATTCTAAAATTATTCGATCAAACATTAAGAGTGGTTTGAGTATGGCCTCAACTCAAAGGAAAGAATCACTGTTTTATTGACTGATATAAATAATTGAGACCCATGCCATGAAATCAATTCAATTGGTTGAATCCACCGATCAATTTATTTTTTATATAAAATTTGTTTTTCATTTATTTAATTTAATAATTATAAAAAAAAGAAAAAAAACTGCCCCTGCGGTTTTTACAGCAAGAAGAATCTGAAATGACAGAACCAAAATCAAAATGGAAGCAATCAAATATTCGATATTGTGTAAATACACGAATGAAAATTCACAATCAAATCAATTGATTGTCATCATAAGATCTAACCGCTCAATTAGGAAACCGCGTTCTTTTTTTTTTTTTTTGTAATTTTCTCTTCTTTTTGGCGTATAAAATACAGCCCCCCACTCCTTCACTCCTTACATACACACTCACTCTGCCTCCGCCATGACTCTCAATGCCATGCTTTTCTTTTTCTTCTTGACGCCCTTTCTTTCACTTTCGTCTCAAGAAACTATCAAACCCCAGTTGAACAAAAACAATACTTTCTCTCTTTACTTTCCTCTTACTTCTCGTTCTCTTTCTCCTCATTCTTCTCCCAAATTTTATTCTTCTTTTGTTGCGCCGACCAGGCCGAAAACCGGAGTGAAAGCCGCTCCGTCGTTGAACTTCAGATCGAAGTTCAGGTATTCGAAGGTGCTCATTGTGTCTCTTCCCATTGGGACGCCACCGCAGACTCAAGAGATGGTGTTGGATACCGGTAGCCAGCTATCTTGGATTCAGTGTCACAAGAAAACTGCTCTTTCTCCCAAGAAGCTTGGTCCCCCTACGACGTCGTTTGATCCTTCTCTCTCTTCTTCTTTCTCTGTTTTACCGTGTAATCATCCGGTGTGTAAACCGCGGATTACCGATTTTACCCTCCCGACGGATTGTGACAAGAACCGTCTGTGTCATTACTCGTACTTCTACGCTGATGGCACGTTGGCTGAGGGTAATCTCGTCAGAGAAAAGTTTACATTTTCACGTTCTCAAAGTACCCTTCCTTTGGTCCTTGGCTGTGCGAAGGATCCTAGTAACGACAAGGGCATTTGGGGAATGAATGTTGGACGGCTGTCTTTCGCTTCCCAAGCCAAAATATCCAAGTTCTCCTATTGCGTTCCGCCACAAAGCTACCGAGCCGGGTTTACACCAACCGGGTCGTTTTACCTCGGTGAAAACCCGAACTCATCCGGGTTTCAATATGTTAATCTATTGACTTTTACTCAAAGTCAACACATGCCAAATTTGGATCCCTTGGCGTACACTGTTGTTTTGCAAGGAATCCGAATCAAAGGTAAAAAATTAAATATTCCAGCGACGGTATTCCGACCCGATGCTAGTGGGTCGGGGCAAACAATCGTCGATTCTGGATCCGAGTTCACTTATCTAGTGGATGAAGCTTACAATCAAGTAAAGGCAGAGGTTGTCAGACTGGTGGGCCCTAAGTTGAAAAAGGGGTACGTGTACGGTGGAGTTTCGGACATGTGTTTCGACGGAAACGCTTTAGAGATCGGGCGGCTGATCGGTGACATGGTGCTGGAGTTCGATAAAGGAGTGGAGATAGTGATTCCAGAAGAAAGAATGTTGGCAAACGTGGAGAATGGGATCCATTGCGTGGGAATCGGACGGTCAGATATGCTTGGCATCCCAAGTAATATAATTGGAAGCTTTCATCAGCAAAATCTGTGGGTGGAATTTGATCCGACGAACAAGAGGGTGGGCTTCGGTAAGGCGGACTGTAGCAGATGAGCGTAAATATATGTGGTCGTGCTTGTTTGCCCGACGTGCATGGATAAAAACAGTAACATACAGATATTTTTCTGTGAGCTACTGTGCACACTATAGTTAAAAAGAGAATTGACCGCCGGATTGGATTCTCTGAGTTACGGTCTACATTAGAGTAAGGCCGGAGTGGGGCAGAAGGTCCCAGCATTGAGATGATAAGATGGGAGCATAGGCCCATTCAGTAGTGTTGTATTAGTGATGATGAGACTATGTATATATGAGGATGTGAAACCATGTGACTAATTTACCGCTGAATTATTTATAATAATAGTTCTATTATCATTTAAAAAAACAAAAGAGGAGGGAGTGGGACCCACTCACAAGTGTCGGAATGCATGACAAGTGATGGAAATGGAAATGCAGATGGAGATGGACGGTCGCATGAATGATTAGAGGAAGTTAGGTCAAGGACAATTACTTCTTCTTTAACGTCATCTTATGTCATGTGAATCCACACCAAACATTCTATCATTTCATTTTCCCGAACCTTTTACTCTTTTCCCTTTTTAATTCTACATTTTTATTTAATTTTAATTTCCATTTAATTCTAACCAAAATTTCACCACTACAATTTTTTTTAATGAAGTGGAAGCAAATTTCAAACTTTCTAATCTTAACAAGTAATTTGTAATATTGGATAATTATTATAAAAAACTTTTAATTAGTCGAGTTTAAATATTATAAAATAGTTTAATATATATCTATCATAGACATAAAAACATTGAGATGATCTTTCCTAGTAAGAGAGGACATGGAAGGATATGTGTTACAGTCAAGTGCATAACAGTTAACTAGCAAAAGCATCTAACTAGTTTGTTAGCCCTAAGATGAGTGTTCTCCTTTTTCGACTTTCCTAAATCCTGCACAAACACAATTTAGAAAGCAGGGTTCTCTACCCTGCAAGTTCTGAGGATAAAGCAATGGAAGGTCTAATAAATATACATACAAATGTCTAAGACTTTGTGGTATATGTTGTAAATACCCGAAAAGTTATATTTCCAATCCCAACTAACATCATCTACACATATTCATTAAATTTAAAATTAAAATAAAATAAAATTTAATTATATAATAATATATTACCTCTATAACTAATTAAATACTCCAAATCTAAATAAAATTTGGTATAAACAGTAAAAAGTAATGGTTCCATTCCCAATGCATGTGGGTACTTGCTGTGATTAATTAATTAGTCAGAACCATCAGAACCAAAAGTGATTGTCAGTAATCACATCAATCATCTTCATTGTTTGCTCTTAATTCAACGCAAATCACATCACTTAATGATTTTCGGCTTCTATGGTAAAAGCGAAAGGCAAATCTAGGAACCAAGTTTCAAGAAGACAAACAATTAAAGAATTGGTTTGTGGGGGTGGGGGGCAGCTGGCAATGGAGAAAAAGGAAGCACAGCAGCCTATTTAGATAGCTGTTAGAAATTGATTTATATACCATGATTATAAGGCTGTCAAAAGTTTTACCTATTCAATAAAATTGATTCAATCTAAAAAAAAAATCAAACTTTAATACCATTTCATTGAAAAAAAAAAAAAACTCAATAAAAATAATTAACCAAACCAAACCTACAGCCACAAGGTGTTGTTTTTCTTTCAGCTTTTGTTGCTGCTATAGTATAATGGGGTGCTAGCTATTCTTTTTTTTTCATGGTCCCAAGGGCCATGGCCACCAGCTTCTAATCTTTCCACGCGTTTCATTTGCTTAGCTTCCATTTTTGTATAGACAGAGTGGTTTTCTTTTGTTTTAATTGCTACTTTGTCTTTAAAGGTAGAGTAGAGGAAGAAGTCTAAAATGTCAAGAAAAGAGAAAAGGAAACAGGGACAAAAGTGATAGAGCCGGGGAAAAATTCAACAATCTCACCAAAAGAAGAAGAAAATTAAAGGTTTCATAAATATGTAGTCATAAATTTTTTATTCAAATTAAGGGTTGATTGCAGAAAGTAGAAAAATGGTGACAAAATGCATAAAGTATTGTTATATAATGGAGTTGTTTAAAGCTGAATAATGGAGTTTAGATATTTTAGTATTTTCAACAGGCAGCTAGAGAGAATGGAACACAAATCTGATTATGTTCGTAGTATATATTTGACTGATTAGTTTAAAGAAATGTATCGAAAGGAAATGAGATTCTGTTTATATGCATGCATAGTTTTATATTCTTTTACTGGAAAAATCTTATCTTAATTTGAATGGGAAACGCAAGGTATATCATATAGGTTTGTATAGAGAAGAATATAATCTTGAAAATTCTTAGGCTAAGTTGTAAGTAGAGAAGAATATATTTTTGATATCTTTATATTTACAGGGTAGATCCATCTAAACATGTTAAATGTCTTCGATTAACACAAACTTTTTGCTTTGATTTGAGTAAATGTGTATATTAAAAGAAGAAAAACAGGTTCAATCTAGGAGATTTAAATACAATCTAAGCACATCTTATCTTAAGCAGGGAAGGACAGTTGAAAAAACAAAAGTTAGGACGAGTTACATTAAGGAACACAACTAAGAACAACAAAAGAAAAGTCTAACTCTCCTCTTGAAAACTTATCCAAGTTCCTATGAAGATAGAGTTCAAGAGAAGAGGAGGAATAGAATTTACAATTCCTCTATTAACAAACAAAGGAGTAGGCCTAACCTAGAAGACTGGGCTATGAAAAAGAGATATTGAAGAAATTGCACAAAAATTCTAACCATCCAAACTGTTAGTATCATTGCAGGACTTTCTTGAAGAGGCTTCACAACTGAGAGAACAAGAGCAAAAACCATGTTGAGAGGTACTGCTCCAGCTTTCCAGAGAAGGAGAATGCATATTGGATTTGCCTGTAGCTTCAGAAATAAGCAGGTGAACAGGAACAAGCCTATGCAAGGACAACTTCATCAGCCGAAACTGAACAAAAGTTGAGCCATGACATATTTGCCTGGGTTGGGCTCGGGCTCACTGAACATACTTCCTTTAAACTAGTATGATTGAAAATGAAGATTAAATTTTAGGAGCATGATGGAGAGGCCCTGGTTAGTTAGAACATTGCATGGGAGCAACAATTTATAATTAAACTCAAGTCATGAAATTGCCAAGGATAAAGGGGGAACATATGATAAATTACAAGTTAAATTAATTGTGACAATTGAGTCACTTCTCGCAAGTTATGATAGACCAGATCAATAGTAGAAGGCACATAACCAGGAGAAAAAAGAACACTGACATGGCGAATAAAGCCTAGAAAGAAATCATAAGCTCGAGACATTTTGAGTCACATTCCGAAATCAGTATCTATTATGTTCTTTCCATGCCAAATATAGAAGATGTAAACACAGCTGAGATATGGAAAAGAAGATAAGCTAAATACAGGGAATTGAAGAAGAAAATGATTTTATCTGTGCCCGCAGAGAAGTGTTGAGTTCTGCCTCCCTCCAGGCAGAGACAGTTCGAGCACAAAAAGACTATAGTCACATACATATTTCTCTCTACAGTATCGATATTCCCGTTTTAAGTTCCTAACTCAAATGAAAAGCCACAGGAACTGTAAAATCCTCCAGGACAAGCTTATCATGAAGATCTGGATTAAGGAAATAAACATCTGTCCATTGTCAGGTCGTTTACAGCAGAAAAATGAAATCTCTTGAATCAGGATGGATATAAAAATTCACTAATCTGCTCCTCAGTTCTGTGTTGCTAAGAGGCACCACTTATATCCACAAGCACAGAAGTCCTTTGTCACATAAACACCAGCTATCCTGGATGGGTAACCATCTTAAGAACAACATTTCCTAATTGCCAATCGAAAAAGATCCATGCCCTTTCAAATTGGTATGAACTATACCAACATTCTATTCCACCCATCCCAACCTACATCAGAGTTAAAACTCTGGTGCTTCCTCTTGATGTGAAAAAAATATACTGCATAGTGGGCCAGGGGTCCACATTAGCAAAAACATTATAGACAAACTGACAATGGTTAACAAGAATTATCATTTCAAATACTGTAGACAGATAACACTATAAACAGATTACTCTGTCAAACTCTGAGATTATGGTTAACAAGAACTATCATTTCAAATTCTCTGAGGTTTCCACTCCTGAATTATCTTCTCAGCCAACCTACTTCTGAAATAATCTGTAATCACTTTGCTCTTAAATGGAATAATTATCAGCAAGCTTGTGTTGGTGCATGGACACATTTCTAATCACTTCACTCCTTCTGGTTGATCTGAACTGATATATAACATAGAAAATCATCAGAAAGTCCTCTCGGGTCATCATTAAACTCGCAGTCCTTGACAGCAAAGCCAACCTACTCAGACACTTGGTTTAAGACACAATACAATCATCCCTTCTGCCGATCTTTCAATGTTTTATTGATAAGTGAGGTATAAGAAGCATAATCCAATACAAGCCCCTTCTCACTTTGTAGTTTATCAAAATCTTCTGAGTTTCCATGCTTGCAATGGCCCTCTAATAGAATGTTATAAGTAATGTCATCTGGAACAACACCTAGATTAAGCATAGCATCTAAGAGCATATTAGCATTTTTAATTTGCCCTTGTTTGCAGAGCCCGTTCATGAGCACATTATAGGTTACCACACTTGGTACGTGCCCATCACATTGCATCTCCTTAAGCAACTTAAAACCCTTCTTAACGTCTCCCCGTTTGCAAAATCCATCGATAACCATAGTATATGTGGCATCATCTGGTTTCAATCCTTCTTTGATCATCTCCCTCAATGTTCTTTCCGCCTCCATTGCATTCCCATCTCGACAAAGTCCTGAAATAAGCGCTGTGAAGGCTACATTGTCAAGCTTGATAACGCTTTCAATCATTTCTTTTCTAATACCAAAGGCCGATTCTAAATCACCATCCTTGCAGAAACCATCTATGAGTGTCGTATAAGTAATTTTGTCAGGCTTAAAACCCTTGGCATACATCTCATCTAAAAGTTTCCTTGCTTCCTTTAAATTTCCAATCTTGCAAAGGCCATTGATGAGTGTATTATACATTATCAAATCAGGCTTCATACCTCCCTTCAACATTTGATGATAAATATCCATGGCCAAGTCAACCCTCCCATTCTTACAATGCCCATCGATCAAGATAGTAAAAGTAACATCATTTGGGACCAACCCTCTTCCACACATCTCATCAAAAAGCAATTTTGCATCATCTAACCTACTCTCTTTAGACAATGCATCGATCAAAACACTATAGGTGTAAACATCTGGCTGCATTCCACTGTCCTCCATGACCATCTTCAACCTAAATCCCTCCTCTAAATTATTAGCTTTACAATACCCATTAATCAAAGTATTGAAACTTACAACCGTCGCACGCAAACCCCTCTTCTTAATCTCATCAAAAACCACTTGGGCATCCTTAATTTTACTTTCTTTACACAATCTATGCATCAAAACATTGAAAATATACACACTTGGCTTAAACCCATAATCCAAAATCTCCAAATAAAAACCCCAAATCACCATAGGTAAGCTCGTTTTCGTCATTCTATCAAGCAAACACCTACACCCATTAACAGGAATCCGATAATTATGCTTTCTAACGAACCTAAAACACTGAACAGCATCATTTAAAAACCCTAAATCCGTATAAACAATCATCAAAGCATCAAAAACAAAAAAATCAGACAAATGGGCACCTCTAGTTTCCATAACCGAAGCAAGAAGTTTAGAACTTGAGCCCTTCCCTTGCTTAGAAACCACGAAATGAAGAAGATGTTGGCCTTGAGAGTGCATTTTATGGGCAATAAGAAAATGAATCATTGCAAAATAGGATTGTAGCGTGAGGCGAAAGTTAGGCTGCGAAGAAAGGAAGTTGAAAAAGGAGAAGAGAAAGTTTGGTGGAAGAGAGTGAGGGTTGTGGTTGATAAGGTTGATGACATGAGAGGGCGTAAAAGAATTGAGGAGTTTTTTAAGAGAAGAAGTGTCAGCTGCTGTTACCGAAGTTTTGATTGCTTCTGAGATTGTTGTGAGAAGAGGGTCGTCAGGGTAAGAGGAAGGCGGTGAGTACCAAGTAGAGTAGTTGAAGAAAGAATGGTTCCTCGAAGCGTGAGAGAGAGGGACTCTTGGGATCTTGAGTGTGGCCATGGCTTGAGCCTTGCAGGAGCAGATGTGTACGCACCAGAAGCGATCATAAGCCAGGAAGTTAATTCAGGGTGGTCCGAAATTTGGAATTTAATGAATACGGAGGCCCAAAATTCCAAAGTTACATCTATGGGTCCAAAGTAGACCTGGCGATAGGCCACAACGGTCCGAGGCTAAAAAAAGCCTGGCCCAAGGGGCTGGTCCGTAGGTTATGTTTATAACTGAATTACGAAAAAATTATCCACATTGCAAACATTGTGATAGTATCTCAAGAGCAGTGATGGTTGGTCCTGGGTACTTTTGGCCTTTGCTTGTTTTGTTGTCCTGCGCTCCAGGACGAGCTTAGGTTGTTTCTTAGCCTTGCAGGCTGTGTCTTTTTTATGTATTCTTTTTTGCTTAGCCAAAAAAAAAAAAAATATATCTATCTCCTTTATTTTAATTACTTTTTTAGGATTATTTGTTTCCTATGTGTTTGATATATTGTGTGAAACGGAATGTTTAACATAAGCTTGTTTTTTAGTTATACGTCAATTGTGCTCATATATTGTGGTCACAACCAATCTGTATCAAATTCTATCTCATATACATCGGATATGTCTATGAATGCTAAGGTAAAATATACAAATTCATATGAGAAAGATATTGATGTAACCCTTTTTATCTTTTTCTTTTCTTGGCCATAGATATACAAGATCAAACAACTTTCTTGCAACCACATACAGTGGTTGGCATCATCAGCTCTATGATCTTGAGTTGGTTTCCACCTAAATTCAGTGATATGGATTGATGATTAACTCCCTTTTCCTGCACAAACTTCCTATCCAACAAGAGACAATACACAAGACAAAAATCAGTAACAGGTGATGGCGCCACCAAGTGGTACTGCACAAATACATTCTTCCACCTAATTGCTATAAATTTGATAATAAATTCTGCAGAAACGTCTAAGTCATTGAGCTTCTTCGATCTTACAATTATAGTAATGCGACATATATTATTCCTTCCTTGCCACAGAAGGGAAAATATGTTTTTGGCAATTTCAGAAGTATATGCCTTCCTTGCAATTGCAGATTGGTGTTTTATAAGATTAAGCCAAAAGGAAAACTTGGGTTCTTCGGAGTACTTTAGAAAATATGACCCAAAAATGCAATCTCTTTTACTATCAAAACTCAAAAGCCTTTCTTCATGCATGCCCTAACTTTTGTTTTTTTTGTTTTTACTTCATTTATAAGGCTTTCCATAAGCTTCGCAAAGTAAATATGATCAAGGAATACAATTCTTTAATAAATTTGATTTATTAACTGGCTGTAAATTAATTGAAGCAAAAAAATAAAGTTGCACTGCAGTAGATACAATTTAATATGCACCCAACAACCATACCAGTAGCCCTCGCTACGTATACAACTATTCATTAGACAAGTGTTACCCGTGGCCTGCCACCTGCCGACTTAACCTTTTCCGGCGGCCGTTTCACCCTGAAAAACCTTGTATCCGCGGCTGCAATGTCTTCCCTTCTGCCACACAAAACCGGCTGCCAAAGCCCTCTCAATTTATTAGACTTTTTCTTCATAATATTAATCCCACCACTTCCATGTCCACCATAAAACTTGTTGCCACTTGAGTTTTCTGTAAGTTGATCCAGCCGTTTTGAAATACTTTCAATCTCATAAGAATCAAGAAGAGAGGTAATATTATCATCAATATGATTTGGACTCGAAGTTTGAGAGGAAGCTTGTGTAGTACTGCGATCTTCTTCCTCTTTGATTTTCATGGCTTCCAGTTTATAACGTGAAGGTTTTGGAGGCCGTCGTGTTCTTGTGATGTCAAATTCGCCCATGGGTTTGCCCTCGGAGCCAGAACTGTGTTGGTACCACGCCCATGCAGCTGCTTTTATTATCGATAATTCATCTGTGGAGGAAGCTCTAGATTTTTTGCCTGCCATGAAAGAGCTGAAAGGTGTTGAGAGTGGCATGAGAAAGATTGAGAAGATGGGGAATAGTTTACCTACGAGAAGGAATATGTGGAAAGATCGAGTTCCACGCAACAAAGAAAAAGTTGACAGAGATGTTTGGTTAACTTCGCCTAGTGTAGAATTGAAAATTGTTGAAGAAAAGTACCTAAATCTACGCGAAATTTTGTTTGTGGGCTGAATTGGCCCGTGCCTGGTTGTCAAAATTGAATATGAAATAGGCTTTCGGGTCCACTTGAAGTGTACTGTTAACTAAGTGCTGGGTTGGGTCTCCGAGAGGTAACCTAATTGAGTGATAAAAGAAAGGAAATAAAACCGTTAAAGTTTAAATATTTTTTAATGATATATTAATATTAAAATTTTAATTTATTTAATGTTAAATATGTAATTATCTGATTAAACTAAAAATTTCTTGTAAAAGAGATGAGAAGAGATTGATCATTCTTATTTGTGTTTATTTTTTCAAAACGTTTTAGTGACTGAAAATAACCTTTCTCATTTGCCTAGATTGAGACTCTGGTTATTCTTTCTTTTGAAAATCCCTTCAAGAAATTTGGGAAGCAACAATAATCAACTTTTTGACCTGTTCAATGACTGCAGATTTCTTGTTCTAAGAGATGATGAAATTACTTATCCCTTTGAATTTTCTCGGCTTGAGTTTTTGTTAGTGCAAACAGTTTAATTATGATTAGTTAAATGAACTATAAATAAGCTTTTCCCTACGCAGTTGGTTGGGCAGGATTGCAACTAAAGGGGAATTGAGGAGAGAATGTTGCTTTCAGATTGAGAAATGGCCTCCATTAGTCAGTATCACCCGACCCATCACCAAGGGACTTAATTTACCTCCAACCATTTACTTTGACAGTAAAATTATGCATACTTAATTTTAAATAGTTAATTAGATATTCAAATAATATATTAGGCTACTTAGCATATCGACTCTCCTCCTCCGCATGAATGCTTCATGAGTGCATCCCAAATCGATATAGTCCAATTCAGCAACCACTATCCGGCCCTTTGCTTAACCAAAACTTCCTTTTAGCAAGCATCTTTTGGTTTGCTTAAACACTTGTTGGTTTTGGTTCTTCGAATTCCAATCAGGTTAATTTTTATTCGAATCAAAAGATATTTGAATTCGATTTAGTTCATATTCACTTCTATTTGAACCATTACATTTTCAGTAAAATATTCCTTTCGTAACAAAAAAATATATATACACATATTTATTTTTTTAAAAAATATCTAATGCAATCCAGGGGTATTTTGGAACAAACAAAATATAAAAAATAGAGGTATTTATTCCCAATTTTGTTCCTTTTTTATGTAAAGCAAATGAACACTCAGCGCGTAGAGAATCCAATCTAAACAAACCCTAAATTTAAATTTATCAAATCATCAATTTTGTTCACTAGATGAACCAATTTTCTTCAATTCAGCCCTAATACATTTTTCAGGTTCATTGTACTCACTCTGTCACACTAACGTTTATTACCATTTCATCAAGATTACGATGTTAACTGCTCTTATTATTCAACATCCCCAAGTTTTAAATCCCATTGTTTAACTCTTTTTTCTTTTTTTTTAACAACATTTTCTGCACTTTTTCTCTTAGAATTTGAATAATAAAGAAACCCAAAGACATAATGGTTTAAGGGTTTTCTGTTTTTGTGTTTATTTGTTTTTATCATTTTGGTTAGGGTTTGTGATTTAGGGTCTCTGGCTGTGCTTTTTGTTGTTGCAACTAAGTCGTAATGCTTTAATAAGTTTATTATCTTGCTGGGTTTTTTTACAGGATGCAATCTTCTTCACAAGCTGTGGACGCAAAAGCAGAATTTCGCAAGCCTTTAAATGATGCGGGTAATAGGAAATATAGGCGTCGCTCTCCAGTTAATGGGTCCTCTTCATCCGATGGTTAGTTTTCCATGGTCTTTGATCTAATACAATTTCAGTTTGTGTTGGTATTCTTCAATCTTGCTACCAGGTAATTTAGTGAATTTAGTGTAATGTAGAACAGTTTTTTTGACCCAGAACAATCCTCACGTGGTACACAACTTGTTATGTTTATGCTTTTATCTAGACAATGTGCGGGTGGGGAAGTTACAGAAGATAATATGATTTCGTTCTTAGTTGGAGTAGGAAGAAAATATTTCATACCAAGTTTAGCTGAAGGGGTGGACTTGGTTGTAGAATTACCCAGTGCTAAGGTCTCCTATGTTTAACCATCTGTTGGAGTTAAGGTGGATCCTGTGAAAGTGAGATTTGAATGTGATTCTCGTTTTCAACATCTATTTGTTAAAAATAAATATAAATCAAAAGTCTTTTGTGTTTGTCACTAGTTGTTGGATATCAAAAATGCATCCAGAATGTGCAACTACAGTGCACAAATTTAGATTTGATATTTTGCCTTTTGTCATGGTTATCTTGAAGTGCAATTGTTGTTTAATTGATAGTGTAAATGGACTTTTGCTAGTGATCCTATGTGTTAAAATTAGGGGTCATCTTAGGGCACAAAAGATTTAGCCTTCCAATGTATTGGAAAGTGTTTTTTTTTTTGGTATTTTTGTACAAAATATGTATTGAAGTCAGTAAATCTTTTGTTTTTTTGTATTCCTAATTTGTGTCCTAAGACCATCCAAAAATTTAGTTTGTTTATGAATTCGTATGTTAACATTATTTTTAAGATTTTAAAGCTTTTTGAAGCATGTTTTGTAGTCAGCAGTCTCATTGATTATTTTGTAAGTAAATTTCATGTGTCTTTGTATATAGGGAGTCCTAAACATGACCGGAGCTCTAGTCCAGTCCTTTCAAGGGAAGATCCTGCTAAAGCCTCTGAACATCAACAAAGGAGGAGGGATGATGAGAGGGAAGGAGGCAGAGATTCTGGTAGATATCAGTGTGGTAGAAGTGGTAATTTATATATAAGTTCTGATCACCAATCCTTCAGGAGTTCCCATGGTTACTCTAGGCATCATGACTATGGCAGACATGACAAGCATGCCAATGATGAAGAGAGAAATTATCAGAGGTTATCATCTCGTACTGGTCGGGAATCAAGAAATAGTTCTCATTCTAATTATGAAAGGCAAGAGAGTGACTCTAGTAGGTCTAAAGTCAATTTCAGTGATGCTGACAAATCTATCCGTGATAGAAATATTGTTACTGGGCATAGAAGCAAGGATAAGGAGAAAAAATTGTCATACTTAGAGCGTCAGAAGTATAAAGATAAGGATTTCTCATTTGACGGAGCTGGATCTGCTAGGAGACACACTAGCTCAAATTCGGAAGAGACAGATAAAGATAGGCATAAGTGGGATAAGGATGTCAGAGATGAAAAAAGAGATAATCGCAGGAGTTTGGGAGACTATAGAAATGATCGTTCAGTCACCTATGAAGAATCAAGGGGCTATCGAAATCATTCATCTTCTGAAAGGGACCATGGTGGGCACCACTTAAAAGAAGCGTATAAGAGTGACTTGAAGGAACTGGATGGACAAAAGCATGCCAAAGAGGAGAAGAAAAAATATGATGATGGGAAAACAAACAGGGACAAAGACCGGTACTATAGAGAAAAAGCTGATTTTGTAAGTGAAAATCAAGAAACTCTGGCCAAGAAACCAAAGTTTTCGAACTGGGATAAAGGCTCTGATTTTGTGAAAGATGGTAATCATTTTTTTACATTCTTTTGTTTTAGCATTGCAATCATCTCTACCTGTCTTCCAATTGTTTGATGTGCATTTAATCATTATTTGTTGTTGTATGATTAATCTTAAAGTCGTCTACAACTGTAGCTGCGGAAAAGATGTCTTCAAGTTCAAAGAAAGTTCAGGAAATTGGTGGTAATGTTGCTTTTTCTCAGGCCAATGATGGTGACTCTGTCACAAATGAGCTAAATGCGGCAAAAATTGCTGCAATGAAAGCCGCTGAATTAGGTATGAAATGCCAGTATATAGTTACCATCTTCATATGAAATGAGTACTATATGCTATTGAGAATTGTTTTACTTAATATCTCAATTTTTACATCAATTGTTTTTTAATTAGAATCATTCTGTCTTTCTTGTGTTAGTTTGGGATATGAAGGACAATTATTATTTTACTCTAGATCTTTAATTCCATTTCGGCTTCTGTTTTTTTATTGTCCCTGATAGGTGCTATTCTGTAATGTATTTAATTTTAGTTGGTAATTGGATAAGCTCAATTTGTTGTAGTGTCTCACCGTTGCAATGAAATGGACATGGTGCCATTTCTTCCTTCCTAAAGCATTTTTGAGTTTTTTAATCATAGTGTTCTGACTGTGTTATAGTGTTTCCATGTCCAAACAAATGCTAGTGTTTCTTTCCTAAGATTACCAAGGATATTATTTCCTAAAGTCAATATATCTGACTATTGGATTTTCCTGCCTATGATTTCTGATTATCAAATGCCTTTGAATGCTTGGGTAAACAAATTAAATGGCTGTGAGTAATTTTACACTTTAACAAAATAAATATTCTAATACTGTATCCTAAGTAACACAGCACTTAGTTTCTCAGCGACATATAAATGGCATGATGATGTTGTAAGTAATATAAGTAGAAAAAGTTGCACATTGCTTGGGTACTAACTTTGTAAGTGTAACATTAAGTTTACATCTTTAACTGATGTGTAGTTCACCCTATCTATAAGTGTAGCATTAGTTAAAGGTCACATCTTTAATTGATGCATGGTTCGCCCTATCTATATTTTCTGATACTCTGCAACATTGTACTCAGTTGGAAATCTTTTATAATCATACAGTTAATAGGAACCTTGGTGGGGGCGGTTACTTGTCTACTGATCAAAAGAAGAAGCTATTGTGGGGAAACAAAAAAAGTACAACCACAGAAGAGGTAATTCCAGTAAGTTTCCTAATGCATACATATGGTTTGTCGGTTCCTTTTTGCTATTTAATATGAATATCATAATTTTTTTTTTCATTTGCCCATAATTTATTTAATAAAGTTGGTAAACAATTTTTTCAGTCTGGTCATCGCTGGGACACTGCATTGTTTGGTGATCATGATCGACAGGAGAAGTTCAACAAACTCATGGTAAATCTCATTTTCGTCCTGTTGTATGTTCCAACTGCAAAACAGTCTCTCTCATTCTGTAGAGGCTTGCTTTCAATATGTTTGTCTGCTCTGCTAACATCGAAAAAGAACCGATTGTTGCATGTTGCTGTATGACTGTCTCATTTAGAGTTTGTACGCCTACTAACACAGTTTTAGAGCCTGAGGTTGCCTTGGTACATATGGCCAATTGTAGGGTGTGAAGGGCGAATCGAAGGTAGTGCACAAACCCGACAATCAAGATGGCAGTGCTCTCCTCCAAGCCGAGAAGCAGAGAGAACTGCAGCTGGATTTGGAGAAGCAGTACACAGCTGGACTTCGACGGAGAGATGGACGCACTGTTGGATTAGGTCTTTAAGCATCAAGCCAGGATCTGTTTCTACTCTCCCGATCAGGCTTTATGACAATCTGTTGTGCTCATGTTCAATAATCTTAAATCTTGTGTTTTTACAGAGACAGCTTGTTAGGGAACTTAGTTCCTGCCATTGGGCATTTCAGATCTTAGAAACTGAAAAATGTCACTTGAACTTTGTCGCCTTTAAATCTATAAATGGGGTTGCATTCATATATGTTGTTGGGAAGTTGTCATCATCTGTGTCTAGCTTTCTATATCACAAGAATACAACAGTTTCATATATGAAGAAACAGCAGTTAGCCCTTTAATCACATCAATCTGTTGTCACAAATACAATTTCAGAATGAAGCCAAATGCGGTGAAATTGACATAAACTAAAACATGATTATGAAAGCTAATTTAATATAAAGAGGGATTAGCGCAATGACAAACGACAATGTTGGCTGCCAACTTTGTAGAAATCACACTGAAGGCAATTGATGATGATATTCTTGGTGGGCTAATTAATCAAGTTAGTTGCACCAAAAATGAATCCATATTTCACAAGTCTTGCTTTATCAATCTTCTCTCTTATTATTATATTTGCATTATGCATTATAAAAGTAGTTTTCTCTTCCAACATCTTTTGACTGTTTGAGATTAGCCAAATATTTGTTCAGGTAGCTAGATTGTCTTGTTCCCCCATAAGAAAATAATCATACTTGATAGAAGAACAAATAAAATCACACTCATTGGTCATCTTATATCAAATACAACCTCAAAAAGTGCAAGCGTTCATGTTACTTGTATATATATATATATATATTAAAAAGAAAACCTTATCCATTTGCTTGTTCATAGAGCAAAAAGAAAAGAGCTGCCACAGAGTTATAAGACCCCACATGAACCTTGTAGGCCTCCCGTAGTTAAATTCTAGTCTCCTATCATACCGGCACAACTTAAAGAAGCCAATTTCATTTGCTAAGTGGACCAATTAAACCTTGTTTTTATAATTAAATTTTCATAACTTTTATCTTTAAATCATAGTCATAGCTTAGCTATTCTCCTTCTCTCCTCTGTGTTGCTGATGAATGATGGGGAGATGGGTCTGAAAGTGCCATTTGAATTGCTTTGAGAATCAAATTATGTTATATGGGTTGAAGCATATTTTCTTTCTAAGTGCACCAAAGATTTGAAGAATAATATCATCTCAACTTTTTGGACACTCCATCTAAGTATTTAATGGAAAATAATTAAATATTTAAATCTGAATTTACATAATATTATTTATTCTTTTATCGGTTATTCTCATTTATGATTCTTGGAAGAAAGATAAATTTTAAAATTATTTAAAATTACTTAAAACTTCTTAAAATATCAAAATATTAAAAAAAGAGGGAGACAGAATCTAACTTCTAAAATATAAACATATCTTTATAAGTGATGTTAAATAATTATTTACCAAATTTTCTTTAAGATTATATTGGTATTAACTTTTCTTTTTTAATATAAAATATCAACCTACATACCTTCATAGTCAGTAATTTGGGGCACTTATCTCCCAAATCATTTAAATAATTTTTTTTTTTTTTAAGGTGGGTGAATGGATAATTATAGGTTATACTTTATATGATTTTGGCCTCCTTCAATCCTTCCCTTCTGACCAATTTTAGCAAAAGCAGCAAAATAAATGTTATTAGTTATATTATAATTCTATCATTCACATATTTGTGAAGCATCATATGAATAGGGATAAAGAAATTGTTAAAAAAAAAAAACAATTATAAACTATAGTTTTAGCAATTAAAACATGCAAAATTTACATAATGATTGGCCTAATTCACATGAGAAAATATATAGACTCTTAATCAAGAATGATGGCTTTGTTAGGCCACCCTGAAAAATTTTCAAACATGCATCAATAAAAACTCATTCAAAGGCTTAAGATAAGAGTTTCTAATAAGAGTAATATTATATGTATCTATTTTAGGTATACAAATATGTATACATTTATATATATCATCATATGATTGAGAATCACTTTATCATTAATTCAAATTGACTCAATCATATGATTTTATATATATATTGAAAATAGTTTTATTATTTTAATAAATGAGAATTTAAAGTTGCTTCTTGCAAACACTAACTTATGAGTCAACTAAAGTATACAATTATCAGTAGTACAAATTTAGTGGCAAACAAAAAGTCTATAATCTTTCGCTTTTCTTTTCTCTTTCTTTATAATTTTCTTTTTTTTCAATAGAAATTGTAAGGACTTTGGGCCCAAAATTATAAAATTTGCAGAAATTTTGGCAAAAAAATAATGGATGTCCCCCTCATCCACATACATAAGGAATCTGATCACAATGTATTATCTGTAACCCAACCATCCAAAAATCTTAACCTAATTTCTTGCTTTGTTAATTATTTAAAGGCCAAAGGACTTATTCCCCTCAAAATATGTTGTTTTTCTAAGTTTTTTTTCTTTTAACTTTGAAAATCTCAAATACTTATCCTTGACTGATTAAAATTAACAGTAGTAAAGACAAAATCATCATTTTATCTATAATATTAAAAATATACTAAAATATAATCTCTTTTCCCTCCCTAAACTTTAAAAACTAAATGTTTTATCCAACCTAAAAATGACAGTTTCCTCTAGGGTTTAATTTCCAGATGTCTGACCTCATCTCTGACGCTATTGTTGGCAACCTCTCCCTCCCGAAACTTTTTCTCCCTTCGACGGTCTCTCTCCATTGGCAATGACACCAGAGATGATGTCAAACATCTGGAAATTAAATCCTAGGGGGAAACTGTTATTTTTTAAAACTTATGTTACGGAAAAACTTTTAGTTTTTAAAGTTTAGAGGGGCAAAAAGAGATAAAATTTTAAGGAGTTAAAGTTTCGTTAATTTTAACTATTCATAAATAGGTATTTAAGATTTTTAAAATTAAAAGAGAAAAATTTGAGAAAACAACATACTTTAGGTGGGAGATAGTCCTTTGGCCCAATTTAAACATTGATTCTTAATCTCTACTTAGTTGTCTTAAAAAGTACCTTTGAATTTGGGTTTCTTTTGGGGATTTCATTTAGTAATTATGCTGACATCACACCGGTCTTGCTCCTTTCATATATGAAATTAGGGATATTTAAAACTGGTTAACCAAACAAGTTTATCTATTTTTTGAATTGAATCAAATTTTGGTTTGAAAAAACCATAAATTGAAATTGAATCAATTAACAAATTTTGAATCGAATAAAAAATATCAATTAACTGAACCTAATTTTTGGTTAACCGATTTTTAAACCAAATTTCAAAAAATTATTATATTTTTATTATTTTTTCTAATTATTTTGAAAATATATTTAATATTGGATTAAATTTTTATTCAATTTTTTAAAAACCAATTTAAATCAATTAACCGGTTTTGAAAATTAGACAAACTAGTAATCAAATCAAAAAACCTGATTTTCTATATTTTTTAATTAGTATCGGAGTCAGTTTTTTAAATAACTTATTTTTTTGTTTGATTTTCAATTCAAAAATCGGTTCAGTTTGGTTATTGGATAATTTTGAACAACCTTACATGAAATGAAATGGGTATCTAAATCTAATTGAGTTCTTATTTTAATAAATTTATGTGTACCCAATTTTAGATATTTAATTATATAATTAAATAATATATCATTATATGATTGAATAATTTTCAATTAAATATAAAATAAAATTTAATTACATACTAACACATAATTTAAATATTTAAAACTCTCTTGCTTACCACACCAACGAAAGATTTGGAGTATCACAAATGAAAATGATATTTTCTTAGGTAATGATTCCATTTAGAAGGCCTCACCCTCCCATGATATTCTTACATTATTTTGTCTCATATTATTATTCTCTTCTATATCAATTTGAATATGATATTATATTTTGGGAAAAAGACTATTCCCACCCAATTTTTGATGCTTTTTTTAAATGTTATCCATGACAGAGCAAAAACCCTTATTCTCACCCATGAGCCGTTAATATAGATCATATATATTTGGATGGAGTTAAAATGACTATTTTGCCCTTATTAGATTAAATAACAAAAATACCCCTCAATTTAATCCGCAAAATTTGTCCAAAAATTGACGTTGGAGTTTGATTGAAATTACCAATTTGCGATGAAGAAAGTAAATTACCAATTTACATTAGGGATTGATGCTTTTATGCCAATTACTTCTGTTCAATTTATAAGCTCATTTTAGTGTTTTAGTTGATGCATGCATAGTTCTGTTTGGGTAATGTTTTCAAATTCCAAACTGAGAATGCAGAAACCAAAATCCAGAAACAAGAAAATGAAGAAACCAAATTGCAAACAGAACCCTGAAAAAAATTAAACTCTCAAAAAATGCAAAAAAATTCCAGAAAAGGAAAATGCAGAAGAAACAAAATGGTAAACACAACCTTGGAAAATAATAATCTTTCAACAAGAAAATGCAGAAG
Organism: Mangifera indica; assembly: GCF_011075055.1. NCBI lineage: Eukaryota > Viridiplantae > Streptophyta > Magnoliopsida > Sapindales > Anacardiaceae > Mangifera > Mangifera indica. The sequence continues at coordinate 15,939,541 of NC_058145.1, read as the reverse complement.
AAACCAAATAAACTTTCAGAAACTAAAAGAAAATGCAGGAAAAGTCCAAAAACAAGAAAATGCAGAACAAACCAAGAGATTTGAAAACATAACCCTAGAAAACAATAAACTTTCACAAACAATATAGTTATACTCATCTGGATTAACATTGTGAATTTTACACGGAATATCATGGGCATTGAATTGTAAATTAAACCGCATTGTGGGCAATATCCTATGTGTGACATATCCCCAATTAAATAATGCATTAACAATATGCATCCATTAAACAACATGCATGTTCATCCATAAATAACATCTATTAACCAAATAATGCATCCATTAAACAACATGCATGTTCAGAATGCAATCACTATGCAAACATGCAATTTGCAAAGAATCAATACACATCAAACAACATGCATTCACACATTATTGGTACGGGGTGTTGTTAAACCAGAAGACTTAAAGGTATTACCCCTTCTTGTTGCGCCAATAGCATTGCACTCCTGGATGTCCAACCAATATACCAAATAATGCATAGTCACAATCATCAAACAATATTCAAGCTTCTGATTAACAGTATGCATGTCCATCTACTCCAATAGTACATGGTGAGCATGTTATGTCAAGCATGACAACATGTAAACAACATGTAACCATGGAAATTGTTTGCAATTATGTAATCAAAATGCAGTCACTATGCAAACATGCAATTTGCAAAGAATCAGTACATATCAAATAACATGAATTTACACATTATTGGTATGAGGCGTTGTTAAACCAGGAGATTTGAAGCTATTACCCCTTCCTGTCGCGCCAGTAGCATGCACTTTTGCATGTCCAGACAATATACCAAATAATGTATATTCACAACCATCAAACAATATTTAAGCATAAAATACATTCACAGTAAGCATGTTCAATTAATATATTATAATACATTATGTAAACATGTTACAAATAGTATGAAAGTATGTAATACATCATACACATACGTATTACATGTAAACAGTATAGATCTATTATACAGTAGACAATATACATATAATCATATATATTATAATAGTAAGCATATAACAACTCTTCGTGTAAGTATATTTAATTCATAATCAATCATATTATTCATATAATCAAGTTTATTCAATAGCAAAGAAACCTTAATCAGAAGTTTTATTTACAATCAACAGTTAATTAAAAACATCAGATCCATTAGTACACAAAAAAATTACATATACACGATAAACCCTAAAAAACTCTCACGAACTACCCATTTTTTCATGTGAAGCTACAAAATATTTAATAAATATGATGAAGAAAAACAAACCCTAAGTATTGTAGCAATAATATGCACGAAAGCATGCAAAACCCACACGTAAATTTATTAGACCTACTATATACGAAAATACATCACCCTAGCATCAACCCTAAACCAACATAGCAGAAAAATCATAAAACCAACCGTTAACATAAACAAACACCAACATATTTAACCTTTTTACCAACAAAGCAGACCATTATAAACAATATAATGTTGAAACACTGTGTATGAAACAACGAGACATGGACAAATCAAACCTCGAAGCCAAAGAACTTCTACAACCCTTGATTGGTGTACTTTTCATCATCGTTCCTACTTCAAACAATACGAAAAACCATTATTGTTGTCGTAGGTTTAAAGGTAGTTGCAGAAAACCTTTCACATTGTCGTTGGTTGAAACACTACTTCGTTCACTCTTGAAGACGTTGTCGTTACTGTCGTCATCGTCGTTTTGCAGTCGTCATTCGCCATTGTCAGTTTTTGGAACTCACAAGACGCTCATACTTTAGAGAAAACACAAAAAGCAACCTAATTGTTTGAGAATGAATGAAACCTTTGTTCTCTTTCGATCATTCAAAATGACGTTTCAAATTATTAGGCCACACGTCGCTTTTTCGTTCACTCTCAATATAATAAAAAATTCTTTTTTCTGTCGATATTTATTCAAAACCCTGTTAAATGACAAAAACACCCTAACATGTGTCCATATTTGATTGGCTTATCGATTTTGAAATTCCCCATAGCCATTGATTTCTATCTAAACAATATTAGTTGTTGATTTTGAAAAATCATTACGTATTTAATTCTCTATAGGTGTTGCGTACGAGTGCACCGAAATGCACCGCCTCATTGTTTTAAAATCGGAGCCATTTTTTTTTCCTTCTACGTGTCCTCATTTCCTTTCGTCACACCATCCATCAAAAACATGTCACTGATTAATTCGCTTCAACTCGCCAATAAAGCTTCGTTCCACTGTAAGCTTCACCATGCGTTAAGCATTGGTGGATGACATGCGACAGAAAAGTCTACCGCATTTAATTTTTACAGAATAAACAATTTTTTATTCCCTTGATTTTATAAAACCAACATAACATTTGATATTACTAAAATACCCCTTCACTCAAACAAATTCTTATAACGCTAATGATTTATGGATAAGAATAAGAGTTTTTAATCTGTCATAAATGACATTTTAAGAAAACATCAAAAATTGGGTGGGACATAGTCCTTTCCCCTTATATTTTTTATTGGGGAGCTCCTCTAATTTGTCCAAATCCCTTTAAATTTTGTCTAAATCATGTAGTATAATCCATCTCTACTAATATATTCAATGCATTTGACAAACAAAAGGAAAGAAAGGGTGGGACTCCATAATATTATATCTATTTCATTAATTCCCTTGCTGGGACATGATTTGTTTTTCAATTTGTGTGGTTTGTCATATATGTGGTTGAAGTGTTGAGTTGAGTTCAGAGTTTGGTGGAAGTTAGGCAAAGGATTGGTGAGGCATTATGGCCCTCAGACAAGTCAAATCACATTGGCAGCCAGCCACAAAGATTTTTACTTCAAATGACCAGCATTTTTTATGACTTTCTGGAGGACCCACTTCAAGTTTATCCTCATCTTCATCAATCAGCGTACATCTGCAATACAAGGTTCTTTTCTTTTTCATTATTTTAGTCTATTTCTTGTGTTGAGCTCAACTAACAATACTGTAAACTCCCCGTGTTAGATTTTAGCATGTGGCTCAGCTCCTGATGGAGAATCTGAGCAAAAGCAAAATCTGACGAGCTCATGCTTCTCTAGATTTTATTCCTTCTTCATTTTTCCCTCTTAAAATCTTTCAATGTTCAACTGCCAGTTGTCCTCCACCCTCCTCTTTCAGTGGTTGGAATTCATTGTATGTGGCTAAATGCCTCAATCTCAATGTAGCATTTAAGTAGCCAGGGCTTGCTTGCTCGTTCTCTATATCAGTTTGGTGGGATCATATCTAACGAGCAATCAATGTTTTGTCGGTTGAGGCATTTAATACAATTTTAAATCTTTGAGCTCGCTTGACAACTCCGTTGATTTCCCCCAACCAACTCTCTTATTCTCTTCATCGGTGGATCTTTCTCGGTCATTTTCAGCTTCATAATAATAATATTAATATTACTACATCTTCCCTTATGTTTATTTATTTATCATGTATATGGTTTGATTCCATGGCACCATTGTTTCATTTCTATGCTTTACTTCTTCCTTTCCTTTGATGCTTAAAGTGACTCACCCCATTTGAAGCTCATTCTTATTTCAATGCTTTTCTTCTTTTTCTCTCATACTGCTGTCGAAGTCTTTGTCTTTCAAGCTATACCCTCTAATGATCACCGACTGGAGATTGTTGTCTTCTTGGTTTTGGAAGAGTTTTTGAAGCTTTTCTGAGTCATGGTTCCAAAAGGGCAGGCTTGCTATTAGTTTTCATCAAGTTCCTAAAATCATGCCATTGAAAAAGATGAATCTCGTTCCTTCAAAAGCAGAAACTTTACCAGAAGAGAAACTTTCTCTCTTGGAATTGCCAGAGTTACCATTGGAATGCATTCTTAAGAAGCTTTCACCAGCTGGGTTGTGTAGCATGGCTGGAGTTTGTAGTTCTTTGAGAGATAGATGTACAAGTGACCATTTGTGGAAGAGACACATGGAGCAGAAATGGGGAAAATTGATTGGTGATGCAGCTTATAGAGAATGGCAATGGCATGTAGTTTCTAACAAGAGAGCAAGCCTCCAGAAGCAAACCAAACAAAAAGGTTTTTTCACTTCTCTTTATAACCTTTTGCCCTTTTCTTGGAATAGACCAAAGATGGAAAAAAACTGTGAGCCAAGAAGTTCATTGCCAGCTGATTCAATTATGGCTTGGTATGTCTCTCTTGAGAGTGGCAAATTCTGGTTCTCAGCACAGGTTTATAATCGTGAGGTAATAGCTGCAAGTGTTAATTTCTTAATTGCAACTTAGCCTTTAGTTGATTTCTCCTCCGAAAAAATTGCATTATTTGTCCAGTGTTTCTATACAAATAATTGTATTTTGCATTTGTCACTGAAAAAACATTGAAATTCTGTTTATTTGGAGGCAGAATGGCCATGCTGGATTTCTACTGTCATGTTATGATGCTGAGCTTAGCTATGATTCTCGAACAAACACTTTCCGAGCAAGGTATTTAAACTGAGAAAATTAAGAATTAGAAGCAATGTCAACATTTAGACCTACTAATTTTATGTTACTAGAGATTTCTGAAAAGGGATTTCAAGTTTAGCAGCAGGGGAGGGCCTTGATATTGAAAATTACTTTATTTATATGCTTTAAGCTCATCTGCAAAGCAGGGCATTCTATTGAACTTGAAATGGATTTCATTTTCCAGGTACACGAATCTGGGACGCCGGACGAATGAGGAAAACATCTCATGGAATAGACTAAGAGCACCACCAACTGATACTCCTTCAAATGTTCTTCACATCTCAGATTGTTTAGATGACTTGAAGCCTGGTGATCATATTGAGATCCAGTGGAGAAGAAACAAAGAATTCCCTTATGGTGCGTTTCGATCAGTAATGAGTATTAAACACTTCAGTTTTCCCCTAGAGAACAAATCATTGTCACTATGAAATTGGTTGTGTAACTAAGAGACCTTAGTCTCTTGCAGGTTGGTGGTATGGTGTTGTTGGTCACTTGGAATCATGTGACAGAAATGGCAATCACTGCCATTGCCACTGTAGTGGTAAGTAAATTAGCTGCAATTAGCATTCTCCTAATCAAAATGTACATCCTTGAATTCAACATTCTGGATGTTTTTTATGACAGATATGATGGTTTTGGAGTTCAACCAGTATCCTGCTGGCTCGCAATGGAGACAAACGATGATAAACCGAAGAGAGCATCGCGAAGTAGGCAATGAGATTAATGGGTTTTATGGAGGAATCAGAAAGCTTTACAAGGAAGAAGAGATAGCAATATGGAAGAGCTTCTGGACTGCCCATGCCCTGGACTAAAATATGATGAAACCATTATCCAGTTTGTACATAAGCCCTCTCTTCATTTTTTCCTTCTGAGCTGAGAATTTGAGGGGATTAATTACAGAAGATGTAGAGTCTATTAAACTTGATTAATTTTGCTCTTCACACACAGTCTACCAAAATATGTAATCTTCATTGAAACTCATTTAAATTGAATACCAACCTGACTTGTAATTGATGGTTTTTCTTTTACCATTTTCTATGAATTTCTTGTGCCCTCAGCTGGAGTATAAGATATTTGATGACATGAAAACTTTTATCTAGCAGAAGTCTCAACTGATGAATGGGAAAAAGCTCCTGGTTTAGAAATGTATGCAAGTAACATATAATTTTCCAAGCCAGTTTGGCCCATTACATTAGTGGCTAAAATTCCAACCCTGAAAGTACAATATAAAAATTACTGTAGGTCAGTGGGTTTTTCTCTTTCTCTTAATGTAAAACTTAAAATGATACTAATAATAATAATACCCAAATTATTTTTACTATAACCAACTTAATACTCATATACTAATTCGACATTTTTTCAACAAGTATAGAAGTGGTATGTTATTATATAATTAACAATTATTTTATTTTTAATTTAAATTTATTTAATTATATAATGATATATTATTTATGTATCTAAATTATGTTTAAAAAATATGTATATATAATTTTATTAATCAAATAATTAAGTGATTGGAGAGAGAAAATAAGATAAAACAAAGGAAAATTAATTGAGATTGGAGTGTCTTATTCACGTGTTCACTCCTTACACGTTTGCCACTCTCGTGCTTTTCATGCCTACTCTCCGCAATTCATCTATCTTGTTCATATCAATTCCAAGACTTTTTCGTAACATGATAAAAATGTGCAAATAATGTTTTATATATATATATATATATATATATATATATATATATATATATATATATTATAATTAGGTATATATATATATATATATATATTATAATTAGGTATATAAATAATATATCATCATATAATTAAGTATTATTTTAATTTTAATTTAAAATCACTTAATCATATAATGACATATTATTTGTATATTCAAAAGTTTGAATATATTGTTTTATTGAAAATATACTTTCAATTGAATCTGGGCCCAAATTTTCCCACAAAATAAAAAAAATACGGCTCCTACATGCTCATTTCAAAATAGGGATGACAATAGAAAGAAGATCTCAATCATTGTCTCTATCCCTGAAGGGGATATTAATCTCTATCTTTGTTACAAGATGATAATGATTCTCTGTCCCCTCTTCATCCTCTTCTCATCTTTACGGGAAGAAATCATCTCCCTCTACCTGCAGGAAAACTCTTTAAATATAATATAAATATATTAAATAACAAAATTGAGTAAAATTAAAATCAATCCATAATTTCAAATATCACAAATATCATATATTAATCACTTTAATATATATGACAAAGACTTAAATAAATTTGAAAAATATAAATAATATAAAACTATAAATATATATTAATATAAAATGGTGGGACAGAGACAAGGGGAGAAGAGGAGGAAATACATGTATTTTCATATTCGATTAAGAGGTTTTTTTCGTTTTTGTTCTCTACCTTGTTCTTATCAAGAAAATTTCTCCTTGTTTGGGTAAGAGAGAGTCAGAGTCCTTAAATTTAAATTGAAATTATTTTCTCTACTCAGAATCTATCCAATTGTACTAGTTATACATTATTTATGATATGGAATTATATAATTCATGTTTGAAGGTAAATCAACAGTAACACAATATGATGTAACACCACTTTGAGCTGGGTTTAGGCTCGGACTCCCATGTAAAAACTTTGGGCCGATCAATGTCCATATACAAGCCCATTTGACACCTCCCCGTACACTACACGGACGAGTATTGTTGGAGTCCAAACAAAAAGAATATTAAATAACGGAGAGTGACCATATCTCACCTAAATGTCAAAACAATAGTTCTTACGTTTGAAGTTGAAAAAGATCTTTTGTTAACCTTTTATTAAAAATTAGTAGTGAGTTTTAACTACTAAGGCAAAGGACTATTTTCCACCCAAATTTAGTTGCGTTTTCAAAGTTATATTTATAAAATTTAAAGTCTCGTTTATAAATTAATAAAGATTAAAATTTTTTATTAAAGATAAAAAAAAATTATCATTTTACTAATAATATTTTAAAAATATAAAATTCATTACAGTTCTCTCTGTAAGTTTTAAAAATTAACATTTCACCCCTATCTAAAGTTTTTCTAACTTTGAAAAATCATATTCTCCTCTTCCTCTCCCCCCCCCCCCCCCCAAACCTAAGGATTTTTTCTTCTCTCCCCCGGTCACCATCTTTAGCACCAAAAACCTCCCCTCTCCACCTTAAACTATTAGCTGATACATGAGAAACAATCTAAAATAAATCTCTTTGTTGGAGACGAAGAAATCATCTCCGACAAAGAGATTCCAATCTTTTTGTCCGATGAAACGATCTGTTTTAGATGGCCTCTTGTATGTTTGTCAATGGTTTAGAGTGGAAAGAGGAGGTTGTCGACATTAGAGATGATGATCGAAAGGGTGAAGAAAAAATTTGGAAGAGAAAATGTGACTTTTCAAAATTAGAAAACTTAAGGCAATAATGAGTTATTAATTTTTAAAACTTTGAGGAGAAAATATAATGAATTTTTTATTTTTTAATATTATTAATAAAATGATAATTTTACCCCTATTTTTAACAAAAAATTATAATGACAATTAACTCATAGATGAAATTTTTGAGTTTTTTCAAATTTCATGAATATAATTTTAAGAATGCAACTAAACTCTGGGGTGGTTTGAGGGGGGGGGGGGGGGGGGGGTGTGTGAAAATATTCCTTTGGGCACAATTAAAAAAGGTGCTTTTATTGGTTTATAAAATATATAAACTATATAGAGTTATTCATATAACACTAGAATTTTTTGGAAAAATCTTAAATTTGAGTTTATGTTAAGTTTATAAAACTTTGATTTACTTGATATAACAATTCTAAGTTCAACCATTATACTTATGAGTTTATCCGTCTAACCCATCTTGCTACTTACACCTCTAAAGTACAAACAAATTAATTTTTTTCAATCAATTTAAAAATTTATTGCTTTGACCCGTATAATTAATTAAAAAAAATTAAAATCTTAATTCTAATTTTGATTAGTCTCAAATATGTAATCGTATTGAGTATTGATTATAATTAAAATTAGGATTAGAATCACATCATATCTACCCAACTTTGTCTAGAATAGTGTCATTCTAATACAATTTCAATTTAAATAGCATTGGAATAATGAAATTTTAATTAGAATCATCAACAATGTAATTAGAGGTGAATTGCATTACTTCGGTGCAATTCAAATTGAAATCATATTATTTCGAAGAGATTTTTATTGGAATTGCACTGTTCCAATCGTCCCCGGCATTTGTTTAAGTTTTATTAATAAGAAAAAGAAAAAAGTTTCTGGAGGAAAAGTCGAATACGATTAGGAAACGAAACATCAACTGATAAAAAAACATTCTGAATTCCATTGATTAGAAGAAAGAAAGATAATCGAAAGTCAATAAGTCATACAGCTTTAGTTTATTTGTTGGTCTCTCCTTCTCTGATAAGAGAAAGGGAAGATGAACGGCGGTCCCTCGGGTTTCAGTACGTACCAATAATGTGTTTGTTTGATTTATTCATGTTCGTAATTTTAAGTTTTTACATATGATTGATGAAATTGAATATCGTCTTGTAGATAATGCTCCAGTCACCAGAACATTTGTCATCGCTAGTGCGATTTTCACCGTTTTCTTTGGGATCCAAGGCCGTTTTAACAAGCTTGGTTTGTCGTATGAGGTAACTATAATTGTTTGTTGCTCTTTTTTTTTTTTTTTTTTTGTGATTTATTGTTGATATCTATGCTTAATTTGAACTGGGTTTTGTGTTACTTGGAAATTGATGGCTCGAATTATGATCAATATCGTTTTTTCATTCAACTCACTTGATGATGATTTAGGGTTCTTTTAGCTTTGTAGAAAAATACTTTCCATATCCTTTGGAAATTATATTATGACCTGGGATGGTTTTGAAAATCAAGGATTTTTTGAATTTAGATACGTAAAGACAAGGATTTAGGATTTTAGATTTGAATGGAGTTCTTAAAAAAAAAAAATTTATTATGGAAAAAGCTTGAAATTTTTTAGAATGAATAGTTTCTCGAATATGCATGAATTGGGCATTGTCATGGATAGTATCATACCAATGGGTGTAAGAACTACCTGATAATATGGATTTTAACAGTATCATAAACAGCGCATGTGAACATCATCTGAATTGTGATAGCACACACTATTATACTTTAGGTGTCCTTTGGACCATTGGCTATGTAGTATTGTTTTGGTGGCAAAATTGATCAGCATCTTTCCTTCAGTTTTTAGTGGCTCACTGAAATTATATGTTTTGTACAAACTCATTCTGAATGTGACATTTTCTGATCGATTCTATTCTATATAATGACAGGACATATTCAGAAATTTTCACCTATGGAAGTTGATTGTGTCAGGATTTGCCTTTTCATCTGCACCAGAACTGATGTTTGGGCTTTATCTTCTATACTACTTCAGGGTGTTTGAGAGACAGATAGGTTCTAATAAGTACTCAGTGAGTGATCATCCTTTTTGAAATCCTCATGATTTCTGTATTTTATCTTTCCTTTTTACCCCCTACCAAACATCTTGGATGACTGAACCCTTCACTGAATAAAATTTGGATCCAAGAATTCTTGTGCATCCAGAAGAGACCCAACTGATCATATTAGCAAGCAGTCAAAATTCCCTAATAATATCTTATTTTACCATATATTCTAGAAATTAATTGCTACTATCTTGTGCATGCAATAGGGAGGATTAACTTTGTCCTATTATTCTTATTATATAATTATTATAAAGCAAACCATTTCTTATTATTGAGCAATTGGCATAATAATGGGTTCTGCTTGTATGCTGTGTAATCATAGCATGATACTTGTTTGTAGAATTGAAATGTGAAAAACAATAGAAACTTTTTGAGTGAAAGTTTAGTTTCAAGCTAATATATACATTTACCTAGCTTGGAAGGTCCGGCAAAGAAGCTGCTGACTTATTCTGTTTACTTGGAGAAATTGTTTCTTGAAATGAAGGAGATTTTCAGTTGATTGTTTACATTAGATTGCCCAGATATTGGACAGCTCAATTTTTGTTCATAGGTGAAAATGGGCAGAGAGAGAAAAGAGAAAATGAAAGAAGAAACTTGTTTAAAATGAATCAAAGGCTTTCAAAGAGGCCCATTGTGTATATCACTGAAAGCTTTTTTTCGTAGGGTAACTGTTTTGCGTGTAATAGCTCAATTACTTAGTATAATTTTCTTTCCATTTAGTATATCACTTTGAGAAGTGATTTTAGGATTCATCAGGTTGTGAAGGTGATTATTTGATGGTTTGAATAGTTAAATGTTGCAGCTTCTTATAGCCATTATTGCCCTTTGTCAATAACTCATTCCTGCTGATTTCAGTTCAGCTTTGTAGGTATATTCTCATGGAATATGAAATTTAGACTAGTGTTTTGTGATTTATTTGGTGGGTGTTATCTTAAGTAAGCTTTTTTCTGTTCCCAACGTGGCCAGGTCATTTCAAAATTAGTTCTTTGAGTTTGTGCTAGAGTCACGGATGTGGTTAATTGTTTTTTTTTTTTTAACCTTTTATAGGTTGGTTCATTTATATTTCACATAACATGTTTTCTTTAATATTCATCATGCTCTTTTGTTTCTGTACTTTTATAAGGCTTTTATGAAAGTGGTGGTAGAATCCCATGTATGGTAAATTGCGGTTTCTAGTTTGTTTAGTTACTATTTAGTTTACCTTGACTATAGTTAGTCCTCTTTATCAATGATGAACCACAGGATACAAAATAATGGTTTTCTTTTAGTTTTGAATTGCTTTTCCTTTTAAACTTGTAGCTGTTTTCTTTCTTAAAGAGAGAATATGCTCCATTCATGCAGGTCTTCATCTTATTCTCCATGATAGTTTCATCACTCTTTGAAGTCCTAGCACTGGCTCTTCTTAAAGGTATGCTATCTTTGTATGATCCTTATATGCTTCTCTAGTTTCTAAACTTTAAGTATTTCATTCAGCTCTTTGCAGTGTAGTATGAGAGCAATTTTGCAGTCTTACTGTTCACCCCCCCTTTTTTTTTGTGTGTGTGTGTGCGCACGTTATTCCGCTTTTGTTAATGGTCTTCAGGAAAATTATGTTAACAAGCTTCATACTTTTGTCAAAATTAGTCATCTCTTATGTAACAAGCCTCATAATATTAAGGGCCCTTTCAAAAGAGTAGGCATCTGACAAGTGATCTGAAATAGAACTTATACCCTCATGCTCCCAAGTTAAGACATGGAACGACAATAATTTCCTTATACGCATGAGTTCCTTGTGTAAAAATATCCAAGCGAAAGTGGAGTCTCTAACATGAGACTATCATGTCATGGAGATGGCTCCTAAAGCAATGAAGACATTAGGTTAATTGCTTCTTCATGTTTAACTATTTAATTTCATAATTTCCTTCTCTTTCTCTCTTTTTTTTCTTTGTTTTCTGGCTTGTGGATGTTGGAGTTTACTATAATTGCGGCTAAACTCTCTATTTATTACTTCTCTGTCTTTCTGAATACTTGTATACAATGCAAAACGGTGGAGAAATTAATTCACTTGTATCTATCCTTTTTGCAGATCCTGAAAAGAACCTAATCACATCTGGACCATATGGTCTTATATTTGCTTCATTCATACCCTTTTTCTTCGACATTCCAGTTTCGACAAGGTTCCGTGTGTTTGGAGTTCGCTTTTCTGATAAGTCCTTCGTATATCTTGCTGGTCTACAGGTTAGTATGGCTGTAATTTATTACGTTTTACCATGTCTGCCCTCCTTTCCCCTCTTGCCATAGAATTCTATGATCTAACATTACTTTCTGTTTGCAGCTTCTTTTATCATCATGGAAAAGATCTCTGCTGCCAGGAATATGTGGAATTCTCGCTGGTTCCATGTACCGTCTAAATATCTTCCGCATCCGCAAGGCCAAGGTAATAATTTTTTTTTTTAAAAGCAAAACAAAGGTTATAGTTCTTTACTATGTATGAACTGAAATAACTTTTAGTGACTATACATTTAGATGATTTGCTTGGTACCCTGTTCAAGCATAAGTAGATGTTTTCATATGAGCTTCATTGGACTTTTTAAAGAAGGAAAGAGAATGGAATTAATTATAAAATGTGCTCTATGGAATTTACAATGATAGTATCTATTTTTATTTGTATATGTTGTCATAAATATTGTGCTATACTGTTCTTAATCACGCTTTTTATTCTTGCCTGACAGTTCCCTAAGTTTGTTGCTTCATTCTTCTCACGGCTTTCCTGGCCATCTGTTGGGAGTTCATCTGCAACACAGGGTAGAAATGTTGTAGGAAGCATGCCATCCTACGCAAGGCGCCAAGTGGAGGCAAGTACCTTGGCTGTGTTTTAACCACCTCCTTAGAACTTGTTTAATTGTTAACTAGTGGTAATAACTAACAAAACTATGTGTGCATTTATGGTTTTTACTGATTCGTTTTCACTATATCTGGGATTTTTTAACCCCGGTGCCCTAAAATTTACCATCGTATCCTCTCCTCTCCCGCTTGAAAGTGGATAAAATCTCTTCCAACAATGATCGTGCTCCCAAGACACTTAATTTTGATGCTTTTTTATTTTTGTAGGATACATGTAGTTCAATTTTTGGATAACTGTTTGGCATTTTGATGTAAATCATATTTGACTTACGCTTCATTTGTACCTCTGAACAACTTTTGTTTACTTTGATTTCAGAGAAATTACCCTTCTTCCGTGCCTTCCAGTATAGATCCGCCAGAAGACTCCATTGCTATGCTTGTTTCTATGGGCTTCGACTGGAACTCTGCCAGACAGGCACTTGTGCATGCAAGAAACGATATCAATGTGGCTACAAACATCCTTCTTGAAGCACAATCTCGCTAATTCTGGAAACAAAAAGAAAAATTGTTGAGAAAGTGAAAACTGGACTTCTCGAACCCAGAGCTGAATCCGTTGACATCAAGCTGTGGTAGTTTAACATAAGTGCGAATTACAACCACCCAATTGATGTGCTCCAGGAATACATCAGGGCACTCATCTTTTTGAAGGGTTTTCCCTTATCTTTACGACACTGTCTAGTTTTAATTATTAGCACATCCCTATATATAACACCATTAACACTAAAGTTTAGGAGCCTGTAGAATTTTTATGCCATAGCGGAAAACATGCATTTCCCCACAAAGTTAAGGATGCCATGCATGCAGGCAATTCTGTCATATGATCCATTTAGATGCTGATGATAAGTTTGTAAATTGGTTATCTTAGTACTTTGCAAATTTCATTGTCAGAATCTACCCTTCCATGATTTCATGTGGATTGCTGGGACCCCTGGAAACAGCAAAGGTATCTTTCAGGCTTCATGAACTATAATCTCTCTGGTCAAGTCAATTGAAGTTGCCCTGTAATTTATGACAAGGTGCCATCAAAATGCCGAAGTTAACATTTTATCGGAAGGTAACAAATCCCAAATCGCAGCGGTTAAGAAAAGTTTGTATACAGTACGGAATAACCAAAACACCATTAATCCAGTCGCTAGCCGAAATGATGGCTCATACTAAAAGAGTAACAGACATGACCATTTTGCTAAATTCTAGACCAAGAAGAAAGTTTTATTTAGTAAGACGATGGTTGATTGATTCGTTATACTTTTAACAATATGAAAGGCAAATCTGTTTATGACAAAACCTTGACCAATTATAGTCCTATAGTTCTCTCACTATTAATCAATTATCACTGTAGTTTAGGGTATAAAGACAGAGATATTAGTAGCCTCACATTGTCAGCCACATTGTAACAATTAGTGTATATGAGAGATTGGGTTGAATAAGCAGACGAATGAAGTCAGCCAAAGCCCTAGTGAACATAAAGAATACTCTCTCAAGCATAACATGCAACTCCATTAATTATATGGTGCTTTAAGGAAATTTCTGTTCAGGAATACCTATAAAACGCATTTAAAAAAAATTGCGCCACGAACAGAGAAGCTTCATAATGGTAATATCGAGTGCATACAATCAAAGCCAAATATCCACAATTCAATCTCCATCAGCAAACTGTGAAATCGAGGTGCAAAAGATAAGAAAATATAGTACTCCGAGGGCTTCCTTTCTCTACTTTTGAGGGTCAACATGGACGTTATATGACTGTATAAATGGCATTACAAATGGAAAAGTATTGGGCACTCAACTGTCATGCCTCTCTTTTCCTTCCACAGGCATGCTGCATGCATCAGACAGTGCTGATGTCAACACGGCTCTTATGCAGCTGAAAAGCAGGGGTGATCCAGCTTCCACAACTGCATTGTATCCCTGACCAATTGAAGTAACCCAAGCGTGCTTCACAATGAACACATGACAACTTGCCCTCCAATGCACCATCTTCAACTGAATCACAAGAAAATTTTTCCAAAAGGGTAAATCCTATCTGCATCCATGCAAATTACAAAGTGCACAAAACCAACCAATGTCAACTTCAGCATGAGTTGATGTACCTCAAAATCAATATTGGATTCCACTATCAGAGAGGAATTAGAAGCACTCAAAAAGTGACCAAAATGCTTACTTCAAAAATGAATTTGATGAAATTATATATTAAAGAATAGGAGTACCTCTAAGGTGGGCTTTCTTACGCTCCAATATAGATTAAAACATGACAATGGAACAAAGAATAAGGGGAAGGATAAAATTGATGTCTCAACAAGATTACCCATATTCTTCGTACTTCACAAATCATATTCCACCATAATTATAAGTGTATACGTTATACCACTGTATACACATTTGTTTCAATCAATATATTGAACCATTCAGTTCTTCAAAATGCTTTCACAAACAATCCCAATCAAAGATACCAGAAGCCAGTAAATCAAGATTGTAAATTCATCGAAAACTAGGGCATTTCGTAAGACTAATCAGTTCACAATTGAACTATCCTCTAATATCCCGAGTGAAAATCTATATCAATTTGCAAGCTAAAAGATGCTACAAATATAGAATACTCATACTGAGATGAAGTGAAGGTAAACAATACAGTCATGAACCATGCTATTATGTCCAACTAAATTGATATCCATGATGAAAGCACACTAGCACATCAGAAATTCTGGAAAAAGAAAAATTAGTAGATATCAAATGTTACCTGTTGTCATCCACCGAAGCGGTTCAACAAATATAGAAGAACACTCAGACTCGTCAGACTTGTTAAAACAGTTGGAAAAACTCCGCTTGTGCCACTCAAAGGCTGTCTCACCCTCACCTGGAACATGCTCAACAACATTCTCCTGCAATGCAACAACTCTACGGCATTTCTTGCAGCGATATGCCCGGGTATGATTATCTCCATTTGGGGTTAATTCTACAGAGGAAACTTCTGCAGGCAAGCCAGGATCAGCCCCAAATCTGGAACCATCGATTTTCTCACCACGGTTATAAGAATCACCTAAGAGGATATGTCAGAAAATCTTTTCAAAATATCAATCAAAAGGCAAGAGTTCATTTATATGCTTCTCTTTAAATTCATAATGAAAGGAAAACATTAACTAAAAGTGCAAGAGATATATAAAGCTCCAAATTAATACATTACTCAATTACAAACATGGAATATTGGGGGAAAAAGGAGTCCAAAAATATTTCAGGAATGGCTTAATGTAACAGACCTAGAAGCTGATAAGCCATAACATTGTAGAGCTGCACTCTAGAAACCAAGAACAAGGGGATAAACAAGAACAATAAAATCAATATGTGAGAACTATATTCAGTATACAATCTAAACAATCTCTCTAGAGAGCCGCTCCAATTCTTCATGTTTTGTTACTTAAACAATTTTGAACAGCACAGTTTTTAGTAAATTTTATAATTTTCAGATCTTTTTTGCTTTGTAAAAACCAATACAAAGATGGTAAAAATGATAAGTATGAGAACTGTACCTAATACTTTCAGACGAAATCGCTTGTAAATGGGGCTAGCATGATCAATTTTGAAACCCATTTCCTCAAACATCTTCAACTGCAATGAGAAAAAGAATATATATTTACAAAGAAAACTAGAAATTAGAAATTAAGACTTAAGACAGAGAATTCAGAGTCAATTGATAACAAAAGACAGCATAAACTACCTGTTCTAAAAATCCATCATTAGGACAAACAAACTCACAGCTCTGTCGTAGTGATTCAAGTGCATCTGCAGGAATAAATGGCCAAAACAAAAGAAGAAAGAAGAGAGCAAATGTGTATTAGTCTGAAATGACAAAGACAAATATTTTCAATCTCATCTCACAAACAGCAATTCAGATATTACTTAATAAAGACTTAAACTCAGAGTCATATACCAATTTGTGGACCCACATTACTCCAAATTAACAATGGATTTGTGCAAACCTTCTGAAGATAGCTGTTCAGTTCTCATCAGATATGCTGTAATGATAGCTGCACTGCAACAAACAAATGGAAAGAAGGGTGTAAACCCTTAGGACTTGACAATTTAGAAAAATGGAAAAGTTATTAAAATGTAGGCCTGTTCTGGACAAATGATTAAAGCAGATTAGCAAAGTGACAGAGAAACAAAAGATTATGTCTACACATATGATCATCAAAAAAGCCATTAACAAAAATAACAATAGCAAATCAACTGCTACAGTTGAATAAGTAAAAGTAAAATCTTCACACATAAAAATTGAACTTGATTTCAACAGTTAATTTACCAGAAACTAGAAAGTGACCCTTGAATGTCAAATCCAATATTTACTATCCTAAATTGAGAATATTTAATACGGTAGCATTAAAAATCCAAGGGCAAATTGCAATAGACTTCCCTCAGTAAACAAAAACCAAATCAGTTACTATACTGAGGCCTGAGCTATCAGAGTTTTACAAAACAATTGTTTCCAAAAATGTTATGTGCAAAAAGCAAACAAGACACTACACAATATGACGGAAAACTTTTAAGCATTTCTACAAGTAATTAAGACTGTCGAATCTCATGTAGAAAATCTCAAGTTATTTATTGGAATGAATTGGAGAAACCTGTAAGAAAAAGACGTTCAACTAATAAAAGTAAGACTTTGAATTTTGACCTATAATTTATAAGCCTTTTAAAACATTCTTATATCTTTGGATCAAGATACCATTGTCCCAAAATAAGTTTGATCAAAGGCTAATCCTCTGTTTGCAGAAAAATGAAAATCACAATGGAAGGTTAGGAATTAGTTAGGCAGTCATTTCTTTACAGAATTGTACTGAAACAGCAAGTTGAATCACAGCACTCTTGATTTTGCATTATATATGTTGACATAACCACAATTCAACACTACCGAGCAATTAAACATAAGATTCTTATTATTTCTATTATAGCTACAAATACAGTGAGTTGGCTCCCCAAGTGATGAACCAAAATCCAATCTTACAAGTTTGATCTTAATATAAAATTAAAGTAGGCTTAAATGCATCCATCTGGACCTTAAAACCTAACTAATTTTCCTTGTAGATATTAAAACTGATAAGAAAAAATGATACAACAAAGTTAGATGCTAATTATCTAAAATAAGGAAAATGAGTAAAGAACGTACCTCCTTGACACACCAGCAAAGCAATGCACCAAAACGGATCCCTCCTTTCTACTTCGATCAATGAAATCCAAACATACATCCAAATAATCCAACAAATTCTCACCTTCCATATCTCTAATGGGCACTGCCATTCTCACCAGCTTCAGATCCTTACCAGCATATTCCAACAGATACAAGAGCTTCTCACGAGACAAAGAACTCTTTGACACATCACCTGTATTGTCCTTGGTGCTTGAACCATCACCACCGGCTTCACCAACATAAACCTTCTTAATCTCCTTGGTGGGGATTGTGAGACTTCTACGCCATTCTGAGAAAAAAGATATCGATGCACTGCTCAAAACTGATAGAATATGTGTGATTTCATTGCTTCCATTTTGTAGAACCTCTGCTGCATCGCCTATGTTTCCAATAAACAGATGCTCACGGACAAGGTACGGCATGACAACACAACAATGATGGCTTCTTATCAAGATCCCAGATTATGTTGTGCCTGCAAAAAGCTAAAAATTTTAACATCCTCATATTCAGTATAGTTTTCCCAACAATCAACAGTTACCTAAAGGAAGTAGAAGGCAAAATTCATAGAAATAGAAAAAGTTAATATTCTCTATTTGGCCAGTGAGAAACTTGATCATAAATCATAATTTTAAACCCAAAATTTCAACAAGACTTACAAACTAGGATAAATTTAACCCCATATAAGACTTAAAAATAAAAGTTGCTTTATGACAATTTGAAAATAAGTTTTGCACAATTTTAGAATATGTTTCTCATATATTCTGAAACCATACAAGTAGCTGTATTTTTGCCAAATCTCAACTAGTCTTTTCTCCTACAAATTGCGATCCACTAAACTCACTAAAAATTTATTCTGTTTACCATCCCGCAAAAAACAAATCTCAGACCATAAAAAATTACAGCTTGTTGAGGACCATGTAGCTTAGCTAAATATAACTAATGAGAAGGAGTATTTGATATCTTAATAAATGTCATAAGATTTCACAAGTATCAAGCTATCAGAGACTATCATTTATCATTTCCTTACCGTTCTCGTCAACCAAACAGAATACTAGAATCTAAAGTCCAGAAAATCATTTTAATTATTCTTCAAACATTGAAGATAAATAAAATAAAAAAAAATGTTGACCTGAAAATCAGGAATATTCCGGCCGTAGAAGGAATCTCTATCTCATCGCTTTCGCTTGTTTGCTCGTTCCTCGCATAAAATGCCGTGCTAATTAATAGAGAGTTGTTCACACGTGCGAATAACTAATGATCTAGGCATGTGCGACTTGCTTTAGCTTAGTTAACTTTCCACGTGTCAGTGACCAGAGTCGAGGCTCCACCGCAAAATCGTCAGATGACATGGAAATATTCATTGGCGGTAACTTTCCACGTCATCATTAGTCAATATTTAATTAGTTTTTTCTCATAAAAATACTTTGATTTGTTAATTATATCTAATCCTATCTAATTCTAGACTAAACCAAGATTATATATGCTTGATTGATGATATGTCAATGGAAGTCATTACTGAATGTTGAAAGTTATGCCACCGAAAAATATGTCAAATCATGAATATAATTTTATGTAAGAAAAAAAAAAACATATAACAGATAACAGTATGAATGTTAAAAGTCTTGTATTTAAATTTTTATATAATCTTTTATTTATGTGATTATATTGATTGAATATTAGAATCTCATATTATAAAAAATAGAGGATCATGTGCTCTTGATCCTATATGAGTTGACTGTTTATTTCTTGTGGCTGCAGACATTATAGAAAGTGTGCATTGCTAATAGGAAATTGTTGTTACATATTAAAAAAATCGTGAAAAATTATTATAATTACTAAAAATTATTTTTCTTGCTCTTTTATGTAGATGATATGATTAGTTGTTACATTTTTTTTATTAGTTTTATAATATTTACCGGAGCAAAATAACAATTTTCTATTGAAACTTTATTAAACATATTTTCATTAGTAGTTTATATTAATTTTACGATAAATAATTATAATAATAAAATTAAAAAAGTCATTACCCAACTAGCTAGGTGCAAATTTGGCCAAATCGTAGTACGTTCAAGCCAAATTTAGTCGAATTGCACATCTCTAATGTGACTGTGTTGAGACAAAATAGCATCTAGAATTGCTATTTTGGTCATCTAAACAAATATAGTTTTAATTTTTTCAGTTGAAAATAGAAGTCTAAGTGATTAATTATAAAATCGGTGAAGAAAATGTAATTTGTTTTTCTTATAAACATAAGTGATACCCCTATAATATGTACTCTAGAAACTAACAGAAATAAGATTCAAACGTTAAAACTCACATCTAAATTTAAAAGGTGGGTGGGCATATGTTGTTTTGAAATTTAACGGGTGGATTAACTAAACAAATCTTAGGGGGGAATATTTTGTTCTTCTTAAGGAAAAAATAAACTAAACTTTTTCTTTTGTTTGGTTTATGTGTCCTACTATGCTTCATGTTTCATTATCATTCATTAAATTAAGGCGAAAGGACTATTTTCCACCCAAAGTATGTTGTTGTCCCAAATAACTCTCTTTTAACTTTAAAAATTTCAAATATCTACCCATGAATGGTTTAAATTAACAGTAGTAAGGATAAAATCGTTATTTTATCTAGAATATTAAAAATAAATCTTTTTTCTTCTCTAAACTTTGAAAACTAAAAATTTTTCCCTAACCGAAGTTTTAAAAAATGACAGTTTCCCCCTAGGGTTAGTTTCCAGATCTTTGACCCTAAATCTGGCAACATTGTTGGTCGTCTCTCCCTCCGACGATCTTTCTCCATCCATTTGGACACTCGTTTGACGTCGATCTTCATCTGGAAGACAAAGAGCTTTGTTGGGAAAGACGAAGCTATCGTCTTCCTAGACAAAGATGAAGTTGTAGTCTTTATTTGGGAAGACGATCGTCTTCTCAGAAGAAGACGTCTGGAAAGACTTCGTCTCCCATCATCTCCTAAGCCTCATTTAACGTTGATCGAGTGTTCAAATGGGTGGAGAGAAACCGTTGGAGGGAGAGGAAGCTTTAGGAGGGATAGACGACCGGTAATGGCACCAGATTTGGTATCAAAGATTTGAAAACTAAACCCTAGGAGGAAACTGTCATTTTTTAAAACTAAGATTGGAGAAAAACTTTTAGTTTTTAAATTTTAGAGAGAAAAAAAGAGATAAAATTTTAAAGAGTTAGGGTTCCGTTAATTTTAACTGTTTAAAAATAAGTATTTGGGATTTTTAAAATTAAAAGGAGGATACATAGAAAAACAACATACTTTAGGTGGCAAATAGTCCTTTGGCCTTAAATTAATCCCGAATTTTTCAAATTAGTGACACATATTATTGTATAGGTTGATTAAGATCGTACAATCACTCTTCCTCCATTGTTGTCGTGAGAATTGTTTGGAAGAACCTTTGAATCTTGTGTTTCTAGTTCTTTAATTTACAACCATGTCTTTGATATATCTTTTTATTACATGTTATTTTTCTTTTTCAAGAATTAATTATTACTTTATTAAAATAATCAATGGTGTTTCACCAAACTTTTTCTCACTTTTTCCCTTAAAAATAATTATTATCTATTTTTTAATATTAGTGAAGAGAGTGATGCTTAATGAACTTTAATAATTATATCAATAAAATTATTTATATACAACTTTAAGTATCCAATTAAATTATCTAATTGGGTATTTAAAATTGACTACACATAACATTGTTGTAATTATATATAAATTAGTAAGAATAAATATTGTAAACTTTCTTGATATGATCTAAATATGAATAAAATTTCATCAATTTGATATTAATATTTTTAGCAATGTTATACATATACATTTTTAATATATAATTTATATACATAGATAATGTGTCATCATATGATTGAATGTTAATTTATTTTTAATTCAAAATCATTCAATTTCATAATGGTACATTATCTGTGTATATAAATTATGTACCAGAAGTGTATACTTTTAGTATTATTATAATATTTTACTTTACTAGATATTTTCCCATTTTTCTTAATAATTCTCAAGATATACTACGTGAAAATGATAGAGGATGAGAACAATATAGTTGAAGGCTTGGAGAGAGACTAGAGGATTTTGGAATCCAACTTGGTTTGCAAATAAGAATTACCAATTGGCCATTGGAGGTAGGCCAAAAGAAAAGAGTTTCCAATATGATTGCCATTTACAAAATATTAAAAACAAATCAAAAGAAAGATAAGGATCATGGGATTCAATAGGTTCTGGCAGGTCCAAGTGTTAAAAATAGTTGAAAATGTGCTTACAGAAAGTCCCATATCGATGCTCTGTTCTTTCCACATCCATTGCTATCAAGTTTGTGGAGATGTAACCTATAGCCAATGCAAAATCGCTAAGTGCATTCGCAGATTGCAGGTATTTGTCCTAAAGGAACTTTCTATATCATCCACTCATTATAGATAATAAAAACAATAAAACTATATGTACACAGTTTTGAATACATAAATGATATATCATGATGTGATTAAATAATTTTTATTTAAACAAAAAAATAACACTCAATCACATGATAACGCATTATCTGTATATATAATGTATTTTAATAAAAAAATACTGATTATTCTATATCCGTAGTTATGGTTTAGGCCAGTTTTATGTAAAAGATCATACTGAGCTGGATACGTACAGGCTTCCAGGCCAGAAGCATAAAAATACTGCATAACAGAAGATGGTGTAGATCATACCGATTTAATTTGGAGAATGAGTAACTGAAGATCATTCAAAGAGGTTGCTCAGAAGGGTTTCAGACTTGGCTACTTGGATTTTGCGGGCAATCACATCTGATGAATTTTCAGCACTAGAAAACCCAAGAGACTCAGCTGTCATTCAGTTAATTTTGCATCTTTGAATTGGTTAGACATTTCAAATAATCTTAAACTGGAAAAGTCTTCGAAAATATCCTTCAACTCAAATACACAGAAAGAATCATAACCATCCATTAAAAAATTGCTGTCAACTGTGACTTCCCAAGAGCTGTACATAAAAAATGGATTTCCATTTCTCTGTAATTTCAAAAGAGCATGATTAAACAATACCCAACCCGTATTGCATTTTCGCCACAATTTACAATGCCAAATCAGTGAGGTTCTCATATTCACCAACAATCTGGATTCTCCAATTCAGCTACAACATCTCGACAACACACAGTAAGTATATATCTTGGGATCAGAGTAGGGCCATACATTTGAGTGTCATGCAATCAGTGGAAAAGTAGTGAGTTGAATTACAGAAGGAACAAGGGTAAATGTAATATCAGCATTCCCGATCTCTATCCATGGTACGAACAGGTAGTTGCCAATTCTTGGTGTTCTTCTTCGGATCATCAGTGAGGCTGAGATCGTTTTCATCCTCCTTGTATGTTTTGATGAATGTTTTGGCCCCAAACAAGACAAGTCTCTCAACCATGAATAATTGGTAGTTATTCTCAATCACCGGATCTAGGATCCAGCTAAAGTTTGATGAATATGCTAATTTGTATCTGAAAATATCAGTCACCAAAAGTCAAGGTCAACTTTGCCACGATATGAAAGTTTTTTTACCAATTTTTTAATTTTATGTTGCTTTAGAGCATTATTCAAATAATTTAACTCTTAAAGACCTTATATGAACGCCAGTGTTCACCTGGCAGAGAGTGGAGAAAAGAATCCAGGTTCTCTCTCATTTGAAGCAACAAAAAGAGTTCGTCCAGGTGGAACCCACTCTTTAATCCTGCAGAGGATAAACTCAGGGCGTGTATCCCTGTCCAGATGAGGATGCAGGGTTCTTTCAACCCCGTTTTTGTCCTTCCTGGTTTTTAGTATATCACCTCTACGAACGTGCATGGCATCAGAATCACCAAGGAATGCTTTTATCTATAAACATGAAACTCTTCAGAGCCTTAATAAATTATGAAATAGAATGAACATTATGGTAGTCCTTTTATAAATGCCGCAACTAAAAAAAGCAAAAAGAATTACAGAGCCTGCTACAGAGTGTAAACATCAATACCAATCTAAATGCATATACGATATGTTTTTCAAATCCATCAAAATTAAATCATCCTCATTTACTTGGCCAATCATAATAACAGAAAAAAGTGAAGTAAAATTTGTTTAGACGACAACCCTTATCCCAAATAACTAGGGTGGCAACAAATAGAGATGCTGGTATAAGGTAAATGCTATAGTTTAAGGCCTTTGGGCATAGCCTTCCACTTTCTTCTATTGCAAATTAACCAGAAGCAATAGTGTGCAATATATTGAACACTTTAAAACATTAAAAATGACAACTTCATGCATCTTGATGAATATGACAAATAATGGCTACCCTGAAAATGCTTTCATAATAATGAAACATCTTCAAAATTTTAAACTATCAGCCATTGTTGCTTTAAACAACTACTTCAAATTTGACAAGCCAAATCTACTTCATTTTATTGCAAATTATATCATAAATGAATAATAAGGTTTATAACTCATCATTTTACTTTAATTTTTATATTTTGAGATAAATAAATTCTTCCAAGTATAACCAGCAGACATCTTTCAACTTCAATAGAACCATCAAGGTCCATTCTCATATTTTGCAACCTACAAGAGCCAATCTTATTTGCCTCCACATATAAAGGTCACTAAACCTGTCCTTTAATAGTCACCAAACCACCAAAGAGACCAGATACTACTACTTAATTCTTAACATGCCATTCTTGACTGATAGACAATAATATAAATTTCTCTATTAGATTAATCAACGTACAATTTACATAAGGATGACTTGAATCTGGCTTTATTACCCTCGCCATCTATGAAAAAATATAGTCATATGAATTTCTATATCTGATTGGATCACCATCAACTCTACATAAGGATAATAAAAAACTGAGCTAATGATGCTCCCATCTATGAAAACACTATTGAAGCTCCTCAGTAGATGTGAACCAAGTGCTTGTCACAACCACATAAATTAATTATTAAATCCAATTTGACACGACAAAAACCATAAAGCAATTCAAGCACTGGTCCATTGGCATGTTTTCACACTAGCACACATAAAAAAAACTTCCTTTCCCCTTTTTATAAAATAAAAATAAAAATAAAAATAAAAAATTCATTGATGGCATTATAAATAACAAACCTCTTCAGCTGCATCCCTCAATTTTTCTGCAGCCATTGATGGAAGAAATGAATGCGGCAGCAGAATAGCACTCTTGTTTTTTCGATCTTTGCATTCCACGAACCTAAAGAACAAGGATAATTAGAGTGCAAAACTAGAAAAATACAGAATCTTAACTAAACTCATCCATAAGAAAAGCAACAACTTACATTTTGCAATAAGCAAATGCATTCAAAATCTTATCTCGTTAATAAAATGGCTTAAAAAAGGAAGTCTTTAACATCTTTTAAAATGGAAAAGACTAATTTAAACTCAGATAAATGATTCAGTTTAACCTTAATTAGAATAGGTAAAGATTGTCAACCAGAGAGTGAAATACACTAATTTAGGCATTATCAAAGCTAAAAAAAAAAAAAATGATTAAACTCAAGTGTAGGCATTAATAAGGCAAGAATATGTCACAATTGAGCTCTTAAAACAAGAGAGACGAACGTTAGTAATAAGAAACAATTCCCAAAAGTATGACTGCTTCCTCCAAATCAATCAAATACCTGATATTTTCATAAGGACACGCAAAAACAAGGAAAATTCAAATATTCATAAAGCAAGTCAATATAAGAAATTTTCCTTTTTTACAAAAACAATCAAGCCCCCAGAATGTAATGATTGACCTACAATGTAAGACAAGTGCATGGTTTCTTTAAACTCAGTTACTTAATACTACTGAGATCAATCCACTATAAGATTCTGAGCCATACAAAAAGTGGCAACTCAAAATCAGCATAATAAATATAACAGATTACCATGAAAGAGGGTTAGCAGTTTGGTTAATGAGCAAGAGATCTGAGTAGCGAGTATCATCTCTGAGATTAGCTCGACTAATGCCTTCCACATGCGCTACCCCTCTAGCTCCCAACTGCATACTTGTCATAAGCACCCAATACCACATTTTTGAATCGTCTAGAATCACAGGTACAGTTTCAGATAGAAGATCCACATTGTACAGAGATTCAATAGCACAAGAGTTATCTGCCCATCTACCATATGAAAAGGAAGCAAGTTCAGATTATGCAATTTCTTTCTGTCAACAGAAAAAATTCAAAAGATCATCAGTGAAAGAGATTTCTTTCACAAAACAGAGCACTTAATTTTAGAAAGTCAACCAACTCTAGGAGAAAAGAACTTCAGTAAATGACCTTTCCACTGAACTTTTATTGTCAGATTGATGAAGGATTCCTTTCGCATTGTGTATAGGACTGATACAGATCCTAGAAGGCATGACTAAAGTTCTGCAACAATTAGAAACTAATAAGAGTAAAACACTAGAAAAAAAAAAAACATATAGTTGATAGAAAGAAAACAAACCAATCCATTGTGCATTACACATTAACAAAGATGCTAAATGAAACTGGTGCCACTTAGCACCTGGTAGTGATTTTTAACTTAAAATTTCACTTCCTCATAATCACAAGTGAAGCCACTGCTAAGATCCCAATAAATAGACTCTCAGATCCCAGCATTCAAATTCTTTCTTTACAAAAACTAATCAGAAACGAAGATTCCCCTAATCTTCCCAACTTTCTGGACTCAATTCCCCAAGAAAACTAACAATTCAGCAAAATAACCCCAACAAGCTCTCAAAAGGTTATCAATGAAAAAGCTACCTATTCAAAAACATGGCTTCTTCAAGGGCACACCTGAGGCTAGATTCTTGGTGACCAAGGCCAGCACAAGGTTCACAGATTTTACCCGGGCAGTCAATTCTGTTACCCCAGTACAAGTACTTTTCTTGAAGACTGTGCTGTCTCTCGCTCCTGGGCCTTTTTAAGTTTCTGAAGGAGAATGAAGAAGAAGAGAAGGAGAAGCCATTTATGGAAAGAAGAGAGGAGAACATGCAAAGAAATGCAATGACTGATAAGAAAACGAGAGAATCAAAATTGGGGATCTGGGTTTCGTCTTGAGCTTCAGGGTATTGGAAGTTGTCGCCATTGGAGTTAGATTAGAACGAAGATGGTAGAAACCCACAACTGAGAATGTTCACAAAACCTATTCGAACAAGAAACATCCCACTCAACTGCTCAAGCATTATAACCAAGAAAATTATTAGGCAGGTCGTTGTTTTATCCTTAGATCAAAATTCCCTGACCTAAAATCTCATGAACACGTATAATAAGACTATTATTATTATTACTGTATTTTGATTTACGGTTAGGATACACATTTTTAGTATTTAAGGGTGTTCAAACATCGCAAAGAAACATAATAGTCAGCATGAAATTCTCTGATTCATGTGAGTTTTCATGCCATTGGACAAAAATCTGCCAAAAACGGGGTTAGTCTGAAAAATGAACGAATAGAAGGTTCACACAAATTTTTAAATGAATCTCCTGCTTATTAGTGTGTTTTAAGTTAGAATTCCCAGTTTGTGTGGTTCTTCTCACTAACCCCCTACAGAGATCCTCTGTAAATATACTGTTGATGGCGAAGATGGGGAAAGCTAGGATGAGGAGAATGAGAAATAAAAAAGAAAAAATTTGTTTAAATTGTGGTCAGGCTATGAAAATTACCAAAAATAAATCATATCCTATGCAATATACAATTATATTATGAAAAATAAATCATCTTTGGTTGTGGTTAAATAAAGTATATAAGTCGCAAAGTTACTAAATTGCCTACCAATTGACATAAAAGATAAAGAGAGCACAAGAATGATTTATTATGAGAATGAGAGGAAGAGCAAGGGGTACACTAGGGATAAACCCCAAATCCACCAAAAGAAGAAAAAAAAAAACCTCAGGTTTTTAAGCTCTTTGCTAACACTACATACATTTTAGCCAATTCTACCTTTCTTATCTGTACAATCCTCTACTTTCCAATGACACAAATCACAAAACTAAATCATTGAAATGCAAAACCTTATATAAAGATAGGGGGGAAGGAAGAAATTGAGACAGCCAATGATGAATCAGCAGCTTCAAACGAAGGACACATGCCGATAGGCCTAAGTCCTTTCTGCAATTTAAGATGAGCTAAAGCATTAGCTAGCCTTGCTACCATGTTATGCAGTGCATATTGTCTCCCTGAGATAATTCTGCAGAAGAAGTGGTATAAAGGTGGAAAATGGAGTTTTTATTATTCAAGCCTTCTGAAATGTGCGGGATGAGACACCGTGTAGAAGTCGAACGAATCCCAAGAAACTAAGATTTCCATCGGAGTGCCTGATCCAGTCTTGGAGAACAACATGCACAGGTACTGATGGACCAAGTCCAAGCTCCTAGAAAAGAAAAGAAAATTACTTGAGTCAATATCACATTCCATAGGGAGAATGCAGCATGAGATTTGACTTAATAGCTTAAATAATTTCACCAGTAGTTCCTCCAGTAATTGATGCCCTTTCTGTGATCAACTAATTCTGCTCCATATCAGTTTATGTGCTATATCTTTGGTTGTTTTGTCACATTGTACTGGACTGGATTAGTTTCTTCAAACTGGTTGCACAGTTCATAGTGTAGGGGGGGTGGATTCGAGTCAATCTCACTTCAAAGCATCTCAACTCAGCTTGGCTTGAGAAAAGTCAAGCTTGAGTTCAGCTACAGTACCAAGCTGAGCTCGGTTTGGTGCTGTAGTCGAGCCAAAATCAACCAAAAATACCTCATTTTGGTTAATTTGCATCAAACTCTTCTAGGCTCGTGGGTTTGATGAGCCAATTCAAAGCTTGCTCTTACATGTCATCTATTTAGTGTGAATCTTCCAACACTATTATTTTCAACTCATCCAGTGCAATCCAGGGTGAAAGTGAAAGTACACCAAACAAATGCATAAAGTCATATAATGCAAACCTTAGTTTTTGTGTTGTTGAAGCAGCAAAGCAAGCGCACCCTTAAGTTGATATACACACACATTCAGGGTGCATTCATTTTGCAGGTGTACACAATAGCAAATTAACCTCATGACTGCATCAAATGTTTTTATACTTGTGTTTCACATATCTTCTCTTCAGGATTGGATTGGTTTAAATAATTCGTTACTTAGATTAACTTTAATTAGATTATTTGTGGAATTTGAGCTTATCTTTTACAATACAGTAAGTTTCTAAACTACAACAAAAGCAGTATATAGAACAGAAAGAGAGAGAGGGAGAGCATACTGATGCAAGTTCCTCTATCATAATTGGTCTGTTGCCATCCTTCTCAAACAAGTCGTAGGCATGCCTAGCATGTTGCTCCCAAGTCTCCATTCCTTCCAGCTGATGCACACTAATAGCAGCAGTGCAAAATTCTTCGAAATCCAGTTTTCTATATTGAAGAGAACCAATCTGCAGTATAAGATCTGATAATCAGCCATTTACTACTATTTTGGCTGTCTTGCCTATATATTCATTTGAATAATTATTAAATGATCTCTGTGAGAATTTACCATGCTGGCATAGTCAAGAACCCGTGAGTCCTTCATGGCATCAGTGGAGTTCTTTGTCACGGCCTGCTAATTATGAAACTTCTTAGGTAATCTTAAAAAACTGTAGTAGATTCTACAAGACAAAAATCATACAATAGAGCTGACCATCTTATAGTTTTGCATAGAAATAAAGCCACTTTTGTTTGGGCCCAACAGTGTAAATTGCTCCCGAAGATAAGCTAGCTGAGCAACTGTTAATGTCTTTGCAAGAGCCTGTCACCACAGAATCATTGCTATCAGATCTTGTATCAAGGAAGATATTCAGAAAATGTAGCAGTAGTTTCCTCTGTAAATGACCAACTTACCCCTAATGCTGCTTTTCGTAATGAAGAAGAAGCTATATAAGCTTTTACAAGCCTGTATACTATCATATCTGATGGTATTTTCACATCATGATAATTGGCCAGCCATGGATGACCTGAGCACATTCCAGAAACTTCAGTAAACAAGAATATGAATAGTTATGGGGATTCAATACATATGGAAGAGAGGCACTAAGGGGTGCATCCCTAGTCTCTCTCAACAATTGCATAGTTTGACAAATCAAAATTGATTCATAAAAGATGCAACTCAATGTGCTAATTCTCAAAGAAAGTTTTTACCACAAGTGCCATGGATAAGCAATGTGCTTGTTTATGGAATGATTAAATCAGTGACTTACTGAGGGCTTGTGCAGCAGTTAGTCTTTTCCGGTAGTCTTTGTTTAACAATCTCTTCACAAAATCAATTGCCTCAGGGGATAAAGAAGGCCAAGGGGCTTCATCAAAGCTAGGATCTGCTTTAAGGACAGCTCGGAAAATGCCAGACTCTGTCCGAGCCCAAAAAGGGCGGCTTCCACACAGAAGAATATAAGCAATGACACCAATACTCCACATGTCAGCTTCAGTCCCATATGATCTATGTAGTACTTCAGGAGCTACATAATATGCACTTCCTACGATATCATTCAGCCTCTCATCTGTGAAAGATTACAACTGTTAAATGCCCAAACTACATTTTCAACATAAATTAGCTAGGAAGAAACCTCAGGTAGTGGTTCTGACCTGGCTTTACATAATCAGAGAGTCCGAAATCAATGGCCTTCAGAGGTGAATTCTCATCTTTAGAAGTGAAAAGAAAATTCTGAAACAGAGAATAAAACACCAGTAGAAATTGAGTCCATGCCACAAGGTAGTGAATACATATAAGCTGGGAGAGAAATCTGTGAGAAGGAAAGTGAACATAGGAGCTGTAAGCCACAAACTAGAATTTCAGTTGTTGATTCAAGCGATTGGCCAGTTTCTAAGCTTTAATAACAATCCTTTTTAGCTCGATGATTGATGTTAGTTTTGTTTAACTTAAAAGGTATTTCTTTTACCAATTTGATTTTCGCAATTTATGCTGGACTCATTTCTTTGTTTTTCAAGAGTTAGAAAAGGTAAATTTTGATCATAAGGTGTGTTTTAACTAATTTCTTATAAAAATAGAATGATAATCTTCATGTGTTAATTACCTCAGGCTTGAGATCACGATGAACCACACCTTGAAAATGACAAAAGGCTACCACACTTAAAATCTGAACCATAACAACCTTTGCATCTTCTTCTGAATATTTTCCACCCCTAGAGAAAACAGATGGAAATTAAGCTACAGTTAGAAGGTCAGCAAACAGACCAAGAATTCACAATAAAGAGAGAATTAGGAAAACTGTGTGTACCTTGAAAGTATTCTATCCAATAGTTCACCACCTTTGCACAACCTTGAAACATCAAAGAACGAAAAGATTAGCAACAAAAAAAGTTCAACTTAAAAATTGTAGTTTCTAATGCTTTGCTCAAATTCAATTGATCTTTCTTTTTAGTTTTAGAAGAAATAAAAATCCGGCAGGATGAAAAAAGGTATCAAATAACCAAATAAATTAGCAACTGTCTCTGGAAGACCCTTGTTTATCCCAGTGAATATCAAAAGATCAAAGGTCAAATATTTTGACCATGAAAAGACCACTTAGCTGGCCAATCTTCACTTTTATAGAAGGAATTATGTAATCAACAGGCATCTCAAGTCAAATTCAGTATTACAACAGAGTGGAGTTGACATCAAAATTCCAGGTAGGCCAACATAAAAATTCAAAACCGGTTGATAATAAGGTTGACCAAACACAGTGAAACTCAGTATGAGAGTTCACATTTGCATAAATATACAAATAATTATATCTGTTGAAAATTTTGGTATTTATCTCATGATCCAAGAAGCAATAAGTTTGTCCAAGTCCTTACATTGCAACCATGGACCATTCATTTATCAGGATCACGAATGCAACAGATTAACTTATAAATTAAAATTGATGAGGTAACTTAAACTTACTCCATTATTATATAAACATTG
Source organism: Mangifera indica (assembly GCF_011075055.1). Classification (NCBI taxonomy): domain Eukaryota; kingdom Viridiplantae; phylum Streptophyta; class Magnoliopsida; order Sapindales; family Anacardiaceae; genus Mangifera; species Mangifera indica. Next base: position 15,907,494 of record NC_058145.1, on the reverse strand, counting down.
TCATCATCTTCATAAGCATCATAGAACTGTACTAGGTTTTTATGCCCAGTCAGAGCCCGTAATATCTTCACTTCCCTTCTTACATCCTCGATGGCAATTGCAGTCGTCATCTGTCACACATTAACATACAATTCATCAGCTCCCGCTTTCAAACAAAGGAAAAAACAAGATACTAAGACTTGTCATTCCACTTTGTCCACAACGATCTAGAAGGACAGTGATTCCCCGAAGTGTCCTTCTTGTGAAAAAAAAATAATTAGTAATCTAGAAAAAACTACAAAGTCCTTACCCTATGTTGAGGTAACTTAAGACACGTAATGGTTTTCCAAGATTAAACTTAAACAAACAGAAAATCCGGTCGTTTTGACTTTAAGAAGAGCATCTAGGCCCTGGATTGTTGTCACATTGCATAGAAAATATAAAGGTAAGAGTTCTTTCATCATGGTATGAAATAGAGAACTATTGAAGATGAGATGATAATAACATCAAGGTTTTAAATCAGAACAAAACATTGTTTTCCTTAAACCCACTTGTATCCACTAAAAAATATGCTATAAGGTACAAGTTAGCAATATAAACAACATTGTCAAGAAGATAACATCAAAAATGACTTCAAAATTACTTCCAACAAATCAAACAGGTAACAGAACAAAAAATAAACTCAACCATTTACCCAAAAAAGAAAAAACAAACACTTTCAGTCTAAATTTTCCAAGAAACCCCAAAAGAAAAGATTCAAAAACATCTGAGATGAAGCAACAAGTATCTAGATCAAACATTCCTAAACTTGATTATTTAATTGACAAAAATATCTACATTTGGAAGAACACGCAATTAAATGTGCAAAACGATAGCAGTTATCCGTCTTTAAAATAAACAGAACAGAACCAAAATATCAAAGATCAGAATAACTAATCAAACAACAGAGAAAAAATATAAGACCTTAGACTTAGGAATAACTTTTACAGCCACATCCTGTCCTTTCAAGCTCCCTTTCTTGGCTCTAGCAGAGCAAGTATATCCAAAATGTCCACGTCCCACTTCGTCACCAAGCTCATAATGAGCTAAAAACTGCTTTGAAAATCCAAAATTCTTGTCCAAACCAATATCACTCTCATGACCCTCAGGGATTGAAGCCTCATTAGGCTTCACAGAGCCATGTCTTCTTGCAAGCAACGCCCGGATATGCTTTGCAGGCGAAGGAGGAGGAAAGGGGCGCTTGAAAAGACGCAGAGGAGTGGAATTAACACTTGGTATTGCTGGGGAGTTCTTGAAGAGGCTTGGTAATGGACTTGGGCTGTAAAATGGAAAGGCTGAAGATTTTGTGTTGTGGGAATTAGTTGGAGGGTTGTTTTCAAAGGGAAGAGCTGTGTCTTGCTGTGATCTGTCATGTGGGTGTTCACTGGGTTTTCCATGACAAAGCCCCATGTTAACAGAACTTCAAGAGTAAAAAATCCCAAAAATCCTCAACAGAAGCCTAAAGACTCAGCCTTGCTGTATTGTGATCAAGAAAGGAGAAGTTTTTTAAACCATTATGGAAAAGTTGAATTCGAGAAAGAGAGTATTTTGTTTGTTCTAAACTGAAAATTTAGTTTTTTTTTTCTTTTATTAGTATTTAACCAGTTGATCAGCAAAAACCCAGAAAAGACGAAGGCTGTGAATTTGTTAGAAGATCAAATTCACCTAGGTAAAGAGAAAATTGAAAGGAAAATTAATTAAAACACAAAATAATAGTTATGAAAAAAACAAAAGCAACACAACGTTACCGATCAATAAACAATGCCTAATAGAAAAGAAAATCAATAAACAAGAACAAGAAAAAAAAAAAGAAAATAAGCTAAAATAAGATAAGAGAAGAAAATGAGATAGATGCAATGAAGTGAAGAAAGCAAGAAAATTTACAGAAAGAAGAAGGAAGAATGGAATAGAAGAACAGAATGAGAAGAGGAGAGAGGGAAAAGAACAGAAGAAAGTGAGGTAAAGATGCTTAGCTGGGACAACAAGAAAAGGAGTAAAAAGAAAAGAAGCAGCAAATGCTTTTTTATTTCTGCTTTTTGTAAGCTTTATTTATTTATTTATTTTGAGTGGTTCTGTGAGTGTGGAAAATATAACACCATTGAACTTCACCACCACTTTGGATTGTTTGTTTTTCTTCAGAGAAGAACAAGAAGAAGAAGAGGAAGAGAGAAGAAGATGAATCAATGCATGCTTTGGTTGTCCTCTCTCTAATAATTAATGGAAGTGGGGTTGTGTTTTGGATCCTTCCAGCCTGTCTTCATTGAATCAAAAAACTAAGACTTTAAAATTTAATCTGTGTATTTTTCTATTTGTATGTGAACACTGCATTACATTACATTGCATAATTGTGAACAGTTAATAAACTAAACTACTTCTACTGTTCTTGCCTTAATATATTTCTCATTTGACTTCCTCTTTTTGATCTTTGAATGGCTTTTGTCCTTTTTTTTATAATTATTTATTTCTTTTACATGGGAAAATTTTTCTTTTCTTTTCTTTTCTTGGGAAAATGAAAATGGAGTCTCACAACTCAAACCAGAGCAAGTTCAAATTTAAGAGGGTTTGAATTTAATTACAAAACTTCTTTATTTCAAGACTAATGATAAGTGGAATAACTTTATGAATCTTTTTGAGAATCCATCAAAGTAAAGACAGATTTTTATTTATGATTAATTTCTGAATGTAACTTGTATTCTATGTTATTAAATTTAATGACATGTATTATTTTAAGATAATTGGTTAGTTAATTGTGATTACCATTATTTGACTATTATTATTATTATGATGACCACATGATAGATTGTTCAAAGGTGGTATATGCAATATTTCTTTCACACATGCAAACCAACTCATTTTATTTTCTTCATGCCTTGCTTGTATTGAATTTTCTAAATCAATGTTTCTTCCAAGACTTTTGCCAACCTAATTTTGTTGAAATTATACTACCTTTTTTCAAAGGCCGAAGGAGAATTTTCCACCCAAGTTTTGATGCAAAGGTAAATGCACATTTATGAGGTTTAAAAAGTTCAAATACCCACATATAAACTAACTGCTATTAAAATTTTCTATTAAGACCGATGATAAAATCGTTATTTGATCAATAATATTAAAAGTATATAATTTTATCTCGTTTTCTCCTAAAATTTTAAAAACTCTCATTTCACCTCTCAACCTCAACTTTAAAACATAACTTTCTTCTTTTCAAATCCCTATGGTTTGCTCCAAACTCTGATGACGGCAGCAATGGTGGCCAATTGGTTTAAAAGTCGACCAGTGTTCTTTGCATCTCCCTCTATTGTCACTAACAATGCCAAATAAAGGCTGATGAAGTCGTGACAACGATGAAGCTCGAAGACAAAGAGACTTAATCAAATTAACTCTTAACAACAAGAATTTATCACTTTTTTTGTCAATTTAACTTCAAATTTGGACGATTGTCAATGAAGGTGTGTTCTCCAGCCATGAACACAATAGATTCACATCGTCAGAAGCCAATTCAACAAAATTTCTTCATTTGGGGTCATCGATAGCAGTAGAGGGAGATACACAGAAAGTTAGTCAACACCTCAACCAACTGGCCACCACTGTCACTGTCGCTAGAGTTTGCAGCAAACCTTAGAGATTTCGGAGAGAAAAAATTACTTTTCAAAGTTAAGGCTGAGGTTGAAATATGAATTTTTAAAACTCTAGAGAAAAATAAAGTAAAATTATATGTTTTTTAATATTATAAATAAAATAACAATTTTACTTTTAATCTTAACAAAAAAATTTAACTACAGTTGATTCATGAATAGGTATTTAGATTTTTCAAACCTCTTAGATGTACATTATCTTTGCACTACAATTTGGGTGGAAAATAGTCCTTTGGCCTCTTTCAAATCCCTAAAATTATTCTTTTTTTTTTTTTTCATAAGTTGATATGAACATTTTGAAAGTTTTAGTATACTAAGCTAAAATTAAGTTGACGAGGGAGAATTAAGTTGATGAACGATTATGTTCTGAAAAAACGGATGAATTGTCTCTATCCAAACTTAAGCTTAAAAACCCAGAATTGGTTTCAGCCTGGGAAGAGTTGTAGTCGTAAGGGACACCCTTAATTTGTAGGGCAAGTATCTTTTATTCAAAAGGGTTTTTGCTCAAAAGTAGGTGCATCTACTTTCATTATTCAAAAGTAGTCTAGTATCATGGCAATTTAGAATTTGCCCACATCTTTAATTATTCTATTATTTTTATTAATTAAATTGATTAGAGTTGGTTTATTTCTTTAACTCAACAAGATTGATCAGTTCTCTTCTTCCACCACTTGGATTTCCATTAGGAAGGCAACCATAATTAGTGGGTAGTCGGCTAATTAATCTTTGATTTGATTTCTAACAAAGAAAGGCCAGCTACTTATATATTTAATTCATGGTCAATAGACTATTTCTCACCTAAGATTAGAATAAATGACAATTTTTCACCCATCAAATTTTAAGACTTTTCATTTTCACTCCTCATTTATTTTTGTTAAAAATTATATTTGCTTTTCTTGAAAATATTTTCTTATTTTTTTCTTGAAATTACAAAACCACAATTAACATTTAATATATATATATATATATATATATATATATATATATATATATATATATATATATATATATATATATATATATATATATATATATATATATGTGTGTGTGTGTGTGTGTGTGTCAAATTATTATTTAAAAATTCATTATTTAGATTTTTAAATAATATCAAAACTCTATTTTACTTAAAAAATATTACGTTTCAGTCAGTTTTTTGAGGTGTACTTATCATATTTAAAACTATCAAGACACATTAAAATTTTAAAATTTTGAAACACTCTTAAATTTTTTTAAATTTTCGAAACCTCTTGAAAAATTATATTAACACTCAAAATAGATATATACAATATTGCTTATAATAATTAACAAGCAATTACCGGGATTTTGATTTTGTATGTTAAATAAATCAAATTCAACAATTTTTAAAATGACTTCAAAGTTTCTTATCTTTTCAACCAACAAAAAAACATTTTGATGGTTGAAGTCAATTATTTCATGATTATACCTATTTTCAACTACTTTATGTCTGTATATTTCTAAAGCTTACTTCTCTTTATTTTTTCTAACTTCACATCATTAATTCTATTCATAAATATTGCAAATTTTAAGTTTTTTTTAAATATATTTCGAATTAAAGATAAAATAATACTCAGTCTTATGATGATATATCATATATGTATTAAAATTGTATATAAAAAATTTATATATATAGTAAAGCCACATCAAAAGTTAAATTGATGGACCAATAACTTTTTGACTAAAAATAATTTGTGGATAGACCTCAATTCAATTCAATTATAAGGAATCAATTTAAGTGACTTTAATGATTATTACCAACCGTGCAGTAGAGTTATCAATGTGATCTCAAATCTCTATGTAATATGGACTCCCATTTTTATATTAATTTGACGATTTGTTTCAACAGCAAGCATTGGATATTCCAGATTTCATAAGACTAATTTAGGGGAAATAATTAATATCATAATAATTGTGACACTAAATAATAATCAACAAATTTATACGCACATATTTTAAGTATATAAATAAATATAAATTTGATATGTATCATGATTAAATAATTTTATATTAAAGATAAAATAATAATCAATTACATAATGATACATACAAGTGTATATGTATTTGAGTACTTAAAGTGGGTACGTATAGTATTATTTGTAATAATATAACAATGGATGGTGCATTACAAAATTTGGATATGCATAGTTGTTGCATAATAATTAATTAATTATAAACTATACTCATGAATTAGAAACTTCATATGACAACTATATAAAATTTTAATAAAAATTCACGAAGAAAAATACATACAATAATAATTTAGTAAAACTATATATACCCACTTTGGATATATAAATTGATATATATTTAATATGTGTCATCATGTGAATAAGCGATTTTTAATTAAGAATAAGATAATATTCAATTGCATAATAACATATATAAATATGCGTTCATTTGAATACTCAAAATGGGTATTATAGTCTAGGGCTGGATTCAAATAGAATAGAGCTTGAGCTCGGCTTGACTTAATAATAATATAGCTCGAGCTATATTATTATTAAGTCTAGCCGAGCTCAGGCTCGTCGAGCTTATTATGCTTGAGCTCAAACTTGGCTTGAGTTCAACTTGGTTCGTTTCGAATTTGAGTATTCGTTATTAAAACGGCATCATTTTAATACATCTTGATCAAAACGATGTCATTTTGTATTAAAATTTTTAATTTACAAACTTTGACAATTAGCTCGAGCTCAAAAACATTGGCTCAAGCTGGCTTAGGGCTAACTCATTTCGAGCTCGAATCCAGCCCTAATTATAGTATTGCTTATAACAATTAACAAGCAATTATTAGGATTTTGATTTTGTATGTTGAATAAATTAAATTAAACAATTTTACAGTGACCTCTAAGTTTCTTATCTATTCACCCAACAAAAAAACATTTTGATGGTTGAAGGTCAATTATTTCATAATCATACTCTATTTTACAACTACTTATGTGTGAATACTTCTAAAGCTTACTTCTATTAATTTTTTCTAACTTCACATCATCAATTCTATCCATAAATGTTGCAATTTTTAAGTTTTTTGTTACAATATATTGTAACATTACTTCATTTTGAAAATTTTATCCGATGGTTAATATATATAGTTGAAATATTTTTACTTTATTTCATTAAATTACTGGGTCAATATTTTTTTTTGTACGAAATAAAGTCATTACAATTTGACCCACTAATAATATAAAGTGAATTATTATGATTATTATCATTATCATTAAAATTATTACATCTTAACCTTTATTAAGAAGTAGTACTAGAGATCTCTTTAGATCTATGTTATCCTCACGTTTGGATGACAACCTAATAAACATTATAATTATGTCCCATAAGGTAAAAAGTAAAAAAAATAGAAGAAATTATTTGTCTTGGATTTTGCAATTATTTCATTATAAACGGAATCCTGAATAACATCATTTTTCTAAGAATTAATGAAAGAAATCATAAAAAAAAAATATTTATAAATAATTTCATTAAATTGAGGGTTAAATATGAGCATAACTAATGCTGTAATAATTTTTTACCCTCCTGTAATTGAGGCTTTTTTGCTCCTACTTTGATGAACATCCGTAGGTGTTTACTTTACCATCAATATTTTCACTCCCCCACGCACTTTCAATCTCTGTTAATCAATGCCATTAAACATTTCATCTTTCCAATTAATGGCTACTTTCCTATGTTCTTAATTAGGATTAGCTTTAGACTAGCTTAGAAAATATTTTATTTAGGCTCCTAATAATTGTACTCAACTATTTATTCATGTGTTACCTGATGAATTCAACAAGAAGAAAAACTTGTATCTACCTCTGAAAGATAGTTTAAATAGTAATAGAAGAGATTTGGAGCATAAAAGAGTATGAGTTTGTATCATCTCCGGTAATACTTTAAGGCCAATAGACTTATTCTCACTCAAGGTTTGTTATTGTCTTCTAACGTCGATCTAGATGGATGAAGACAAATCTTCTTCGTTGGATGAAGATGATTCATTTTCGTCTTATGACAATGCATGTTGTCGTTGGAAGATCAACGGGAGAGAAAGATATAATGAAGACTGGTTGTCAAACAGAGCCAAAATAAAGATATAAAGAAAGGAAAAAAAAACTTAAAAAAAATTGTCACTTTTCAAACTTTGAACAAAAACAAATTGTTAGATTTTTAAGCCCGTAGGAGAAATATGATGAATATTTAGGTTTTTTAATATTTATAGTTAAATGATATTTTTATTTGTAACCTTAATAGTAAATTGTAATAGAATCGTGGATATTTAAATTCTTAAAAATTAATAAATATGCGTTTGAAATTTCTTCAAATTCTGGGAGGGAGTAAGTCTTTTAGCCTTAACAAAAAATATATATATCTCTTTTGTAATTAGGCTTCTTTCTCTTTAATCTTTCAAGGACATAAATCAAATATGGAAATCAGTTGAAGCTAGTTAATCAACAAACTTAAGCTTAATTTGCTTACTCCATTTACAATGAATCTGGAAGCCGTTTTGCTCAGATGAGGAAATAAAAAGGACAAGATCAAATTACTTGGTATTTTCTCCGTTCTTTTTACAAATTTCAACACATTGGTTTTGCCAAATTCAGCATAAATATGTTTTTGTCAGTTTTTTAAATGAGTCTCCCAACATCCAACTAATAAACTCCCTCGGGCCCCTTTAATTAAATCTCCCATATCTAGGTTTAATTCCATTCCACTTTAATTATCATTAAGACTACCTAATTAATAATTTTCTCAAATTTTGGTGATCTCTATAAAAATGGCAATTCAATGTTGCGTTTTTAATAAGGTGCCAGTATGATGTATCCCCATAAAAGTAGAATGGCCAAAAGACTATTTCCCACCTAAGTTTTGGAGAAATAACAAATATATATTTACGACAAATAAAAAATTTAAATATTTATTTAAGTTTTTGTCTGTTAAATTATGTTGTTTCATCATCCAAAATAAATGATAAGCGTCGTCTAAAGAATGGACGATGATTGTCATCCAGTAACGTGTCGCTTTAGTTGTTGGTGGCCTGAATGAGAGTAAAGAAAAAACTTTGGGATTTGAGAGAGAGGGAGAAAGTCACTTTTTAAAGTTCAGATATGAAGGTGAAATGTTAATTTTTAAAACCTAGGAAAAAAATTGAGATAAAATTGCATATATTTTTAATATTATTGTTAAATGACGGTTTTGTCTTTATATCTAACAGTAGTTTAGATATTAGTAAATGTTTGAGTTTTTCATCTATCACGAATGTATTTCTAAGGCGGAGATAAAATTTGGGTGAAAAACAACCCTTTGGCCAAGTAGAATTCATATAACCAAATTTTACATAAAAATAAAAGAGGGAATTGATTCCTGCCTTATCATTTTCCACTCATGAATAGTCATCTTTCTCTTTTTTTTCTCCTTGAAAAAAATCTTCATTTGATTTGAGTATATTTCATTAACATGCGTAATTAACACTTAATTATCTATTAATTTAGTGATTAATTGTAGCGTAAAACAAGTATGATAATATCAATGGAAGCTTTTGGAAGCGAAGTGTGGACTTGGAAAAGCTAGTACATACTTGTAGCCTTCCAATATAAGTGGAGACAAATTTTCTGGGAAAAAAAAAAAAATTCAAAGATTTAGAAATGGTATTGGATTCTATAAGCATCTCTTGGCGCCAGAAAAAAAAAAATGGTTTATATAAAGATAATGAAAGTAAAAGAGAGGAAAAGAAAATGATGCTCCCCTTTATTCCATGGAGTAAGAAGAAAAAGGAAAGAAAATTCTTATTCCTTTGATTAAGTAATGAATATGAAAGAATGATAAAGAAAAGTTGAAGAGAGAATAAATAAAAAATTGCATTTAAACATGCAAGAACATGGGATACAGATGTTTCCAATATTTGGAAAGTCACCATTAACAAGCAAGCTGTGTTTGGTCAAATGTTTGTTAAATTAAAAAAATAAAATAAAATAAAAATTAATGATTTTGATGATTAAATTATGCAGACTTCAATGGCAAGCAAAAACTGAACCAGAAAGTCTAACATGCAAGAAAATGCATCTCTGAGATGGCTACTGGTACAAAATCTAACATGCAAGAAAATTTAAACGTAAAATGCATGAGAATTATTTTACATTAAACATTCCTTAAGTAAAAACAGGGTGAAAATTTTCTTTTATGTTGAAAAAATTGAAATGTTGGGTTGATTGAGAAATTAATGGAGGCTTGCTTTTTATCTTGAATACGACGTAGTTAGGTCATATATGACCCACAAACATGGTATTTTTTTAGTTTTTTAAAATAAAACATTAGGTTAAATGATAGATCTATAATCATTGGTTCAATAAAAGTTTTATTTTTTTTAAGTAAAACTTATATTTGATGACTAACCCACAATCACTAAACTTGAATAATCAAGATAGTATAATCTATATATGTTGTCAAAAGACTTGAACTCAAACTTTTATATTTGGGATCACAACCCTTTGACATTCAAGTCACCCTTTAGGATACCAGAGACTGTATATTGTTAAAATGAAAATGGTGGGAATTTGAGGAGACTGGAGAGGGAAAAGGGGAAAGGGACAGGCAGCATTTTGGAAGGATTTGGTTTTTGGAATTATCACAATTGGGGTCCTTTTTCTTGAGAAGGGGAGGGAATGGAGAGTGAGTTTGTTTGTGTTAACTCAATTCAACAGCTAGTTTAATTGATTCTTTTCTTTTTCTGAGCATTCCTTGGCCTTCATTGGGATTAGAGACTCTCTGTCTCTTCAGAAATGCCACTACTTTGAGATTTTACCTAAATATTTGTATGAGACTTTCTTCTACCCTCAAGGTTTTTAATTAACAAGATAAAAACAAAAGATAAGAGGATTAGCTTAAATTTAGATGAAGTTCAACCTTAATTAACGGCCCTAATGGGCCCACTTTTTTATTTGAGTGTGATTGGCAGTTCCATTTTGGGATGTATTTGTAACGCCACGTATTAAAATTAAATATTTAATTTATTTGATATAAAAATTATTAAATTAATTATTAAATTTGATGTTTTATTTATTTATTACTGTCAATTCAACTTTCAAAAAGCAATCTTGTTTAAGGGTTTCTTGTAAAAAAAAAAAATACTAATTAAAAATGATGTGATGGTTAAACTTGAGGGGTTTTTCAAAGTTGCCATATACAAAAATTGAGTATATAATTACTAATCAATCCTCTTTAGAATTTTTAGTAAAACAATATTATGTGTATATATTTTTAAATATATAATTAAATATATAAATAATATATTATCATGTGATTAAGTATTACTTTATTCATAATTTAAAATTGTCTAATCATATGTTCTATTTTATTATTACTTAATTATATACTAAAAAATATATATAGATTCGATTAGATTCGCATTAAATCTAGGAAAGTGAAGTTTCTATAGGAAGAAACTGAAAGGGATAGGTTGTTATCCTGTGGAAAAACAACTGTTTTCATGTGATCCATTGCAATTTGCATGTGACGATTGTGATCTTTGACCTAACAAAAAGGAGGTGGTGGTTGTGGCCATGCATAATATATACTACTTTATATTTGAAGCAAAATTGGGCTTTGGAGTGTGGATCTGTTTTGGGTACTGGGCTGACCATGCTGCTTTTAAATAAGCCTTTAGGGCCTGATGGTCAAGATTAGGCTTCAATTCTAAGAAGTCTTTCAAATATGGGCCTACATGGCTTCCAATTCAATTGCAATGTGAGAAGTCTTAAGGGCCTGATTGTGCCATCCTTTTGGTTTTCATCAAAGTAAAACCAAAAGAATAGTAAATTATAAACTTTAAAACAATCCACATTTGGTACAAATGAAACATTAAATTTTATAAAATCATCAAACTAAACCCCAAAATCATCAAAAATCAATCTTAACAAACATTAAATTTCTAAAAATGACCAAAAAAACAAAAACCCACAATCATTAACTCCCAAATCCTTACATAAACAACCCTTCATAAAATTAAAATTCTAGTTGTATGAGTTCTGAATCTGTATACACACTTTAGTTATCTCTCTTCATCCATCTTCTTTTTCTCTTTTATCCACCAATTTTCCTTAGGCTTCAAGGAAAATATAACGTGATTTGTTTCTAATTTTAATTTCTTATGTCTAAAGTCATTCCTAACTTTAGAGACACCTGGGCTCACAAGAATTGGAATTTCGTGTCTTCCAAGAATAATATAATCATTATCTTGGTCAAAAGACCCTACTTCTACTTGTCCACATAAAACTGAGTTCTAATAATAAAATTAATCTCTAATTAGTCTAATAACAAGAGTTCTCTCTTAAAGTAAATTTTTTCTTGTTTAAAAGTATGTTTACATTTTCGACATATTTTGTAATCACACTTTGTTCTCTATCTGTGATGATATTCATGATAGTGATAGAAAAGTGACTTAATGACTCACTTAGGATATGTATAAAGAGTCTATTAAACAGAAAAATTAAGAATATTCCCTCTTTTAAATATATATATATATATATATATATATATATATATATATATATATATATATATATGTATGTATGTATGTATGAAATTTGAAGAGCATAGAAGCTTTTGAAAAAGTTACCAGTAGAAATACTGATGAGTTATATCCACTTTAAATGCAATGCATCCATAAATGAAAACACAGCATCTAAAATAACAATGGCTTTGTCTCTCAAAACCTGTTAACAGACTTTAATTCACATTCTTTTTATATATTCTCATTTGGCCATGCATGTATGCATAGCTTTTGAGCTTCGTCTTCTGTGTTCTTGAACAAGTAGGACGTTTCTAATTGTTAGAATGAGGGATTAGCTAAAGTTGTCCATTAATGGGTAGTTTATAACTTGAAATCAACATCTCAATTTTACATTTTTGAATGCTTAAAAACTTTAGAAATATTATATTTACAAATAAATTATATAAACTTATCTATACAAGTTAAAATTGTCATTAAATTAGATGATTTTGAAATTAAAAAAAAAAATTATATCATACTATTACAAACAATCATCTCATTATTATAATAATTACAATATAAATACTAAAAAATAATTAAAAAAGTGATTATAAATAAACAATGTAATTATATTAATATATAAAAAATATTCATATAAAAAAAGAAAAATGAATTATACATCACAATGATGCATTGAACCATCAAAATTTCATCATTTTTTTTAGATATTGTTAACATGTAGTTGCATTAAGTTAAATTTATATAAAATGATGTGATATTGGGAAGAAAGAGCATGCGGCAGGTGGGGCTGAGAATATAGCACGTCCCCCGACAAGAGAAGCTCAAGAATCTATGGAATTGTCTTGTAAGTTTACATGAATTCAAAAGGGTGTTTGGTTCAGAAGGAATTTTCCGACCCTAATTCCATTACACTTTTCTTCTTTGTCCTTGTCTCTTTTATCACTTCACTGCCCATCATTGCTCCTTTTTGTCAGCTCTCCTTTATTCACGCCTTCTCCTCTTTCTCAATCATCATCCCACGTTTCCCCTTTTATTTTTCCCCATTCTCCCCACCTCAATCTATCACGTTTGCTGGAATTATTGATTATTAATTTCTTTATCTCCTCTTTGCGACAATGTTGTGAAAACCAACTAGATCTATACCTGCAGAGAGTAAGAATTTTTGAGCCCCACCTCACGTAAAGCTGTTTCAAGGAACAGATTTTTGACCAAAAGTCCCTAGAGCTTACTTAACAGAAATCTAAACTAGTACTTATTGGATTCTCTCTACAGTTAAAATATTGTTTTTTATTGACTGAAGAATTATTGTACGAGCTCACTTATTATTACTGTTTAATTTCGTATTATCAAACTCTATTTTATCAAAAGTCTTTGAAACTTGAATCTTGGTTTTCTATTCTGGGCAGGAAGTAAGTTTTGTCATGGGAAAATGGAATCTCGAAGAATTAAAGTTATATTCTTCTTGTCTCTTAATATAACGTATGAAGAATAAATAATTTACCAAGCTTTGACTCCGAGGTAGATGACCAATGGAATTTCTCAACAAGTTCACAGTAAAAACTGATCACGCAGTCTAATTCGATAAGACTGACCTTGCATTTTAGTCTAATAGACAATAATTAATAGTTGAATAGAAAAAAAAAAAAAATCAAGTAAGAGATTTTATTTTTTTGTTGATTAAGTCTCAAAAAGATGATATCCTAGTTTCTCATGCTTTAAACAAAAAAAATTCCTGTCCAGATCAAACCAAATGGCTTCTGTATTCTGGTTTACTTTCAGGAAGAAAACAGTAGTAAAGATGCAACTCTAGTCTACACTGGATTGTAGAAATGAGTATAATAAAAAAGCTGAAAAAATTTAGAGATCCTCCTTTATTTTTGTAATGGGAAAAAGAATGTTTTCATCACAAGAATCAAACGCAGTGTAAATTATTTATTCTCGTGAAGGTATATAGTATAACTCCTGTCACGACTGCTCTCTCAGTAGGTGTTTCAATAAAACTGTACAGAATCCTCAAACAACATTGAAGTCTTTCGACTTTCGGGTTTTTTTTTTTTTCTTCAAATCGAGCATTTTACAAACGAATAGATGCTCAGGAATGACCTGCCCGCAGTCCCATGAAGTGAAAGAAGTAAACAATAGACCAACTATTAAATATATATGAAACTCGGGAAATCACAGAAACATTTCTTTTAGAGACACATTACGTACAAATTTCTTCATCTTCATCACAGAGGGATTCTTAGATTCTCTCACTTTTTACCCATGGAGGAAGATTATCATACAATAACTAAAACCATAGCCTGACAAAGTTAATTTTTTTTCCTTTCTAAATTCCTTTTTCTTGGGTTAAATAAAACAAACCCACACAACTAGAATTACAAAAAGCTCAGACACACTAAACCTTGAATTGAAACATGAAGAAAAAATTAAAAAGAAATGAAGCATTAGATCATTACTTTCTGATCTAATACTCGTCTTCTTTTAGACCGTTCACTAGTATTAGATCTTTCAAGCAAAGATTTTAATGCATTTTGCAAGAAATGGACTGATTCGATGCTGTGATCTTTCTCGGCTGCGACGATAAGGACATTCCGGATTCTTCCTCCTAATGTAACCATTTCTGCTTTCAATGTGGTTAAATGAAGAGATTTTAGTATCTCAATAATGTCGGGTAAAAGATCAGATCGATCCTCGCAGCACAAAGAGGCCTTGAAGATCAATCTTCCATCGCTAGTGTAATTGCCCGAAAGCACCGTAATTTCATCGGTTTCCGATGGGAAGGATTCGAGGTCTGTGAGCTCAAGAGTTTGTTGTTTAAGTTCTTTCACTCGTTGAACCACCTTTGCCAGGAGAGAAGCTTTGTCTATCTGAGAACATTTAAAATGAAATTAAACAAAGACGAACGACACTGAAAAAAGATTAAGAGAGAAATAAACAGCGAAAATATTTTATAATTTTAATAATTAATTATTTATATTCTCATTAAAATTAAATAAATTTATAAAATAATTATTAAAAATATATTTTAAATCCTTAAAAAATTATAAAGAATTATTGTTGTAGCTTCTCACAACAAAAATATTCATGTTTTCCCTTTTGTCAAAATTTTTTTACTGTAGAAAAAGAAAAAGGAATATTCATAAAAACCCTACTTGTAAAAAGTTTAGGCACTTTCCCAAACATTCTTAGCCCCATAAACAAGGAGGGTTATGTTGCTTTTTCTTTTTCAGAAAACTGTACTTGTAATTTGAACGTTCAAAAGCTTCAAACTTGAAGGTTTCACAATACTGAATCATCCAAGATATAGCCAAATTTATAACAATAATTTGAAAATGGCATTTGAATTCAGTGCATGCGCTTGATGAATTACCTTAGAATTACACGGAAGAATAGTTCTGAGCTTATCGAGATGAGAGTTAATTCTCTCCCTCCTTCTCTTTTCAGCTTCCTTATGATTCTTCAAGGCGGCAAGAGCTCTATCCTGCGGCGTCGTATCGGTGATTCCTGAAACCTCCAGGGGGTAATAGGAGGAGGATGAACTGCAGAAACTCTGCTGCTGTTGAAGCAAAGGATGATTAGAGAAGTCATGACAAGAAGCACCGGGATAGCCGAAGTATTCGACGCCGTTTTGGGCAAGAAAGCGGTAGAGTTCAGAGTTTTCCGGCTGCATCATGACGATGATGACGATGATAATGTCGTTTTGACTGAGTGGAAGTGGGAAGACTGAAAATGCAAATGAGAATGTTTTTTCAATGCTTTCGGTGGGTGGGTTTTTGATTTGTCTTTAGGGGTTTTTATCTGCGGAGAAAAGCTAGTCCCACTTTCGAAAGTGGGGCCCCATAAATTTATCAAATATTAAATTTTGTTTTTTTAAACATAAGATTATAAAATAAAAATTTATTTTAAAGATTAAAAAAAAAACAAAAAAAAAAAAAGCAAGGCAATAGCTGATAGCCTGACAGCTCAAGGACGAAGTTTGACTCATAAAAAGTAAGGAATGCAGGAGTTTTAGATAAATAAGATTTATGTTATAAAATTATATATAATAATTTTAATATTTTTATTGGGAGATATAGAAAGCAATTATTGATTATATGTTACTGATAATATTATGAATGTACAACAAAAATCTAGATGATTGATCTTTTGATTGAGCTTGTTTTTCATATGGTTAGAGAAAAATCTGAGAAATAAAACTAGAAGAAATTTTAGTAGATTATTCAGAGATATCAAATTATTTAAGTTTAAATTAAATATTAAACTAATTTTTTAAATGAATTGATTTGAATATTCAAATTAAAATAAGTTTCAATTGAATATAAAATTATATTATTTTTTAATTGAATTTAAGTTTTTATTTGTCAATATCAAGTTTATTTTATATTAACTATTTTAAATTCAAATAAAATTTAAATTAGAGTATTGTTCAAATTTAATTCATATCAAATCTAACCTCTACGAACAAGTGGAATTAGATTTGATTTGAACAATTTAGGCATGAATCATAGTTCAAATTGTAGTTTAGGAAAAAATAAAGGCCAAAGGACTATTTCCCACCTAAGGTATGCTACAATCTCAAGTTTTCACCCTTTAACTATGGAAATACCAAACACCTACCTATGAGCAGTTAAAATTAACGGTGGTAAGGGTAAAATCGTCATTTTCTTTATAATATTAAAAAATAAATTAAAATATAAAGTATTTTTGTCCCCCTAAACTTTAAAAACTAAAATTTTTCCCCAGCCTAAAAAATGGTAGTTTCACCCTAGGGTTTAGTTTTGAAATCTTCGACGACATCTCCGGCTCCATTACCGATGACCTCTCCCTTTCGAAGCATCCTCTCCTTCCGACGATCTCTTTCCTCCCATTTGGATGCCTGATCGACGTCGGAGAAGCCTTGGGAGACGAAGAACTTCGTCGGGGAAGACGATGATACGAAGATTTCAAAACTAAACCTTAGGGTGAAACTGCCATTTTTTAAAACTTAGGTTGGGAAAAATTTTAGTTTTTAAAGTTTAGGGGGGCAAAAAGAGATAAAATTTTCAGGCATTAGGGTTTTGTTAAATTTAACCGGTCATGGGTAGGTAAACGATATTTTTATAGTTAAAGGGTGGAAACTTGAGATTGCAGCATACCTTGGGTGGAAAATAGTCGTTTGGCCAAAAAAAAAAAAGCCTAGTTTGAGCTTGTAACCTAACTCAAATATTAGAATTTAAATCCAAACTGATTCATATATTAAACTAAAAATAGATTCTGTCTCACCTTGTCTGATCACTTCTTATGGAAGGGAATTCCCCTACTTAAGCCGGGATATAGATTGAAAAAAAAAAAATCTTAATTATGGTCCTTAAATTCTTCCTACTTACTACCTGTTTTCACAATATAATTTATAAAAATATTTATTTGTTATAAACAGTCTGAACGATATTGTCTGTTTTAGGCTTCAAGTCTGCACGACTTTAAAACGCATCATTCAAGTTAAGGGCTTCTGGCTCCTGCCTATATATACGTTTAGTAGACTGCACGAGAGCGATGTGGGACTTCAGGTCACAACACACCCCCCCATCGCGAATCGTGCTGATAACGTGTTATAAACAACCTGAACGATATTGTCCACTTTGGGCTTCAGGCCTGCATGGCTTTAAAACGCGTCGTTCAAGTTAAGGGCTTCTGGCCCTTGCCTATATACACCCTCAGTAGACTGCACGGGAGGTGTTGTGACCTGAAATCCCACATCGCTCCCATGCAGTCCACTGAGCGTGTATATAGGTAGGGGCCAAAAGCCCTTAACTTAAACGACGCGTTTTAAAGCCGTGCGAGCCTGAAGCCCAAAGCGGACAATATCGTTCAGGCTGTTTATAACACGTTATCAGCACGATTCGCGATGGGGGGTTGTGTTGTAACCTGAAGTCTCACATCGCTTCCGTGCAGTTCACTGAGCGTGTATATAGGCAGGGGTTAGAAGCCCTTAACTTGAATGGCGCGTTTGAAAGCCGTGCGGGCCTGAAGCCCAAAGCGAACAATATCGTTTAGGCTGTTTATAACACGTTATCAGTACAATTCGCGATGGAGGGGTGTGTTGTGACCTGAAGTTCCACATCGCTCCTGTGCAGTCCACTGAGTGTGTATATAGGCAGGGGCTAGAAGCCCTTAACTTAAACGACACGTTTTAAAGCCGTGCGGACCTGAAGCCCAATGCGGACAATATCGTCCAGACTGTTTATAACATTATTAAACTTTTAATTATTTATCAAAATGTTGTTTTTATGGTAGTATTTAACAAAGGGGACGAGGAGGGACAATGAAGGGCCAAAAAGAGGTGGGGATGGGAATAGAATAGAATTATTCTCAGCAGGTAAAAGACAAGGATTCCCCCATACTTCCATTGAAGGGACGAGGATTATCCCACCATGCGGGGATGGGAGTCATCCCAGCGCTTTCTCTACCATCTCATTTATCAGTATGGTGTAAATGCATTATCAATGATCAGACCAACCATTCAAATTATATATGTTTGATAATTAATTAAATAAAAATGTTTTGAGTGTTTTTTTAATATTTATTTAAATAGTTAATCAAAATGGGACTAGATAGCAGGTGACGGGTGGGATATGTTGGAGTTGAAGATGGAAGAGAATTGGGATTATTGGGTTCTTAGACGAGATGGATTTCGCTGATGGCTGAGAACAAATGTTGTGACAACAGCTTGGTGGAGTGCTCTTGTTGTTAGGTTAGGGTTTTCTGTGGGATGAGAAATTTGTTAGGTTCAGGGTTTAGATCAGTTTTGTTTTCGAAATACAGGATCTAGGGGATAGACGGAAGCCTCAGGGGGGTAAAAGGTTATCTCTTTTTAGATTATTGTGGTCTTGAGAGGTTCACAGCAATATGACGGAGAAAAGGAAAATATTAATTAATTCAACAATGTATGTTCACCAATGATCAAAGGCAAGAAGAGCGAACAGGCCAGTATGGGACTCCAAGACTGTAATATCTTTAGGTGTTCTTTCAGATTGTTTACATGAATTGCTCTATCACTTTTTGACAAACGATTTTCGCTTTTACTAAGGTCCGTTTTCTAACTATTTTGTAGGAATTGGTGAGCCAGTTTCAGAACGCAACAGATGAAGGTATTTTTTTCGATCGTGTTTTATGATTTTATGATTAAATTTTAATTTTGCCATATGGGTTAGTGTTGTTTCAGTTCCTTTTGACTTCTGCGTTCATATAGAAGAGTGCTTTGTTTGCTTCTTGTCAATTCATGGATTGCTAAAACTATCTTCTTCAAGCTACTATCAAAACCAGGCCAAGTAGTCTAAAATTTTCAGGAACTGCTGGCATGACTTCTTATTTGCATCAATTGAAATTTGCAGGGATGATATTCATTAAATCATCTCCATAGCCTGTGACTGCTCATTCTTTTTGTTGCCACTTTTTGGATATAAATTAATCTATATAATTAAGGTTCTTCCACAAAATAAATCCTTTTGTTGAGATAAAATCTGTAACTTTTATTTCTTTGCACTGCTAGGTTGAAACTCTAAAAGTCTCTGCAAATGCTTGATTGTTTTTTTGAACTTTGACGTATTGGAATTTCTCATACCGCTTTATAGCTTTCTTTATAAACATCTTAAGCTTTTGACCTGTAAAGAATATTCCAAGTTGTTGTTCTTCTTTACAGTATTAGGAATGAGAGCACTTCTCCCATTTGGTAGAAATATTTTTGTGAGGGAAACCTAGCATGAGTAAGTGCAGAGCTATTCATTGTAATTTTGTTATGTCTAAACTAGTTGTTTGCGGATCTTACAATGGAATGTATGCTTGTAAACATTGAGCCACCTTTCCTAGCTTAACTTTTTACCCATTGCTTTTATAACAATCAATCCTGTTTGTATTCTTCTGTTCAGTATCTTGTTTGTTTTGAGCTAAGGCCTAAAGGTCATTCTGACTTTGCTAGATTAAGTTGATAAAACCTTAATATACAATTTTTTCTCTCTTGTCTGTATAAATAAATAATTTCTGAAACCATGTGGAAATCCACCTTTTATCCTTCGCAAGAAGTGAATCTCCAGAGTTTAGGTTTGACAAATTTTCTGGATTTAGATTTATGATGTCATGTTATTATTTTCATGTTTTAGAAAGGTCTTCTCCTTCTCTTTATGCTTGTGTGATACCATGAGCAGAAAGTAGTATTTTAAGGCAAGTTTCTGGTACTTGTAAATTTTTTTTTAAACTTTCTCTTAAACAAATTATTGAGACTGAAACAACTTTAAAAAAAAAAAAAAATCATATTTATGCACCTCGTTGGAAGTTTAAGTGAACATAACATCAAACATTATCATTACATGTGTTCTATGTGTTTTAGAATTTAAGTCCTTATATTTTGTTAATAGTTTTAAGTTTAACAAACATCAGGGTGCATTGTGTTCCATGCAAGTAATATTTTATTAAGCATCAATTCCTCCCCTAGGAAAAATGACTTAGGATAAGAACCCATGGATTTCAGTTGATGTAGTATAGTAAGAGGTTAAGAATGAGATTAGGAAAGGAAAAATCAGAAATTAGACAGAAAGTAATGCGGAGAGATGAGCAATTGTGAAGACTTAGGCTACTGTATTCAAAATCAACCATACATTCTCCCAAGAAACCAAAATCCTTCTAATATAATAATCTGCCTTGAAGAATTAATATTCCTAATCCTTAAAAAATAATGTTTCTTACCCAAATGATAATCCTTAAGTTAGAGTGTGCATTAAAAATACTCATATTTGAAAAGTATTGTTAAGAAATTGATTGGCTTTCTCCCTTTCACAGGGACAAAGGAGAAGATTGCTGCAAATTTAGCAAATTTTATGTATGATCCGTACAATTATTCATTCCTGCGCCAGGTGTCAAAACCCTTACTTTCAGACTAGAACACTTTAGTCATATATATGAAATAAATTTCTTTTTCTTTTTCCACTGATCTCCTTCTATTGATGATTTTTAAACAGCTTAATGTTTTGGAACTCTGCCTGGACTGCATAACAGAACCAAATGAGAAGCTTGTAGAATTTGGGATTGGTGGGATCTGCAGTGCTTGTGTTGGTAAGCCTGGCAATTGGAACTTTTTTGGTAGTCTTTCTAGCAACCATGAATACTGTTTTCTTAATCTGCAAAGATTCTTCAAACTATCCTACTTTTTATCAACTGATTACAATTTATCCTTTTCCTTTCTTTATGTTGGCAGATCCAACAAACAGTGCTATAATCACTCAGTGTGGCGGTATCCCTCTTGTTATTCGATGTTTATCAAGTCCTATTAGTAACACCGTAAGTGGTTAAAATGTAATGTTTGAGTGAATCACATCTTTGCTCTATAATTATTTTGGTTACGAAATTGAATTTGGTACTTCATAAGGATGTAATGCAAATTGAATTATACATCTGTCAAAGAACTCTGTATAAAATTTTTTCTACCAGTTTCATTCATGTTTACCAAGTACATTAGCACTCTTTAATCATAAAAGTTCCTTCTTTTTGATAGTTAATTGAGAAATGCATTTAAACCTCTGTTTCATGTTCCACCATTTGGTGTTCTTGTCCCGCTTTTTGTAAATAACAAGTAATATCTTTGGAACAATTTCAGATTCCTCATTATGTCTATGATTTTAAACCTTACATATTTTGCTAGGAAATTATTTGGGTCATATTGTGATCATCTTTTTATTTATTTTTTCTTTTTTTTTTTCATAATTATAAATTTCTTTGTTTCGTAATTAGTCGATAAGCACTCAACCATGCTAGTGTTTTAATTAGATCAAGTGTTGTTTTGAACTGAAGTTTCCAAGTACATAATTCTTTAAATCTATAAATAATAATAATAATAATAATATACATCTTTATATGTGCATCTAATCACTTCCTTATTATTGTTACAGACGAACCATGCTCTTGGGCGCTTTACCATCTGTGTGACATTCCTAACAAGGAAGAAATTTTGAAGCCAGAAATGGTTGATGTCATTAGGAGGTATGCTACTGCCAAAACTGTAAGTGTGAGCTTCAGTAATCTTGCAAAGGCATTTTTAGATAAGCACGGCCTTGAAAGTAAATGAGAAAAAAAACCCGCTCTCTGGTAGTGAACCATTTACTTCCATACATACTTGTATGAAATTTTATTTCTTCTGCTGCATCCATAATTTCTGTAACGACACCATTTTGCATAATTCCAGATTCAAGATAGGGCATTTCGGTTTTACTTCCTACCAGCAGTGAAATTGTGCAATATTTGAGTTGTACAAAGAGTCTAATATGATTGGCTGGCAACTACAATGAAATTACCTTTTCATGTTGAAATTTATTGTTTGAAATGTTATAGCAGATAGTTGGGAAGCTATAAGTAATCCTGAGAAGTACTTAGAACACAGAATTTACAGGGTCTATGATCTTGTATTATAAAATATAAGATTAAAGTAATATTGCACTTAAATTTATTTGTCGGTAAGTTTCTGAAGAAGTTTATACAATCTGGGAAGGGGTTCACTGATCAGAAAGTCTAACATACTTCAACCCAGATGCCCTTAGACACAGCCATACATTACATAGGATTCACACTAGGAAAGAATGGACAATTAGCTAGAGCCGTGGGTATTGTAGCGAAACTAATTACAAAAAATATTTGAAACATGAAGTTGAGAATGAAACGTTACTTTCTAAGTGCAGTATTTTCTGATTATAAGCACATATTATTATACATAATTTGTTATTTAATTTTTTTTTTTTTTTGTTTATGTTAATATTCCAACTATGGGATTTAACATTTTCGTAGAAAAATTTAGAAGAAAAGCCATCCTTTTAACTGTAACATGTCTAAAAAGATAACTGGGTTTCCAATGGTAAGGTCCTTCATGGGCTTCTCATGAATCAAGGGAACAAAGAGTGTTGCAGTCATTATTTTTATTGAAAGAGAAAGTAATTGAGAAGTTAGGCATCATAATTTATTTATTAAGGGTATTATTATTTTCATAAAGTTATATTGAATGGTATTATTGTATAACAATTTTTAATCTTATAGTGTGACTAAGGGACATGATGAAAGAAAAAGGTTATATTGAAGTCATAATATATGTATAAATGAAATTAAAACATGAAAATTTCTTGAATTATTGAAGAAAAGTAATTTATATTATGATATGGGACTAATAATATTATCTATCAATCAACCAGTATGAATCAAATAATCACATCTTTATCAAAGTGATCTCAATATATTAAGTACAATTAAAATTAATTTTATCTTTACAACTAATTAATTAATTATGTAAATAAATAAAAATGAATTAAGAGAGTCTGGCGACCAATGGAACATGTGCTGCACTGTACATTCATAAAATACATAAGAAGTTGTTGGTTTCATCATTTTGCTCACTATGGTTACATCAACATAATAATTTTCTTTATGGGTATCAAAATAATATAAACTTTTTTTAATAATTTATATAATTTGTTTATTCAAAAGTATGAATTTAGAATAGAAGCAAAGCTGAACCACTTACATTATTACACCAACAATTATATAATTATATCATACATTTCATAAACACCCTTTTAATATTCTTTTAAAAAATTCTCTCAGAACCCTTTCAAATTTTATAAAACTTCCTTTGTTCTTAGTTTGCTGAGGAAATATTATCGAAGAATATTCAAACTCTTATTTTTATATTCTAAATCTTAACTCTTTTACCATTCAAAATATCCTTTTGAAATATTTTTATTATTTTTTATTTTTATTTTTATTTTGTGGGTAACAAGAGATCTTATCTGAATCAAATCATCTCTTTGAAATTGAATTAATCATATAAAATATGTCAAACTCTGAATTCAATCACTGGACCTACCATCATAAAACCAAATAAGTTATAAGTTTAATTTTTTACATCTATATTTTTATCATCCAAACTACTTTTTAAAAGAATCATTCTTATTGTTCTTGTTCATGAACATCTCCTATATGTTTCCTGATTTTTTTATTTTTTATTTTAAGTTTCCTGATATTAAAAAATGAAATAAGCAGCTTTTTTCATTGTGAGTTGAGAAGCATGAAGAGAGGGAAAAGCTGAAAGCACTTTGGCAATATAAATAGGCAAAAACAGTCACAAGTTGTCTGCTTTTGATGGAGATTGATGAGGCTTCCAGTCCACACAAAAGCACTGTCATAAATAAAACCACATTTTTTGCAGGTCCTGTTTGGCTTTGCTGTCTGTCTCTATTCAATCAATCAATTTAGAAAAGGATTTCCCTTTTCCATAAATTAGGCATGCTACTTCTTAAAATGCGGCTTTTCATGAATTGAAATGATATAACATCATTTGTTTCTCCATTTTTCAATGGGTTTGTTTGATTTTATTTTAACTATTTTTCTTTTTATTTTTTTATTAAAAAGAAATTGTTGAGAAGATGTAACATCATTTGTCTGTCCAGTTCTCAATGGGCTTGATTTTATTTAAATATTTTATTTTTATATAGTAATTAGATGCCAGGTTCATTAGAGTCTGTTACTAAAAATTATATATAAAAAATATATAATTTTATTATAATAATATTATTAAGATATCTTAATTAAAAACAAATATTTTCTAATTCTTATTAAAAAACACTTAAATCTAATAATACTCTTTTCATTTTTACTCTTTTTTGTTTCCATCTTCACCGTATATCTCTATTTTCGTTTGTTTTATTTGTTGTATTATTTGATAAATTATTATGTTATTTATCGTTAATTAAATCATGCAAGTTTACCATTACTCTTAAGATCTCCGGTTTGAGGAATGTCTAGAGTTCACTTCAATGTTTCCTAGTTAAATCAAGTATTTCTGCTAAAAAAAACTAAGCTTTCTATAAGGTTGTGTTTTTTTAATAAAAAAGCCAATGAATTCAATCAAAAAATATAAAGATGAAAAAAAGTTAACCAACGGAGAGGTGTTAGTAAAAATTCATGGATTCAATTAGTAAAGTAACTTTCTTATCATTTCAATTAATAAAAGTAACGATCGAAAGTGAATTATAGATTAAAAATTGATATTTTGAAATTTAGAAAGTCAAAACTGCCATTTTGACAAATAATGGGTGGGAAATGTCTTTGGGCCATTTAGCATCAAACTATTAACTAAGCTATTTAATTTACTTTATGAAATGGATTTGTAAGTGTAGCTTGCTTGCTTAATAAGAGAATCATCTACTATTATTAAAGTATTAAAGCTTTTCATACAAACTAATGTAGTATAAAAAGAAGAGTTGAAGATTTCTAAAAGTTTAACTAAATAATAACTTAATTAATATAAATAAATGATGTGACCAACCCATTAACTTGTAAACTAATGTTTGTACACTTAAATTTTACATATTTCACTTGAAAAGTACCAAAATTTTCACGTATCAGTATTAAATACATTTTTTACGGGCAAATGCTTATTTTTTATTTAAGTTTTAATGAAAAAATAAATATATACTTACGATAGATGAAAATTTTAAATATCTATTCAAGTTTTAGTCCGTTACAACACACATAATTTTTTTATTATGATTAAAATGTAAAATTATCATTTTATTAATAATATTAAAATTATATCTTTTTTTAATTTATAAAATTAATAATTTTGTTCAAAATTAAGTTTTAAAAAATTTATTTTTTCCTTAGAATATCAAACCTAAAATCTGGTAACTCCCTCCAACAAATGGCAGCTTCATCCATCTTTCCCTAGAGGAAGTGAAGAAAACACTTAAAGATTTGAAGAAAAAAAAAATATGTATTTTTAAATATTATTATTAAACAACGATTTTATCTTTATATTAAAAGATAATTTTAAAAAAAGTTTAGACATTAATAAGGTTTTTGAATTTTTACCTGTTACAAGTATAATTTTGAAATTAAGTAAAACTTGAATGAAAATACCCCTTTGGCCTTTTTTTAAATATTGAATAAATATGTAAGCTTAAATGTTTTTCCAAAAGTAAAAACAATTTAAGCCGAATTATGTTTTAGGACTGAATCTCATCCGAACCGAACGACCCCCTTAAGACCGGACCGACCACACAATTTTTTCATCTTAAAATTTCTAAGATTAAAGTGACCGAATCTTCCCTTTGATTTGAAATAAAAGACAGCCGTTGCAGAGAAATATCGAGGACCAACTAAGCTACGAAGGCTGCGGATACAGAGAAAAGAAGCCAACTTTGACAGAGAAGGCATATGTATGGAGGCACAGCCTTTATCACATGAACATAAACAAGAATCCGACAGGAGGTGGCTTCAGCTCTAAGTTGCCAGCATTCAACCAAACAAATCCTGTAAAACCTATCAGCCATAGCCTCTGCTTTTTGATTTTCTAATAGTGATTTACAGCTGGTAATTCAATGGCAGTATAGCCTTCGTACCTTTTGGACAATGCCTGTTTGTTTGGTTTCATATTAACGCTTTTACAGACAGAACTTTTCATTCTCACTTTCTGCATAGAGATTCCATTTGGGTTATTTTATCTTTTTGACCATAGAAATATTGCAGAGGAATTTAGAGGAAAGGTAGAACGAGTTTCATACTTTCTTCTTTAATCAAATGAGTGAACAAAAGCTAAACTGAACCACAAGGCTTGTTGGAGATAAAAATAAACATAACAAAAATTTCCATGCCCCAAAGATTTTTATGCTTCACAGCTTAGTCTTTCTCTCTCTCTTCTTCTTCCCCCAAGTCAAGAAAATTCTATATTCTTCTGTTAGAAAAGTCCAAAAAAACCCGAATTTCAAATGGGTGAGATTACTGCTTCAACTAGTGTTTTAATATCAGCTTCAGAGCCCAAGCAAGATGTAGTAAACAAGAGTAATGGGAAGGGCTACTAGCATTCCAAAAATGACCCTGCAACAAAATAAAAATAGAATTATGATGATCCATCATGATACATATGCATGCTTGTACATTTAAAATTAAATTGAGTTCTTAATCTATCTGTATTGAACTTGATGAGTTGAGTGGATGTGCATATGTTAAAAGCACGCATGGCCAACGCTACAGTAAACATTCATAATGACCCAGAATAAAGTTGAAGAGTATCTCTAGCTGTAAAACTAGCATGGGCATGCAATTTTTTATGAATAAAGGTGATTCCACAGAGATATAATCTGTAAGTGAATACAGTAAAGTTTTTTTGCACTAACCCTGTGCTCAGTATGTCAGGATGAACATTGTACTCCTTGGCAAAAACAAAGGGCACTATGCCTTGTGGAAGGGCAGCCTGAATATCAAATCCAGTATTAGTTGTAGATTAACAACGGCAATATCAGTAACTACAAGATTACGCTATACATGGTTTAGTGTTTTGAAACATTATTCACCTGCACTATAGCAATATGCAATAAGGGGCCGTGAAGGCCAACTGCAATTGAGGCGGCAGCCATAACTGCAGGACCTGCGAGGAATCTCACAGCCATTGCAAAGGTTGCAATTGAGTTTCCACAGGCAATAATCTTTGGCTGTAATGCCATG
Organism: Mangifera indica; assembly: GCF_011075055.1. Lineage (NCBI taxonomy): Eukaryota > Viridiplantae > Streptophyta > Magnoliopsida > Sapindales > Anacardiaceae > Mangifera > Mangifera indica. The sequence continues at coordinate 15,879,819 of NC_058145.1, read as the reverse complement.
AACAAACCTACAATACACCACCGATTATGAACAATAGGTCTCAAGCAACAAAAGAACAGTTTCTAAAGGTAAGTTTGTAGCATACCAAGACTAAACATGGCCATTCCAAGACCAGCATCAGACAGAATGGCTATTGACCGAGCAATTATCGCAGGCATCTCTACATTCCACCTGCAAAACCAGAGTATTCATATAAAATTTTGGCCCTCAAAGGCTGTCTGAAACTGAAATGATGATTTATTCTCTGCATACTTGAATGAGACAAGAGACCAGGTGAGACCAATGAGGCTGGAGTAAGTGTTAGGATTCCTAATGAGTTTTCGCCACACCATAATCAGAATGAGTCTGGTCATAACACTAGCAGGTGGCATAGCTGTTGGCTTGGGTTCACCAGCACCAGCTTTCGGGTGAAGCTCAGCTGTGGAGCTTGAACCAAGTTTGGAGAGAACTGGCCCTTCATGGTCAGCTCCATTCGTCACCGGCTTGTTCCCAAAACTAAAATCATCTCTACCTAAGTCATCATACTCTAAATAAAACCACAAATCAAAATTGTCATAACGCAACAATTAAAAAGTAAGATACAAAGATCTTTCTTATAATAAATAATATGACAAACAAAAGCTATCACTTAAACTTAAAACACTAACTTTTAAAAGTGATCACATATCAAACAAAGAAACAGATTACTCTGTTTTGGAAAGTATCCTAGCAAGCCAATACTAAGTAAAATAAGCAAAATGAAAAGACAAATACAGTTACCCCAATAGTAGAAAAAAAACAAACGAAATCCAACAAAGATTACTTCACCCACAAAGGAAAACAAAGTAAAACAAGCCATCCAATCCTAAACCAAGATTCAACAAGACAACATGGACAATAATCCAAAACTTTCTACACATGAAAAATTATTTATAACAGAATCACAACATATAAGAAACAATCAAAATTTGAAAATAACAGTAATAATAATCAGTAACCAGTAACTAATAATTTGAAAGACTTGTGATTATACCTTTCTGGTGAGGAATCCCACCAAGCTCATTCCCATATTCAGATCCACCTCTGAACACATGAATTCCTCCTTCTGAAACGGGAGAAGCACTTGAGCTCCACACAAACATATGTAAATCCTTGCCGTTTTCACCACCATTTGCCTTCCTCTTTGCACCAGGCCCGGCCACAGGAGAGAATATACCTGCCGCTGTGGGAGCCGGATAAGTGCCTCCATTGGCTCTGTTCACATTACCAAATACACCGACTCCATTTTCTTCATCAAAACCCAAGTTCCCAAAGTTAGATTGTCTTGGGCTCACATTGCTTATATTTTTCCCATTAACCATGGAATAGAAATCTGTATGGTTGAAACTAGAGCCTCTTGGAGTTGGGTTCCTTGATGACTGGAGAGAATAAATCTCTGCGTTGGTTAAGTTTGATGGCCTTGGGGTTAAGGAAACGCCTGAGTTAGGTCCGTGTGATCTTCTTGAGAAAATTTCTGATCTTGAACTTGTTGACTTCCTTACTGTCACATGAAGCTTGCCATCTTCACCAACTTCAGCCTCAGTTTGCAATGGCTCTTTACCATCCAAAGAAATGATATCAGAATCAACTCTAAAGGAGATAATAGAACCAGCAGTGTCAGGAAATTGTTCGGCAATTAAGAGTCTAGCTCCTCTGTATTCAAACAGAAAGAGCATCAATGTATACCATATTATACACTGAAGCACAACTATTTGAACCATCAAGCTTCCTGAGTACTCTCCATACATTCCCTTCAACAAAGGGATGCCCATAACAAGAGTGTTGGGTAAAGTAGAGAGCGAGAACAGCGTTATAGACCATTCAAGAGAACCTCTTGAGCTGGTTCTAGACCAGATAGCCAGCACCCCCAAGACTATGATTTTTTGAAGAGTGTCAGCAGCTATGAACCTTAAGTTCATGGCATAAGGGTTGTTTGTTGAGATGAAGTGAAAAGACAACAAAGGTACGGCAAAGAGAGCAACAAATCGGTTGATGCCCGAACACTGATCCGGGCTAAAGATTTTCCACCATTTCACGGAGCCATAAGCTAAGATCATAGCTACATAGAGCGGCACAACGGCTGTGAGCACATGGTAGAGATCTGTTACCGAGATCATTGTTTCTGGTGGATTTTACAAGATACTAAAATAGTAAAATGAGAAAATGAGTAGAGTTTTGAGAGAAGAAAAGGAATAAAAACTGAGTCTTTATAATGTTGAAAGAGTTTCAGACTGATTTTCTTTCGCTTTCTCGCTGAAAGAAAGAAAAAACAGTCCTGGAAGCCAAAGGAAGATGAGTCGCTTCAGTGATGAACTATAAAATTATACAGATAAGTAGAGCAAGAATCAACCCATTTGCAAAAAGAGCTAAACAAATAAAAAAGCGGTTGCAATCATCGGAAAGATATAATTTTCCGGCGTGGTTGAGAGGGGGGATACAGAGAAGAGACCAGATGGAAGGTGAAGAGTTATATTAATGGGGATTTAAATAGAAGAAAGGAGACACAGACACAACTAAAAGCTACTGACTTTTAAGCGCCTTTTTATAGTCTTTTCGGAGATGAAAGAGAAAGAAAGTGTCAAATGAGTCAAAAGACCTCTGTTTTTTCCGATTTCGAATTCCAACTATTATTACTCCGGAATTTAATATATGAAAAGAAAATTATCTTTCTGCAGTGAGATTAGCAGAAACATGTCTCAAAAGTTAAGTTAATTACTGTGACCGGAAAATCTAAAATCATATATTTTAAAAACTAAAAAGAAAGTTTATTTACTAGGATATTAAATTAAAATATGTTAAATATTTTTTATTTAAAATAAATTATTTTTTAAAAACTAAATCAATTATATTTACTAAGCTAAATTTTAAATTTATTGATTAATTTTATAATGAATAAATAAGATAAATTAATAAATCAATCTTAATATAATAAAAAAAATTTGACCTATATTTTCTTTTTAACTCAAATTACATATAGTAGATATATCAATTACATTAGATTAAATAGAGGCTCGACTTAGAGTTTAGAATTCAAGCTTGACCCATAAACCTTTCAGATTAGACTGTAAGCTTTAATATTAAGTTTATGGGCCAATTCGACCCATTTTGTTTAAAAATTAAAAAAAAGGGCAAAAATAAGACTTCTACGCAGAAGCCTTATGGCTGGCTTTTTTTTTAATTTTTAAATTTTTCTATATACAAATATTTCAATTTTAATTATTTCATTATGTTTTCTCTTATCAATTCTCTTTTAAAAATTGTCTAAATTTATAAATAATAATTTTTTGTATTTATAATTACATTTTCATTTCAATTTTATCATTACAAAATATTACAAATAAATTTAACATTAAATAAATCTAAAATTTTAGATATTAAAGACGAGTAGATAAATTGTATGATATGTATATTTTATTTATATTTATAATTATATAGTAGGTAAATTAATTTATTTATACTATATTATAAACTTATAATTTTTTTAATTATGTAATCACGGTATTCTTTCATTACAAATGAAAGATTAATAATAAAATATTTAGAGTATTATCTTTGATTTTAATAATTAAAAATAATTTATATTTAAAAATTTTAATTAAAATAAAAAAATATTATTTAAATAAATTGACTCAATTAAGACTCGTCCTGGAATGTAGGGCGGCCCATTGACTTGTATAATGGTTATTTTGTAAGATTTTACTTCAACCTTACTGTTTTTCGCCATTGTTACTACAGATTTAAACTCCACAGCCTTCACCCACGGCAAGAATGGTTTTTAGGCACATTTTTATAATAAATACTTAAAATTTTCACATGCCATCATCTATATATCTTTTCGATAACAGAGATGATTATTGAAGAAAATCGAGGTAGATTTGCATAACACTTTGGATAATTAGTTTATTTTTTAGGGGAATAAAATTAATTAGGAAATAAGAAAAAGACAAATTAAGAAAAGGGCAAAATACAAAGTCAAGAGACAAAAAAGAGAGGAGGTGAAAACGAACAAATCAAAAGAAAATCCTGAAAATTGGCAGCATCCAAGGGGGAATCAAATTCCCTCACCACGTGTAACTTTCTTAATTAAAGTAACTCTGTATCTTTTTTTTTTAAATTAAACAATTATTTTTAAAAATGTAATATGAAAAATTATCTAATTTTATTATTACTTTTATTAATTATATTAAAAAATATTCCAAATATCAATGTATTTATTCAAAAATAAGTATAAAAAAATTACTTTTCTCGGGTCAGAAATTCTGAATAAAACGGGGGACCAACCCAGTACGAGGCTGTCGTTGCGTGATGATACGTAATCATTAACAGCCGGTGCCCTTAATGTCTTTTCAAATCTCCCTTCGTAATGGCAACCCAACACCAAATCAGACATATTCATTGGGTTTTTCACTGCTTTGTGCTCCTTTCCCAGTCGCAGGCGGCGCCGCTGTCAATTATAAACATAATTTAAACTTTTCACACTCTCTATCTCACCTACATCCCTTGTACTCGCTCTCTGATTGGTTTATAAATTTGATTGTAAATAATTAAAATTTATTTGGCGAGTGTAATGAGTTTAGAAAAAAAAATCAGAAACAGAAAAGTGTTTTCATTGTTTTCCAAACTGTGTTTTCTGTCTGTAAATTTATTCAAAATGACAACACTGTCCCTATCTTTTTTACCTCGAATCCTACTTCAAGATTATTCTGAAACCAATAAAAAATGTTCGTATTTTCTAATTGAATATGAAATAAAATATTAAAAATGAATAATAATGACATATAAGAATGATATATTGCAGGGAGGAAGCATTGCTGGGGTGTTTTTGAGATTCGAGTGCAAGGCAGACATTAATTTCCTTGCAAATTAAATAAATAAAGAAATAAAATAGTTGATGATAGCAGTCACTCCCTTCCCATTAAAGAAAGGCTGATTGAATGATCAAACGATAGAGGACGGCCCAAAAGGAGTAGTTCCAGTTATAAAAAACAAAAAAAAAGGAGATCGAATTTTTATTTATCCGGTATAATTAATTCGACTTTAAGAAAACAATTTAAATTCAGTGAGATTACTCTATAAAATATATATATATAAAGAAAAAAAAGTCAGGTGTGAGAGTATAAATATATCAAAATTAAATTATTAATTTCTTTGATATAATAATTATAAAATTAATTAGTAGATAAACAATTTTTCTATTTGTGACCGGTCTTGTCTCGAAACCAAAGCCCAACCACCTTGACTGACATATTTTCTTTTTTAGACAACGCGGTGTATATATACATGAACAGAAATTAAAGTCAGGTATCTCCCTGAGCTTTGCGTTGGACATGTGGATTGGGCCAGATTAAATTGGCCCGAAAGTCATTTATCAGGGAGTTCTGTTGTTTGAACCTACGTAATATATATTTTTTAAAGCACTTATTTTAAAAATTAATTTTTAAACATCCTTTTCTTGTAAATAAAAATTTTGATAATATAATCTTTTAACTCCCATATTACATATTGGAGGGGATATGTGGTATTAAGATTTTCTTTTGTATTATAATTTGAGGAGGAAATTCTTAATTCTTTGTAGAAATATGACTTAATTTGTACACAAATTACTTGTTCAACGTGTTTGGGTTGAGGCGAGTCAACCAGTCAACCTACCCATATATCCATTTGTATTATTATAACAATTAATTAATAAAGATAAGTAAGATAGTGAAGCGAAGTTGGAAACTTCCTTGACTGCCCTCCATTTCCATAAAAAAATCTCTCATGCAAAACTATATATTAAAATAGATTGACTCCAGCAGCCTAGCTATCAATACCCATGTCACTATTTATGAATGACGCAAATAAAATAAAATATATATTTTTTAATATATATTTATATATATATTATTATATAATTAGATATTATTTTATTTTTAATTTAAAATTATCAATTATTTTATTTTATTTTTAATTTAAAATTATTTAATTATATAATAATACATATATATGTATATATATTTATATTTTTAAAATAAATATTCGTAATTTTATTTAAATAAAATTGATATAACATGTATTTATAAATAAAATGTTTTAGGGAATTCTTTCGTTTTAAGTTGCTAATAATTTTAGGAAGAATATATTGCATTTTCCTGCCCAAAGTTTGATCTACGAACTTCTCCATCCTCAGTGACACAAATATACTTTTCCATCCGAATTGAAAAACTAATGATTCACAAGATAAAATACTAATTTCATGGTCTAAAAATAAAAAATAACCTTTACCTAATATAACTTAATGTTTTAGATATAATTGTAACCTTTATAGGTATTAAAACTTGTAATTAAGTCCCTATGAAACTTAGCCACCATTCCATTATAATCTCATTATTGTCAATAGCAAAGTCGATGTCAAATAAGTGAGAAAGATTGATATTTGTGGAATAAGTTATTGAAAGTTACAATTAGTATCAGATGAAGTTGAAAATGAGAAGATTATCTTGTAAATATTTGCCAAAAATACATTAGGAAAACAATAATATAATTAGTCGAAGATGGAGAGATTCGCATTGAAAATCTCTATGAAAGTCGAATCAACGGTTAATGTAACTGAAAAAAAAAAGAGACCAATGCGTGAGATATGTCTTTGAAGTTTTGTTGACTTGAAATGAATGAAAAACAACAATATTAATAGGGAGCCAACGATAGAGAGATTGGTGCAGAAAGTGTGCGTTGAAATTGAATCATGATTGGAAAGGAGTTGTCAAAAATGAAAATGTTGGCTAGGTTTATGGGTGGATTTGGGCTAGGCCGAACTTGACCACCCCTTAGCTAGAGTTTGACTTAGAAAAAAAAATGATATGATTCGAACTCAACCCAAGTTAGTCTAGCCAAAAAAAAGTTGGTTCAAGTTTGACTAGAATAAAAATGGCTTGGCTCAGCTCGATTTGAGTTTGACTCGATTTCGTAGCTCGAATTAATTATTTGAATTAGTAACTTGATTCTGTTTGAATTAATAGTTTGAATGTATGACTCAGATTTATAACTTGAGTTTGTGATTCATTAATAAAATAATATTGTTTTATCCAAATAATATTCAAAATTTCTGATTCAAGTCACAAATTAGAGTTGAACCGAGTCGTGTTTTCGAACTACCAATTCAAACTATTAAATTCGAATTGAATCGAATCACGAATTCCAACAATTGATTCAAGCCAGGTGTTTGAGCTGGATTCCAGTCAAATGCCCTTTGGCTCGAATTAAAAAATGAGCTAAATCTTTTAGTTCAAGTTCGATTCAAATTTTAATTAAATGAATTTGAATTGAATTAAATTGAATCGAACTGATTTTCAAGACTGAGATGATTTAGATCATATCCAAACCTAGCTAGGTTATAAAAAAGAAGACGATGAGTGTGAAAAAAATCTAGAAAAAGAGAGTTTTAATGTAAATTTAATATTTAAAAAACTTTTCTTCAATTTTTGTTTATTTGGGGTGATAAGGTTATTTTGGAAAGTGAAATAATTAGTGGTAATATGGTAATCTCATTTTGTAACAGTGTTTTAGGATTTGGGTGAGATAATCTAATATATACAATTAAGGGGTGGAAATTATTTAGGCTAAATTTGGGTGGAAACATGTTATTTACTATTTTAGGGAAAAAATTATTTCCAACCCTTCCACTTTTGACAAAATAGGCAGTAAATAAATAAAGTTAAAATCCCCAAAAGAATCTTAACGTCATCTTCCACCCTTCTAAATAATATAAGGTTTTTCACTTGACTGACTTTTACAAGAATGGCGAGTGAGGTCTCGGATCGCTTGGAGCCCTGGAGCCAGATCAACGACAAGGTCGTAATGGTCACCGGTGCCTCTTCCGGTTTAGGTCTTCAGTTCTGTCTCGATTTGGCCAAAGCCGGCTGCCGGATCATAGCCGCGGCTCGGCGCGTCGACCGCCTGAAGTCTCTCTGTGACGAGATCAACAATTCAGGAAGTATTAGAGCTGCAGCTGTGGAGCTGGATGTCTGCATGGATGAAGCAACAATTGATAAGGCCGTACAGGAGGCTTGGGATGCGTTTGGGAAAATCGATGCTCTGGTTAATAATGCAGGTGTTCGAGGTAATATATGTAAAATTTTGGGTCTTTTACTTTGTTTTTGTTTGTTTGCTCTCAGAAATAATTGAATAAAGGTTGTCGGTCTGTTAGAATCATCATAAAGTGTCGATGTCACGTGGTCACTGAGGAATTTTTTAGGCATTTAGATGGAAAGAGACACAATGTTTTTGTGTGAACACACCGGATGACGAGGTATGGTCGTCTCACCGAAGTAATTGGAATAAGGGCATTTTTTTGTTTGTTTATGCTAAATTGGGTTTTCAATTGAGTTATTTATTTGAAGCTTATATTGAAGGTTCTTATTCAGTTTGTTTGGGAACTTAATTCTGGTTTTGAGAGAGTGATTTAATAAAAACGGTTTCTAGTTGACAGTTCATTTGCATCCCCATGTCAGTAATTTTACCAAAAACTCGGTGGATCAATATCTCTTTGTTTTTGTTTTACATTATTTATTGATATTGGCATGTCTATGTTTCTTCCAGATGGCCCTATGCTTAGCTTACTGCTTTCCTTTATCCTTTCTGGACATGAGAAAAAGATGGTGTGGACACTACAAAAATGTTGTGGAAAGTGTCTTCTCTTTTATTAATGGTTGCACCATGTCTAATCATTTCATAAGTTTTGCAGTTAGTGGGCTATGACTGTCGACTTTTTTGTTACAGAAGTTCTTTTTGTGTTTTTTTATTTTTTGCAAAAAAAAAAAAAAAAGATGAGACCCTCTTATCTCTCTTTTCTCTCGAATGAGTTTAGTATTTATAACGTGTTATGGATTCTGATGTGGTTACTTATGGTATCAATATGAGGTGACAGACCAAATTACAAGTACACTTACAAGTATGCTTACATGATTTGGTTTATTCTTCACCTGATAATTTGTTTACAGTGATTCTGATCAGTAGAATCAGTTTCAGCTTTCTTGACTTGAGATTAATTTTTTTTCTGTATTGTAGCATGATTTATTTGCCTCTTTCTACATAGTTTTGATTTCTGATTATGTTTGATGTACCTATGAGTGATAACTATGCCTTATTTTTTCTGTGTCTTTGCTGTGTATCTCAGGTAATGTGAAGACTCCACTGGATTTGTCTGAGGAGGAGTGGAATCATGTTCTCAAAACAAATTTAACAGGATCTTGGTTAGTGTCAAAGTCTGTCTGCATACGTATGCGTGATGCAAATCTGGGAGGATCAGTAATCAATATCTCTTCCATAGCTGGTCTTGAACGTGGACAACTACCTGGAGGTGTTCATTATGCTTCTTCAAAGGCAGGCTTAAATACCATGACTAAGGTAATATCAAAAGACATTTTTTCTGGTTGTTCTAGAATAATAATTCTTAATGTTTTGTTTCCAATTGGTTCAAGGAAGGTCATTGTATTATGCCTATAAGATAGAGTTGTACTTTCACTGAGTGTTAAATTTTAATGCTTCTACCTTTTAGCCTCAGAAAAAAAATGTGAACACTGTCAAGTAAATGGGGAGAGTGGACATCTAAGCTTTATGTACAAATCATGGAGTAGAGATAATGAGACTGAAAATTTATGGTGAAAACATGTATGGTCACAAGCATTTAGTTGCTACACAAATGGTGATTGTTATGTACATAAACCATGTGAAAAGTATAATATGGTTATTATGTTAGAGTCAACTTTAGCAAGGAAACTCAATCCTGAACCCACATTCAAGAGTAATTAGAGTCAGAACTCAGCTCAAGCCGAAAAAGCTATGTTTAGCCACAGTATAAAATTCTGTATTTATGAATTCAAGATTCTTTCACGTATGAAGTTTATGATTTTTCTGGGAAAAAGTTGCTGTTAATAGGTTTTCCCCCAACAATGCTTATTTAGCTGAGACGTTGCACCAGCTTCTATTTTCTTATCTTCCAAGGCCCAACATCTCTTTCTTGGCAAAAACTAGAAAAGCTGAACACAGTAACTCCAACTGTTGGAAGTGCCTGGTAAAGCTATCTAGCTCATGCTAGCTCTTAAAAATCTGACATAGTTGTGGACTATTAGATGAAGCTAAAAAATTTTCACATTAAGATGAACATAGCTGCATCGTGTATCGTTTTAGTAATTTTCATTTTCAACCTCTTTTTTCCTTTCTCTTTACCTATAATTTGTTACAAATACGTTCATAATTCTATCCCAACAGGTAGATTTGAACATCTTTTAGTACATCTATTGATTGTCTTGAATAGGCTATAAATTTTGGAATCAGATTCTCATTTTCTATTATTTTGTGAAATGGGATACCACTTTACTATTGGTTTAGCGTTATGCCTTAATTTAGGATGGGAACCTAGCAATTCTTGGGCCTTTATCCAGTAATATGCACTATAATTTGCATTGCTTGTGTTTTATTTCTCAGTTCACACTTCAGGCGTTTTTATAACCACTGTCGTTGATCTGTTCATTCATTAAACTGTTTTCTGCTGAAGATCTATATTATGTTGCCATAATGATAATGCTGGTTGTTAGGTTATGGCTCTGGAATTAGGGGTATACAAAATCCGAGTGAATTCAATATCACCTGGACTTTTTAAATCAGAGATCACTGAGAGTCTTATGCAGAAAACCTGGCTAAATAACGTCGCCTTGAAAACAGTCCCTTTAAGAGATCATGGAACCCCAGATCCAGCATTGACATCGCTTGTCCGATACCTAGTTCATGACTCTTCAAAGTATGTGACAGGTAATATATTTATTGTTGATGCGGGGGCTACGCTACCCGGTGTGCCTATTTTCTCTTCCCTTTAATTTCTCACGAAAACTATGAAATTGTATGTACTTGCCCTTATGGATGTTAGCAGCACTCTGGCTTGAAGTTTGTTTAAATAATAAATGGAGAAACCATATTTTGTCATGTTTTGGTATTTCTATTTTCTACCAGTTCATTTTAAAATCTTAATTGACAAGCCGTGTCAAGTCTTCAACAGGGGGATACAGTTGTATTGATGGGTTACATAATTAATTTAGCAAAAACAACATTATTTGTAGCGATGACTGCGATTAAGTATAAGATGAAATGGTTTTATATAATTAAATATTATTTTATTTTTAATTTAAAATAATCAAAAACATGTTATTTAGATATTTAAAAATTAGATGGCATAATTTTATAATAGAATTGATGAAGAAAAAATTTGTTTTGTTCTCAATTGTGGTGTAAACATGGCGTATGTTGTCTTTGTTGTTCCCTATCCCTAGATTTATTTTGTATGTACTTGAATACATAGCAATATGGTTATATTTTTTTTCAATATATTAACCTTAGTTTCAATTAAGGTTAGACTTGAAAATTTCTTCTTGTGTTTAAAATTTATGTTAGATATTGCATCGTTGGCTAAATATATATCATCATCGTTTTTCTTTCTAACTAAACTTGGACTCATTTTTTAAGCATATATTGATGATGATTTCATAATTAACAAGTAAAAAGATGAAATGATGAGATATATAAGGTGAAAGTAAAACATATGACCAAAAAACTAAGACCGAATAACTATTTTTTACCCAAGGTTTAGTGCAGACCGACATTAGCTATAAAAAATTTAACTATTTACTTTTTCGTTAAATTTTTTCCATTATTATTAGAAATAAAATTATTATTTAATAAAAAATATTTAAAAATTATAAATTTATGATGTTTATCTTTTTTTCTTAGTTTAAAAGCTAATAATTTATTTCTCATCTTCTCCTAATCTAAAGTTTAAAAAATGATTATTTTTTTTTAGGGATTGCATTTTTCTCTTGTTGTTCCACTGATAATCGGAGTAGGGCAATTTTTATCTTCTCATCTTTCAGATAAAGACGAATCATCGGTGAAGATCTATGTGATATACAAATCAGTCAGACAAAGTGTTTAAACCTTTCTTTGTAAACCTTTCTCTGACCAATGTGTGTGTGAATCAATGCATATATCAGCTAGTGTAATTTGACAAAAAATTAACAGTGAAACTTAACAGATATAAGTATTTAAATTTTTTATAGTTAATAAGTGAAAAGTTGAATATACATAAAACCTTGGATGAAAAATAATCATTTGGCCAAAAACTAATATAACCGTCAAAACTTGTAAAGAATTGCTTTAATGATAATAAATCTCTTTTAATAATTTTATAAATTAAATTTTTGACTTATGGTCACTTTAATCTGAAATTAGATTTGTGGTTGATTTCGTTATAAAAGACAATTGAACTGAAAAAAAGCAAGATGCTTGAATCCTTATCACGCGTAATCGACCTAGGAAAGCAAGCTAGAAAACGAACAAGTAATGATATTGTAGTTCAACCCCTATAATACAAATTCAAAATAAAGGATACTTATGTCTTCATAAATAAAAAATTAATGGTTTAATGAATGGACAAAAAACAAAAATAAGATTAATATTTATTTGTTTCGCATTTAGCCTCATTAAACGAATAACATTAATTAGAGGGGTATTGCTAACAATTTGCAGAACAACGAGGACACGCATGGAATAATACAGATATATTAATCCACGTGGCTCTTTTTATTGGTGCATATAAATACCTACACTAGATCTTCCCGCAATTTGGCCAATTCTGTTCATCTTCTTCCATGATTACGATCCTCTTCAGTTCATCATAATCTCATCAGACCTTGTGATTACTGTTTTACCCTCAAGATTAAATGCTGAAAGCGAAGGCATTGAGCAAGTATTCGGGTCGTGTTATTGCTCCTTTAATGTCTAATTTCAAAGAATCTCATGGCGTTGACGACTTCTCAAACTTCGGACTCAATACATTAAACGGTGGCAAGCAAGCATCTTTTTTTTTTTTGGTATTTTTTTGTACTAAAATTCTTTTTACTGTGAAATTTTTAATATTTTTTGCGAATTTGGTATGACTTATTGAATATTTGGTGGTACAGGAAATGCTCAAGTAATGAATTTTTTATTGAATTAATTTATTATAGAAGACAAGCGAAGAATTTGATTGATACTAGAATATTCAGTTAGTGATTATATAAATTACACTTTTTAGATTTTCTTAATGTAACTTTTTATCCTAGTGAAGATCGCGTAGTTATTTGATAGAGGTTTTTTTTTTCTTTTTGGAAAAGACCTCCCAGTGGCTTGCTTATTTATTTATGTTATTTTTTAGTAGTTTTAATTTTTTGGGATGTGCATTTTTGGTTAATGCTGAGCAGATTGAGCATGATATTACTAAGGAACTTCTTCTTTTCCTTTCTGTTAGGATCGTTCTGTAACTGTTCGTTTTTTTCTTTTGCTTCACCTGGCAGTGATGAGTATACAGGAGAAACTTTGTTTTGGAGTAAACAAGTGGGAAATATACCTCAGGGGAATTTCATTCATCATAAGTATGGCAACATACAATGGAATAATATGGTGCATGGTAACAGTCGTGGTGCTTTTTATTTGTCAAATGGTCATTATAGCTCCAATTCCAATGATAAATCAACAAGAGAATTGCCAAAGAAGGTGAATCAATTTTATATGGAGTTTATATACCTATATTCATCTTAGCTCAAAATTTTATTATGGTAGAGTTATGATCCTTTTTTATGTTCTTTTGAGTGGTTAATTTAGTTTGAATGAATTCTGTTGTTTTCTTAAGATGAACATTATTGTCTTGAAAAATTTATATTTCTCAATTTTCTTTTCCATACTTGCTTCATATACATAATCCTTTATGGTTGTTTCTTTTTTGGAAATGTAGTCTAATGCAGTAACACTACAATGATCATGCAGCTTTTAAGAAATATTCCAGAATTTGTGAAGATTGTGGAGATTGGCCCAAGGGATGGTTTACAAAACGAGAAGGATATAGTACCTACTGCTGTGAAGGTCAAGCTGATAAAATTGCTAGTTTCTTCAGGATTGTCAGTTGTCGATGCTACGAGTTTTGTCTCACCAAAATGGGTGCCACAGGTAGCGGAGGCTTGGTTGTTTATGAAATGATCAGTCTTTCTCTATACTCTCTTCCATTTGGTGCCCAGGCTTTTATTTTTTTGCAGGCTGGATTTTCTTGTCATTTAGTTTACTCTGATATATGACTCTCATGTTGTCTTAATGTGTACTTGTACTGTATTTCGATCTCTTTGCTTTTGATATGAAAAATCATGTTACTGGTTTGAATTTGTTGATCCACCTCATCCTGAGGTCTTTGGTTCAAGTATAGGATTGGCCCATGTGCTCCTACATAATGATTAGAAGTATGTGATTCCTCCTTTATGTTGGCTTCACTGACGTCCAGATGCAGGACTGGGATAAAGATGTGCTATTAATTGTGAATGATTTTTCAATTGAATCAAACCTGTGATCATGAATTAGTGCTTGGTTGCATGGTCCTAAATTGATTCAGGAGGATAGTTGTTTAAGTGATTTCATTATGCTGTGGGAGCTGCAAAAAGCAGCACCCAGCAGTGCACTTTTATGAGTTGGCAAGAAAATAATCATAAAATGATAAATGCACTCTATATAACAGATAGTCAAGTTATAGAATAAGGGAATTAAACAGATTGTATGTTTTTTACCCTGGATTTACAGTTAATAGAAGGGTAATATATTTGTGTTGATTGGCTTCTGCGAGAGGTTAGAAGGTCGTAGATGAAGTTTATTTTAAAAGTGGTGAAAATTACAGGCCAGTGTGTGGTGGAATGTCCTTTCAATTTTTGTATAGCCTAATTTGTACCCTTCAATTTACATTGGATAAAGATTAAACTGCTATACTCATGCTTCCATATTTCTTGCTTTGGATTTTGATGTTGGTTGTATGTGTGCAGTATTTGAAAGAGGCTATCCTCCATAATAAGCTTAAATGAGATATTGAGCTCTTTTAGGGTTGAACCACAGCTAGCAGATGCAAAAGATGTAATGGAAGCTATTCGAAATGTTGAAGGTGCTAGATTTCCAGTGTTAACTCCAAATCTTAAAGTAAGTTTTTTGTAATTCAGAAATCTTCAGTCATAATCATGCAAATATTAGTGTGAAGTGAATTGTTGATAATTCTTCCAGGGTTTTGAAGCTGCTGTTATATCTGGAGCCAAGGAAGTTGCCATTTTTGCCTCAGCTTCAGTCATTTTCAAAGTCAAACATCAATTGTAGTATTGAAGATTGTATGATTCTATACCGTGATGCTGCGTTAGCTGCTAGGAAGCTCTCAATTCCTGTTCGTGGGTATGCTTTTTTTTTTTAAATTCCTGTAATAGATACTTATTTTTTCTCTCTCGAAAAGGAGTCCTCTGCCTGTCCTATGTGTTCACCAAGCCTTAAACTAGGTCTACTACCAGACCTTACAACCTTGGCTGCCAAAAACTAACAAAATATAATATCCAAGTAGTTGGCCCCTGCGGGCCTTTGCCCTTTTAGTTGAATAAAAGTGTTTTCCCTTCTTGATTATAAGTTATCTGACTTTGATACTCTCCTAGCCCCTTATTCTGGTCTGTAGGAATAACAAATTTGGTTACTCATGTGATTTTTGTAACTAACATTCAAATAAAATTGGCCTTGAATTAAAATTTTGAAGTTATTAAATTTTGTCTTTGGGATATTATTTTACAGCAGTACTAAATGTACAAGCGGCTCACCATTTTAAATGTTTGGACTTGAGTGTTGTTGAAGTAGAGCAGGGTAAAGCTTCTTCCTGACAAAATATGGAGAACTATAATGTCCTTTCCTTGAGAAGCATTTGCTGTTGTTTTCTTACTACCTCTGGTGAAATTCTTATTTCCTTTGGTGAAGCTCTAAGCACGGATCAGATCAAACTCAACTCAGCCCTCCTCTTCCATGGTTGAGTGAATTTGAGAAATAAATTGCATAATTATTTGCTCTTATGGAATTAGGATTTTCAAAATTATTCATTGCCTTGTGTTCCTCTCCCAGTCGCAGGCGACGCCGCTGTCAATCATAAACATAATTTAACCTTTTCACACTCTCTGTCTCACCTACATACCCCTGTACTCGCTCTCTGATTGGCTTATAAATTTGAATGTAAATTATTAAAATTTATTTGGCGAGTGTAATGAGTTTAGAAAAAAAAATCAGAAACAGAAAAGTGTTTTCATTGTTTTCCAAACTGTGTTCTGTCTGTAAGACAACACTGTTCTTTTCCTTTTTCCCTCAAATCCTACTTCAAGATTATTCTGAAACCAATAAAAGAAAGTTCGTATTTTCTAATTGAATGTGAAATAAATTATTAAAAATGAATAATAATGATATATAAGAATGTTATATTGCAGGGGGTTTTTGAGATTCGAGTGCAGGGCAGACATTAATATCATTGCAAATTCAATAAATAAAGAAATAAAATAGTTGATGATGGCAGTCACGCCCTTCCGATTAAAGAAAGGCTGATTGAATGATCAAAGAGGAAGGCCCAAAAGGAATATAGTTTCAGTTTAAAATAAAACAAAAAAGAGCTCGAGATTTTATTTGTTTGATCGGCTTCGAGGGAACAATTTAACTTTGGTGAGGTCACTCTACAAAAAAAAAATATATATATATATATATAAAGAAGAGAATCTGGATGTGAGAGTATAGATATATTAAGATTAAATTTTTAATTTATTTAATAGAATAATTATGAAATTAATTATTAGATAAAGAGCTTTACCTGTTTTGATCGGTCTCGTCTCGAAACAATGGTCCGACTAACTTGATTGGCACATTTTCTTTTTTAAACCATGAAAGAGATACATGAACAGAAATTAAAGTCAGGTATCTCCCTGGGCCTTGCATTGGACATGTTGATTAGGCCAGATTTAAATGGGCCCCAAACTCATTTATTTGGGAGTTTTGTTGTTTGAACCTACGTAATGTATATATATATATATATTATTTTAAAGCACTTATTTTAAAATTTGATTTTTTAAACATTCTCTTCTTTGTAAATAAAAATTTTGATAATATAATCTTTTAACTCTCATATTATAAATTTGAGGAGATATGTATGTGGTATTAAGATTTTCTTTTGTCTTAATATTTGAGGAGAAAATTCTTAATTCTTTGTAGAAATATGACTTTATTTGTGCACAAATTACATGCTCAACGTGCTTGGGATGAGGTGAGTCAATCAGTCAACCTACCCAGAATCCATTTGTATTATTATAACAATTAATTAATAAAGATAAGTAAGATAGTGAAGCGAAGTTCGAAACTTCCTTGACTGCCCTCCATTTGCGTATAAAATTTCTCATGCAAAACTATATATTAAAATGGATTGACTCTAGCAGTCTAGCTACCAAGACCACCCATGTCACTATTCATGATTGACACAAACGAAATAAAATATATGTTTTTATATACACGTTTCTTTATACTATCACATAATTTTAAGAAATTAAATTAAATTAATATAATATGTATTTATAAATAAAATGTTTTAGGGAATTTATAAAATATCTTGTGTTATAAATATAATAAATAATTTATACTCTTACGGGTAAAATGGAAATTCGGAGTTTTAAGAAACGAAAGCTAAAATTGAGAACTTGAGAGCACAATGTACAAAGTTAAGAGTTGCAGCCCAGTGAAAATGAGGGAGGGGCCTTAATATAGACAAATTCTTTCGCCAGCCTCTGCCAAATATGCAACACTTCTATTTATATTTTTATCATTTATAAATAATTACATTAATTTTATTAAAAAAAAATCTAATAAAATAAAAATTAAAACAGAGAAACATAATTATTTAATATTTTATAAAATAAAATTGAATGTGTTTAAACTACTTTATTAAAAACCTTATTAAGAAAATTTAGTGGGACAAAATCTAGTGAAGAAAAAAAAAGTATAATATACAACGTACATTTTATCTAATATATAATAAATTTAAAAATTTGCTTTCTCTGATAAATTCTTCCCCAGATGAATGTTCCATTTTTTTATAGTGAGTTTAATTTGGTTACTTGTTGAGTCGTCGAATACCAATGTTATACACTAATTTTTCAGATGTTGATGTTGGTAATATCTTGGTAAATAGATCTGCAAGATTCTCACTAAATTGTATTTACCTTATATCAATCTTTCTGTTATGCTGGAGTTTAAAAGTGTATAAGAACTTCGGTGAGATATGTTTGACTCTGTCTCATTTGATGTCTTTATTTCTAATTTGGACAATACATGTTATATTGTCTTTATATAATATGAAAGAAGTATCTATTGTAAAAGAAAGACTGTATATATTTTGGATATGATGGATGACAAACTGTAATTATATGTAATCTTGACTGGCTTTATGGAACGCTATAATTTTTGAATGATTTGAAGAAGTTTCAACCAAGGTCTGTTTGGTGGAGTGCCAAGATTTGCAAGATTCTTACTGGATTGTATTTGCTTGACATCAATTTTTCGACTTTGTTAGAGTTCATTAGTGTAAAAAAATTTTGGTGAGATATGTTTGGTTCTATCTCTTTTGATGTATCTACTTTTAATTCGGGCAATATATGCTGCATTATCGTTACATAATATGGAAAAAGTGTTTGTTGTAAAAGAAAGATTGTATATATTCTAGACATGATAGATGACAAACCGTAACTATATGTATTCTTGACTGGTTTCATGGAGAGTTAGAATTTCTGAATGATTTGAAAACATTACAACCAAGGTCTGTTTGGTGGAGAGCCAGTATATTGTTGTGTTATTATAAGTAAAAACATATCCTATCTGTGAACGACCCTTATAAGGGTAAGAAAATTATCCAACATTTGCATATCCAACCAAATTAAGATTTTTAGGGGATTTGACAGAACATAATAATTTCAAATCTCTAGTCTCATATAAATAATGAAGTATATGTTTAATTCCGTTCCAGTGACAACAAATTGGTGCAAAGTTAAATTGGGTCAATAAATTGACTACGAAGGATATATCTAATCTAGTACATTGGGTCTAATATAATAAGACTTCAATGACATTAAAATACAGTATTTCAGAATCAAATATCTTTTCATCTTCTTCTTTAGAATGAAATGAATCCTTATTTGGATTGAGAGACCGAACAACCATTTATGATATTCAGACCTTCAAGTCCAAATTTATAATTTTGTAAATTTCAAGTTACAAATAATATTCAGGATTTTGGGTTCGTATTTATAACATTATAAAATTTAGGTCTAGATTCATGATTTTCAAGACTTTAAGTTCAGATTTATAATTTTTAAAACTTTAGATTGCAAATAGGATATAATTATAAATAAAAAATTAAATAAAAGAATAACAAAAAGTAAAATATAACTAAGACGTCTTAACTAGAATATCTGTATTTATAATATATAAATAAAATAATAATATAATTGACAAATAATTAATATAATAATATATCTAAACTAATCTTACGGCTAAAATGAAAATTCAGAGTTCTAAGAAGAAACGAAAGCTAAAATTGAGAACCTGAGAGCGCAATGTACAAAGTTAGGAGTTGCAGCCCACTGAAAAGGGGGAAGGGGACAAATAATTAATATAATAATATATCTAAACTAATAAATAATTTATAATCTTACGGCGAAAATGAAAATTCAGAGTTCTAAGAAGAAACGAAAGCTAAAATTGAGAACCCGAGAGCACAATGTACAAAGTTAGGAGTTGCAGCCCACTGAAAATGGGGAAGGGGTCTTTATATAGACAAATTCTTCCGGCAGCCTCCATTTCATTTAGTGCATTCCCGCCAATTTTTCCAAATTTACTTCTTGTCTTCTTCTCCTTTTGAACGCATTCCCAACCTATTTTTCAAACTTTACTGCATGTAGTGGAAAATCCACTGGACGTGCAACAATTGGTTTTAAGTTGCTAATAATTTTAGGAAGGGTAAATCACATGTTCCTGCCCAAAGTTTGACCTACGAACCTTCTCCATCGTTAATGACACAAATTATACTTTTACACCCAAATTGAAAAACTAATTATTCACAAAGTGAAATAGTAATTTTATGGTCTAAAAATAAAAAAATAAAATAAAAATAACCTTTAACTAATATAAACTTAACGTTTTAGATATGAGGATTTTACCTTTATAAGTATTAAAATTGGTAATTTAGTCTCCATAAAATTTAGCCGCCATTCCATTATAATCTCATTATTGTCAATAGTGAAGTCGATATCAAATAAGTGAGAAAGGTTGATATTTGTAAAATGAGTTATTAAAAGTTACAATTAATGTCAGATGAAATTAAAAATAAGGAGACTATCTTGTAAATATCTGTCAAAGATTTATTAGAAAAATAATGATATCAACTATATAATTAGCCGAAGATGGATAGATTGAGATAGAAAATGTCTATGAAAATCAAATCAATGGTTAATGAAACTGAAAAAAAAGGAGATTAATGTGTAAGATATGTTTTTGAAGTTTTGTTGATGTGAAATAAATGGAAAACAACAATATTAATAGGGAGCCAAAGATAGAGAAATTGGTGCAAAAAGTATGTGTTGAAATTGAACCATGATTGGAAAGGAGTTGTCAAAAGTGAAAAGGTTGGCTAGGTTATAAAAAAGAAGAGAGTAAATGTAAAAGAAAACTACAAAAAGAGAAAAAGAGGGTTTTAATGAAAATTTAAAATTTAAAAGATTACTGGTAATTTTTGTTTATTTGGGGGTGATAAAGTGATTTTGGAAAGTGAAATAATGAGTGATAATATGGTAATCTCACTCTGTAACAGCGTTTTAGGATTTCGGTGGGATAATCCAATTTGCTCTTTTAGGAAGACGTGTATTTCCAACATTTCTACTTCTGACAAAACAGAAAATCTATAAATAAAGGCGAAAATCGCCAAATGGGTCTCAACGTCATCTTCCACCCTTCTAAACAATATAAGGTTTTTCACTTGACCAGCTTTTACAAGGATGGCGAGTGAGGTCTCGGATCGCTTGGAGCCCTGGAGCCAGATGAACGACAAGGTCGTAATGGTCACCGGTGCCTCTTCCGGTTTAGGTCTTCAGTTCTGTCTCGATTTGGCCAAAGCTGGCTGCCGGATTATAGCAGCGGCTCGGCGCATCGACCGCCTGAAGTCTCTCTGTGACGAGATCAACAAGTCGGGAAGTATTAGAGCTGCAGCTGTGGAGCTGGATGTCTGCATGGATGGAGCAACAATTGATAAGGCCATACAGAAGGCTTGGGATGCGTTTGGGAAAATCGATGCTCTGGTTAATAATGCAGGCGTTCGAGGTAATATATGTAATTGAATAAATATTGTCGGTCCGTTAGAATCATCATAAAGTGTCGGTGTCACGTGGTCCTGAGGAATTTTTTAGGCATTTAGATGGAAAGACAAAAAGTTAAGTGCATGATAGGCATAATGTTTTTGTATGAAAACACCGGATGACGAGGTATGCTTGTCTCACCGAAGTAATTGGGATAAGGGCATTTTTTGTTTGTTTATGCTAAGTTGGGTTTTCAATTGAGTTATTTATTTGAAGCTTATGTTGAAGGTTCATTTGCATCCCCATGTCAGTAATTTTACTAAAAACTCAGTGGATCAATATCTCTTTGTTTTTGTTTTACATTATTTATTGATATTGGCACGTCTATGTTTCTTCCAGATAGCCCTATGCTTAGCTTACTGTTTTCCTTTATCTTTTCCGGGCATGAGAAAAAGATGGTGTGGACACTGCAAAAATGTTGTGGAAAGTGTCTTCTCTTTTATTAATGGTTGCACCATGTCTAATCATTTCATAAGTTTTGCAGTTAGTGGGCTATGACTGTCGACTTTTTTGTTACAGAAGTTCTTTTTGTGTTTGTTTATTTTTTGCAAAAAAAAAAAAAAAAAAAGATGAGACCCTCTTATATGTTATGGATTTGGATGTGGTTACTTATGGTATCAATATGAGGTGACAGACCAAATTACAAGTACACTTACAAGCATGCTTACATGATTTGGTTTACTCTTCACCTGATAATTTGTTTACAGTGATTCTGATCAGTAGAATCAGTTTCAGCTTTCTTGACTTGAGATTAATTTTTTTTCTGTATTGTAGCATGATTTATTTGCCTCTTTCTGCATAGTTTTGATTTCTGTTTATGTTTGATGTATCTATGAGTGATTACTATGCCTTTTTTTTTTCTGTGTCTTTGCTGTGTATCTCAGGTACTGTGAAGACTCCATTGGATTTGTCTGAGGAGGAGTGGAATCTTGTTCTCAAAACAAATTTAACAGGATCTTGGTTAGTGTCAAAGTCTGTCTGCATACGTATGCGTGATGCAAATCTGGGAGGATCAGTAATCAATATCTCTTCCATAGCTGGTCTTGAACGTGGACATCTCCCTGGAGATGTTCATTATGCTTCTTCAAAGGCGGGCTTAAATACCATGACTAAGGTAATATCAAAAGACATTTTTTCTGGTTGTTCTAGAATAATAATTCTTAATGTTTTGTTTCCAATTGTTTCAAGGAAGGTCATTGTCTTATGCCTATAAGATAGAGTTGTGCTTTCACTGAGTGTTAAATTTTAATGCTTCTATCTGTTAGCGGCAGAAAAAAAATGTGAACACTGTCAAGTAAATGGGGAAAGTGGACATCTAAGCTTTATGTACAAATCATGGAGTAGAGATAATGAGACTGAAAATTTGTGGGGAAAACGTATATGGTCATAAGCATTTAGTTGCTACACAAATGGTGATTGTTATGTATATGCACTACGTGAAAAGTATAATATGGTTGTTATGTTAGAGTTAACTTTAGCAAGGAAACTCAATCCTGAACCCACATTCAAGAATAATCAGAGTCAGAACTCAGCTCAAGCTGAAAAGGCAATGTTTGGCCACAGTGTAAAATTCTGTATTTATGATTTCAAGATTCTTTCACATATAAAGTTTATGATTTTTCCAGGAAAAAGTCACTGTTAATAGGTTTTCACCCAACAATGCTTATTTAGCTGAGACTTTGCACCAACTCCTATTTTCTTATCTTCCAAGGCCCAACATCTCTTTCTTGGCAAAAACTAGAAATGCTGAACACAGTAACTCCAACTATTGGAAGTGCCTGGTAAAGCTATTTAGCTCATGCTAGCTCTTAAAAATCTGACATAGTTGTGGACTATTAGATGAAGCTGAAAACATAGCTGCATCGTGTATCGTTTAAATAATTTTCATTTTCAGCCTCTTTTTTCCTTTCTCTTTACCTATAATTTGTTACAGATACGTCCATAATTCTATCCGAACAGGTACATTTGAACATCTTTTTGTGCATCTATTGATTGTCTTGAATAGGCTGTAAATTTTGGAATCGGTTTCTCATTTTCTATTATTTTGTTAATGGGATACCACTTTACTATTGGTTTAGCGTTATGCCTTAATTTAGGATGGGAACCTAGCAATTCTTGGGCCTTTATGCAGTAATATGCATTGAATTTGCATTGCTAGTGTTTTATTTCTCAGTTCACACTTCAGGCGTTTATATAATCACTGTCCTTGATCTGCTCATTCATTAAACTGTTTTCTGCTGAAGATCTATGTTATGTTGCCATAATGATAATGCTGGTTGTTAGGTCATGGCTCTGGAATTAGGGGTATACAAAATCCGAGTGAATTCAATATCACCTGGAATTTTTAAATCAGAGATCACCAAAGGTCTTATGCAGAAAACCTGGCTAAATAACGTGGCCTTGAAAACAGTCCCTTTAAGAGATCTTGGAACCGCAGATCCAGCATTGACATCGCTTGTCCGATACCTAGTTCATGACTCTTCAAAGTATGTGACAGGTAATGTATTTATTGTTGATGCGGGGGCTACGCTACCTGGTGTGCCTATTTTCTCTTCCCTTTAATTTCTCACGAAAACTATGAAATTGTATGTACTTGCCCGTATGGATGTTAGTAGCACTCTGGCTGAAGTTTGTTGAAATAATAAATGGAGAAGCTATATTTTGTCATGTTTTGGTATTTCTATTTTCTACCATAGTAAAATCTTACTTGACAAACTGTGTCAAGTCTTCAACGAGGGGATACAGTTGTATTGATGGGTTATATAATTAACTTAGCAAAAACAATATTATTTGTAGCAAAAACTACGGGCAGATGACTATTTCTTGCCAAAGGTTTGGTGCAAATTTAACTATTTATCTTGTTAATTATAAAAAAATTAAATATTTATTTTTTTGTTAAATTTTATTATTATTAACAGAGATAAAATCATTATTTAATAAAATATTAAAAAAATTATAAATTTATCATGTTTTTCTCCCTTCCCAAGTTTAAAAATCAATAATTTCTCTCTCACTTTCTTCTCGCTCAAAGTTTGAAAAATAATTATTTTTCTCTTGAGGTTTATAATTTTCCCTTGTTGTTTCTCTGACGATCAGAGTTAGTTAATCTCTATCTTTTCATCTCTCGGATAAGGAAGAATCATCAGCGAAGATTTGTAAGACACACAAATCGATCGGACGAAGAGTTTAAACTTTTGTTTGAACGATTTGATAAAAAAGTAATAATGAAATTTAACAAAATAAACAAATAAATATTTTAATTTTTGATAATTAACGAATGAAAAATTGAGTTTGTACCAAACTTGGGATGGGAAATAGTCATTTAGCCAAAAACTAACTAAATATATGACAAAGATAATCGTTACAACTTTTAAAGAGTTGCTTTAATGATAATAAATCCCTTTTAATGATTTTTTAAATAAATTTTTTGATTTATGCTCACTCTAATCCAAGATTAGATTTGTGTTTGATTTTATTCCAACAACGACTTAACTTAAAAAAAAAAAAGCAAGATGCTCCTGCTCCTTACCATGTGCGATCGACCTATGAAAGCAAGCTAGAGAATGAACAAGTAATAATATTGTACTTCAACCCATATAATACAAATTCACAATAATGGATATTCATGTCTTCATAAGTAAAAAATGAATAGTTTAAAGAGTGGACCCAAAAAAAAAAAAAGATTAATATTTATTTGTTTTGCATTTAGTCCCATTAAACGAATTAACATTAATTAGAGGGGTATAGCAATAATTTGCAGAACAACGAGGACACGCATGGAATAATACAGATATATTAATCCACGTGGCTCTTTTTATTGGCGAATATAAATACCTACGCTAGATCTTCCCGCAATTTGGCCAATTCTGTTCATCTTCTTCCATGATTACAATCCACTTCAGTTCATCATTATCTCATCAGACCTTGTGATTACTCTTTTACCGTCGAGATCAAATGCTGAAAGCAAAGGCATTGAGCAAGTATTCGGGTCGTGTTATTGCTCCTTTAATGTCTAATTTCAAAGAATCTCATGGCGTTGACGACTTCTCAAACTTCGGACTCAATACATTAAAAGGTGGCAAGTAAGCATCTTTTTTTTTTTTGGTATTTTATTTTTTGTACTAAAATTCTGTTTACTGTGAAATTTTTGATATTTTTGGCGAATTTGGTATGACTTATTGAATATTTAGTGGTACAGGAAATGCTCAAGTAATGAATTTTTTATTGAATTAATTGATCATAGAAAAGGAGCGAAGAATTTGATTGATACTAGAATATTCAGTTAGTGATTATATGAATTACAGTTTTGAGATTTTCTTAATGTAACTCTTTATCCTAGTGAAGATCGCGTAGTTATTTGATAGAGTTTTTTTTTTTTTTTGAAAAGACCCCCCAGTGGCTTGCTTATTTATTTATGTTATTTTTTTTTAGTTTTAATTTTTTGGGATGTGCTTTTTTGGTTAAATTCTGAGCAGATTGAGCATGATATTACTAAGGAACTTCTTCTTTTCCTTTCTGTTAGGATCGTTGTGTAACTGTTCGTTTTTTTCTTTTGCTTCATCTGGCAGTGATGAGTATACAGGAGAAACGTTGTTTTGGAGTAAACAAGTGAGGAATATACCTCAGGGGAATAGCATTCACCATAAGTATGGCAACATGCAATGGAATAATATGGTGCATGGTAACACTCGTGGTGCTTGTTATTTGTCAAATGGTCATTATAGCTCCAATTCCAATGATAAATCAGCAAGAGAATTGCCAAAGAAGGTGAATCAATTTTATATGGAGTTTATATACCTATATTCATCTTAGCTCAAAATTTTATTATGGTAGAGTTATGATCCTTTTTTATGTTCTTTTGAGTGGTTAATTTAGTTTGAATGAATTCTGTTGTTTTCTTAAGATGAACATTATTGTCTTGAAAAATTTATATTTCTCAATTTTCTTTTCCATACTTGCTTCATATACATAATCCTTATGGTTGTTTCTTTTTTTTGAAATGTAGTCTAATGCAGTAACACTACAATGATCATGCAGCTTTTAAGAAATATTCCAGAATTTGTGAAGATTGTGGAAGTTGGTCCAAGGGATGGTTTACAAAACGAGAAGGATATTGTACCTACTGCTGTGAAAGTCAAGCTGATAAAATTGCTAGTTTCTTCAGGATTGCCTGTTGTTGAGGCTACGAGTTTTGTCTCACCAAAATGGGTGCCACAGGTAGCGGAGGCTTGGTTGTTTATGAAATGATCAGTCTTTCTGTATACTTTCTTCCATTTGGTGCGCAGGCTTTTATTTTTTGCAGGCTGGATTTTCTTGTTATTTAGTTTACTCTGATATATGACTCTCATATTGTCTTAATAAGTACTTGTACTGTATTTCAATCTCTTGCTTTTGATATGAAAAGTCATGTTACCGGTTTGAATTTGTTGATCCACCTCATCCTGAGGTCTTTGGTTCAAGTTTAGGATTGGCCCATGTGCGCCTACATAATGATTAGAAGTATGTGATTCATCCTTTATGTTGGCTTCACTGACCTTCAGATGCAGGACTGGGGATAGAGATGTGCTATTAATTGTGAATGATTTTTTAATTGAATCAAACCTCTGATCATGAATTAGTGCTTGGTTGCATGGTCCTAAATTGATTCAGGAGGAGAGTTGGCAAAAAGCAGCAACCAGCAGTGCACTTTCGTGAATTGGCAAGAAAATAATAATAAAATGATAAATGCACTCTATATAACAAATAGTTCAGTTATAGGATAAGGGAATTAAACAGATTGTATGTTTTTTACCCTGGACTTACACTTATAGAAGGGTAATATAATTGTGTTGATTGGCTTCTGCAAGCGGTTAGAAGGTTCTAGATGAAATTTGTTTTAAAAGTGGTGAAATTACAGCCACTGTGTGGTGGAATGACCTTTTAATTTTTGTATAGCCTCATTGGTACCCTTCAATTTACATTGGATAAAGATTAAACTGCCATACTCATGTTTCCATATTTCTTGCTTTGGATTTTGATGTTGGTTGTGTGTGTGCAGTATTTGAAAGAGGCTATCCTCCATAATAAGCTTAAATGAGATATTGAGCTCTTTTATGGTTGAACCACAGCTAGCAGATGCAAAAGATGTAATGGAAGCTATTCGAAATGTTGAAGGTGCTAGATTTCCAGTATTAACTCCAAATCTTAAAGTAAGTTTTTTGTAATTCAGAAATCTTCAGTCATAATCATGCATATAATAGTGTGAAGTGAATTGTTGATAATTTGTGTTTCCTTCTTCCAGGGTTTTGAAGCTGCTGTTATATCTGGAGCCAAGGAAGTTGCCATTTTTGCCTCAGCTTCAGAGTCATTTTCAAAGTCAAACATCAATTGTAGTATTGAAGATAGTCTGATTCGTTACCGTGATGTTGCATTAGCTGCTAGGAAGCTGTCAATTCCTGTCCGTGGGTATGCTTTTTAATTCCTGTAATAGATACTTATTTTTTCTCTCTTGAAAAGGAGCCCTCTGCCTTTCCTATGTGTTCACCAAGCCTTAAACTAGAGCTACCACCAGACCTTACAACCTTGGCTGCCAAAAACTAACAAAATATAATATTCCAAGTAGGTGGCCCCAGTGGGCCTTTGTCCTTTGAGTTGAATAAAACTGTTTTCCCTTCTGGATTATAGGTTATCTGACTTTGGTACTCTCCTAGCCCCCTTAAGTTATTCATTATCTTATTCTGGTCTGTAGTAATAACAAATTTGCTAACTCATGTGATTTTTGTAACTAACATTCAAATAAAATTGGCCTTTAATTATAATTTTAAATTTTTTAAATTTTGTCAAGCGGCTCACCGTTTTAGATGTTTGGACTTGAGTATTGTTGAAGTAAAGCTGGGTAAAGCTTCCTGACAAAATATGGAGAACTATAATGTCCTTTCCTTGAGAAGCAGTCGCTGTTGTTTTCTTACTCCTTTTGGTGAAATTCTTATTTCCTTTGGTGAAACTCTAACCACGGATCAAATCAAACTCATCCCTCCTCTTCCATAGTTGAGTGAATATTGAGAAATAAATTGCATAATTATTTGCTCTTATGGTATTAGGATTTTCAAAATTTGACCAAGTAAAACTCTCAATTGTGGAAGAATTTTGGGCGTGGAAAGTGAACTTTTTTTAATGTTGTTCATGTTCAGCACGATATTGTTACTATTTGTCACTCTTAGTATTTTATGAGTGGATCTGATGGTTGAACAAAGGAGGAATTTAAGTACATGTACAAAAAGTGTCACTCTAGCTGACAATTTTAGTAAAACAATTGATTCCGGAAATTCTACAAACGAGTTGTGTTTGAGTGTAGAAAATATTTAGATTTCTTTTCCATTTACATGCGCATCAGATATTGAGATGATCATATGTTGGTGGATTTATTGCTGGGATTGGTTTGAATGAAATATACCATCTCTCTTATTGTGCTTTTTAATTACTGTGGTGAATGATTTCTTTAGTACTCTTTCTTTTTTGGTAAACCATGACTTTGTTTTAAGTCTTTGATTTGACATTGTCAAAATTAAACTGAGATACTCTAGGACTGATATTTTGAGTTTGAAACTCTTCTAATCAGCGCAATTTTGTGATTCCTTTTTATCACCTAGTTTATGTTCATAATTTTGTAATTAATTTTAGTATAAGCGTTTCAAGTAACTTGATTTAGATTTATATATACTTTCTAGTGATTTTATAGAACATCAAAGTTTGTTTCTTACCTTGACAGGTACATATCTTGTGTTGTTGGGTGTCCAGTGGAAGGAATGGTATCTCCATCAAAATTAGCATATGTGGCTGAACAGCTTTGTGACATGGGTTGCTCAGAAATTTCCCTCGGTGATACGATCGGTGTTGGTACTCCTGGTAATGTTTGATGCTTCCTTCAACCTTTTATAAATCAGATGATTGAAAATTTATTTTGCAAGTGAGCTATAATGTATCTTTACTGTGAAACTGTTGCTATAATATGATGCTTTATAGTGCTGGTATATCTATTTTCTGTTTCATGTAGTTTGTAGTATTCATAAACCAATAGGACCTATAAACTACTGAACTTTCTATTGTTTAGAATCCAATGCAAGGCTTTGTCAAAGGGATTTGCTTGGATTTTCTGGAACATATAGGCTTCCTTCTATGATATTGAGGAAACATTGACCTTTCAGTATTTCATCTGATTGAATGAAATAATGGAATTTAAATTTCTGTGATTTCTTATGAAAGAATGTAAATAAGACATCAGAGTTGAAGGTGAGCTATAAGATATTTGATGATGATTGAGAAATAAGGGTCTCAATGTTGGATCTCTTAAAATTGCTTGTGACTGGAGCTATTAAGTTAGAATCAAGTATCGCAAATTATTGTTGACAGATGGTGATTAAGCTTGTTCATTTAGAGAGGAAATGTGAGGAAATAATTTATAAGGTGACAAACACTTATTAAGCTTGATTCAAATGGTCTTACCATGAAATATTGACATGGGGTTAGGTGTCACTTTCAAACCCTTATCAGCTGTATTGATGGGATTGAGGAGCTTCCATTATATGAACAGTTTGAAGATGGACATCATTCAGATGCTGACTGTATTCATATTAAAGCAAACATGTTGGTTTATGCTACGATTGTACATGAATTAACTCCAGAACAGAATGTTGGTACATATTGTCACTGTTTTAAAATTTATATGGCAAAGGTGTACGATTCTTTTAGTAAGGAAATCAAATATGTGATCAGGCAGAGGCAGTGAGCTTAGTCATGAATTGCCCCTTACTCTTCTATGTTTTTATCAGAAGGTGTATTTGGATTGCTTTTCACAATGGCATAAGGAGGCAGTTTCAGTGAAACATTTCATAGCCAGACCTGGGATAAGTGTCATTGATCATTTGCAATTTTAAGATGACACTTCATACTATTGTGACATCTTGATATCCAACCTGAGAATTATTGAATCACATAACAGGCAATTTGAAACTTTTATCAACCAGCTTCTTAGAACTAATGTAATTTAAAATTGTAGTTGGAAAAATTATTTCAGCATCATTATTTAGAATGCATTATATTGTGTTACCTTGTGTGTATTAATGTATATTAAGTGTATAATTTTTCTTTCCATTGGTCCAGGTACTGTCATTCCAATGCTTGAAGCTGTTCTTGCTGTTGTCCCTATTGATAAGCTGGCAGTCCATTTTCATGATACCTATGGGCAGGCTCTCTCAAATATTCTTGCATCACTCCAAGTAAGGGACTTTCTATATATGACTTTGCTTGATTAAACAAATTGATATAAACTGTTTGAGAGGATCTTCATGGCCTTGAGAAAGATAAAACTTAGGTTGTCATTTTCTGCATATTGCATTTCTGCTTGAGACATTGTTCCAGTATTTATTGTCTTACACTTTTTTGCCAAAATCTTTTGACAGTCAAGATGTTATTGCTCAAGCTGAGAATTGTTTTAGATGACAATTCATACTTCTCAGGTCTTTTTTTTAAACTTCTAGACCCTGTTTTACATTTTATGAGTTGGTGAAGCTTTAGATGACTTCATGGTGTTCAATTATGACAATTTGTTCGATTCTTGCAAGTCTCACTCAAGTTATGTAACATGAGCTTTGTTTGTTCATTAAAGTTTGGCTGAAATGACTGACAAACTGAAACCAGAGTACCTACAACTAAAATTCAAATTGATTTCTTTAAGTGTTTGAAGCACATAGAATTTCAATAATTTCTTTATTTTACTTTTTAATTTTCTCCTAGATGGGGATCAGCACAGTAGATTCATCAGTCTCTGGTCTTGGGGGCTGTCCATATGCTAAGGGTGCTTCTGGTAATGTTGCCACTGAAGATGTTGTTTATATGCTCAATGGCCTTGGTGTCAAGACTAATGTAGATCTTGGAAAGCTCATGCTAGCTGGGGAATTTATCTGTAAGCATTTGGGACGCCTGTCTGGTTCAAAGACTGCAACTGCATTAAGTAAAACCACCATAGCTTATGCCTCCAAGCTGTAAGGTACTACAGCTAAGATCATCCTATGCTCTTCCACATTGTAAACTGAAATAATACATCTCTTTTTGCCCTTTCCATGAATTTTCTCATGTCTTGTTGGATATATTTTCATGTTATCCTGTAACTATTTTAATCTTAGCGTCCTTACAGGTGGCCCTCTATACATATTTTCTTAAATAAAAATCTATCATCTTTTGAAATTTCTGTATCATGTATGTTTGTTAAGTGGAATTTTTAGATCATGTTTAACGTTTCTGTGATTTGTACGATATCAGAAGTCCTTGTGTTATCACTGGGGTTGTCACCAGGCAGATTGCTGTTTGAAGGCAATGTGAGCATAAAATTATATTTTTATCTTCAAAAGGCTTATGGGGTTATTTTAGTATTTTGATTTGATTTGAATTTGTTTTGTTTCATTACCAAAAAAATGGTCTTCATGCTGATCACGGATCTATTTGGTGCTTGATATGTACACTATCAAGAAACTATGATATCAATGCAGAATGAAGACTTGATAAATATTTCCCGAATGGCTGAAAAATATCTCCATATTCCATTATTATATAAAGTGAAGCCAATGATTTAATTGGTGATATGATTGAGATTTAAAAGCTTTGTGTTTTTGTACTTCACTTGCTCTTCTTTTGCCGAATGGAACCCTGCTAGCTTCCAAGAAAATACTGAAACACACAGTACACACCCATTCGTGTATCATGAGATGGTCTCTGTTACAAACTTCTTATAGAGAGAACGACTGTTTCACATCTGTTTTATGGTGGGTTTAGTGAAAGAAATCAAGCCCTTAGACCTATGATTTAGTCAAGAAGGGTTGGTCTAAACTTATGTTTAGATGGACTAACCATAAGTAGACCCTGTTCTGACTGAGCCAAGAGGGATAACCAAGTTCAGATGGGTTCACAATATGTATAACAAGTGTTAATTGGAAGGGGAGAGTTGAAATATACACGAGGTAATAATTACCGGCGAGAATTCCAAAATAATAAAAATGAATTAGCAGCATTAAGGAAGAAAAGAGAGAGAGAGATTGGTAGGTGGGTTGAAGAAAGCTGGTTGATGGGAATATGTGAGTATGACAGTAGACTTCATAGCAAACTGAGGCTTTTACAACTCTTTAAATGCTATTACAGGCATCGTTTGTCCTGGGATTTTCCTCCACTGCAGATCAAATATACTTAACCTATCCAATGGAGATTGCCCTCCAGCTAGTGAATATAACCATTTTTTCTTCCCAAAAGGAAGAAGAAGAATTCAATTGTTCATGTCGCAAATGGGGAAGCCATAAAAGGCGAGCTTACGGGTAATATATGTTGTTAAGTGAAACATTTCCCTCCAATACTTCTTCTCAAAAGGAATAAATATTGCTATGGCGTCCTTCGATAAGATTGTGTTTTTGAGTATGATAGAAGGTAATTTTATTTAGAAGTAATTTATACATGATAAATGAGATAATTAATTATAGGAAATTAGATTATTAATAGCTTCATTCCAAGATACAGTAAAAACAAAAAGTAATTGATATAAATCTCATCTTCTTCCATAAACTTCACATCACACTGCCCAATTTAGTAGAAAATGTAAACACAACTAGGGCTCTTTTTCTACATGAAAACAACATTTTCTTTTTACACTTTTAGACTTGTTTCTTTTTGCTCATACTTTATGGAAAATGTAATTATACAAGGCGTGTACAAAAAGTATTTATAAAATACAGAACTAGAGACAGAAACCCTTTTTAATCGATCGCTTATTCATCATCAAAAGTCTTATTCTTTTCACCTTTCTTTCTTCTCCTCTCAATTTTCCCATTTTACTTTCTCCTGTTCTTTTAGCTCTCAAACCCAGCTTTCTTTTTCATAAATTTACCTGCATTGCATGGTACAATTTATAAATCTTACAGAGCACATTTCATTCACTTTATTAAAAGTGCCTGGTTTGAGTTTAATACACACTGAATTCCACATTCTTTGTAGATTTTTAGAAGACAGACGATTTCAAAATTTTATTTTCATTTTTATATTTGCAGTTATAATACTAATTATATTGAACTGTGCTGGGTTTCATGTAGTGGATATATGGCTGGAAAAGCAAGAATATATCAGTACCAAACATACAGTGGGGTCTGCCTCGTAATCATTCAAAGCTGGGAAATTAAGATGATTAGATGGTTGTAAGGCAATTCATTCATACTTTTACCTTCTTAACATTTCTGATATTACTGAAATATATTGCTATTAATCTGCAAATATTTTTACAGACTGACTGTCAAGAACTAAAGCTTATTTTATCATTAATTTTCGCCTAGAATCTTATAGATTAAAGACTGATCTCTGACTGCACCTCACATATAATTGTACGTTTCATAATTAAGCTAATATTTTTTTCTCTCCGCTTTCACTCAAGGTCACAAATCTATGTTTTGCATGGCAGAATTTATTGATAATATACATGTATTATTCTTTTACTGCGAATTATTCTTCTGAATAATGATGAAATAAACTCTTCATATTTAAAATGCGTAAGAAAGAAGAACATTATACGATAACTACAATCTGTAAGCAATCTTTGTGTATTGAAAGTTGGTTCTAAGTTAAAGGTTTCTGTAAAATTTGGAAGAAAAGAAGTAAAATTTACTAAATATAAAGCCTCCTATTAACTACATAGGAAGTAACAGGCGACTATCCGGCAGCAATATTAATGGCAGTAATAATGCTTCATGAAGAAATTTATATTTGGATTAATAACAATATATCTTCCCAGTTCTTATATAGTAATCTTTAACAAATTCATAGGTATATTTCCTCACAAAAAAAGGAAAAAGAACAAAAAAGCTTCGAAGTTAAACTTTCATATACATCTGTAATATTTGCTCTCAAGCATAAAAAATGCTCATAAGAAAGAACACGGAAAAGAAGAAAGGATAAAGAGAGAGCTTAAAGGCAAAGGTAACAGAAAAGAAGATTGCAAAGCTTAAAAGAGACGATCAGGGAGTCTCCTCTGCTAAACTTATCTGTTGTGTAGAGGGTTTGGACCGGTATAGACTTTTCTCTTTTCAGCACCAAAAATTTCATCTCCTTTTTTAACAGGTTGCGCTTTTAATCCTCCATGAAATCGAGCAGAAGTGTGGTGAGCGTAAGAGTGAGAAAGAGAACCAGGGCCTGCTTTAAATCTACTAAACGTCGCAAAACCTTCAGCACAAGGAGTCTCCAACTGTAGTAGTAGCAATAGAAGAAGAAGAAGAGACAAAACGGTTAACTCTCTTCTGAATCCCATGTGCCTGTTGGTGATGATGAGAACCAAAATCATGCCATGGAAATGATAAGAAACCGCTAGGGAAGTAGTGCAAATGGGAGGAAAAGTGTTTGGCTTATTTCAGAGAGACCTAGGAGTTTGAAGAATGGGAAGTCAATGGTGGAGTGAGAGTCAAAATGCATAGAACTTGCTGCACCCTGGTTAATTTCTATAACAATATGAAGCAGATTAATTGCAGAGGCTGTTATTGGAAACTTGATTTGCTACTGATTTCAGAGCCTAGCTTTGTGTTGCTGGGAAAAATGCCTTTAAAACCACGGGTAGAGAAAGAGAAAGAGAAAGAGAAAGAGAAAGAGAAAGAAGAAGAGAGACATAAGTGGTTTCAGTTTCATAAACTGAAAGAAAACCCCAATATCTCTCTTTCCAATCTTTATAAATCTTGGGCCATGTGAGATTTAATCATTTTCTTGGTTTTTTCCTTTTCTGTGCACAAACTAAAATAAATATTTATGTTTCTACCCAACCTTACCCTTCACATAAACCATATTCTCAGGGGTATTCTAGGCAGATTTAACCTTCACAAGGGTTTTGTTACGTACACACATTTTTTAATATATAATTAAATATAAAAAAAATATATTATTATGTTAATAATATATTATTTTATTATTAATATTAATTATATGATAATATATCATTTATATATCTAATTATATACTTTAAAATATATACATGCATATAGTTTTATTTCCCATCAATCACTAATCATCTTTAAAGTATATCTAAATTTTATTGGAAGTAACAAGAACTATATTTTATTTTATTCCATTAAATTTTACTAATAATAGAAAAAAAGTTCATCATATCTAGGACAACAAATTATCTATATGTATATGATAAATTAATAAATGTACATTATATACAATAATATAATATCAGATTAATTGATGGTTTTTAAGTACTTTTTCGCACAACTATTGCACAAATAAATTTATTTGATTGCCCTAGGTTTGATTTCCTTGGGAGAGACAACATTATTCAATAAATCTTGGCTAGTGAGGATTGCATATATAGAGAGAGTATTTTCTTTTTAATTTCCATGCGAGAGAATGAACATGATAGAGAAAAACAATTGTAGGCAGCAAATGTACATGGAGCTAGAACAAACTTAAGAACAAAAAGCTATTAAAAGTGTGTGTATGTATATATATTCCAAGTTCCAATCCTAGCTAAAAGTGTTGGTTCTTTTTAGGGTTTAAGGAAGATGGAAAACAAAAAGTTACAGACCCCTTAAGGAAAGAAACGCCAACTGCATCACCATCACCAACACCTTTAAACAAGCAGTAGATCCATGTAGAGCTCCCCAAATTGGAGAATTGGACTCTCTCTGCACCAAACTCTACCCCGCAAAATAAGCACACCATTTCCCCCTCTTTCGCACAGTCTCAGTCAGACCAACCACCAACATGTGGACTCGATGCCAATTTCTTATTTAAAATTGTGTTACTACTTTCAATATTTAGCTCTTCTTTAATTATGATCATAATTTAATCTTCACAATTTTCTAACAATCGACTATCTTCACAGTTTATGGTTGTGCATATCTAATCGTTAACATGTGTTCATATATTGCAAATTATCTCTGTGTTGAAAACTCAGCACTGGAGGAGTAGTGAGACTGCACTTATTGCTCACATGTTCAAAAGCTTTTTTCTCAAGTCTATTACCCTCCGCGTAGGTTGATTTGCTCAATCAATATTTTTTACATTAATCAATAAAATATAGACATAGGTGGAAAGCAGGAAGAAAGATTTGTCACATATCTTAGTCAATGACATAATTAAATCTGTGTATATGTCAAAAAGAAACCAAATATACAAAAGATATGACCTATTTATACATATATTGAAGACTGCAGCTTAGCTTAGCTTAGATTAGCTTTAACTTTAATTTTTCTGCATTATATGAAGGCTGCAGCCAGTCGATATTTCTTATGTAATTATATTTAAAAATGAATTAACATTTGAATTGATCTGGATTCATTCGCATACTGGGAAAACTTTTATTATTATCTAAAGAGAGAGAGAGAGAGGTGCAGTGGGCGGTGGGGCAGAAAGAGGTGGGGTTGAAATATTTATCAGAATGTTTGTAGTGGTTTCTTTCTTAGAAGAAATGATGATGTTTTAGGCTACTTTTTTTTCTTTATTTGTAGAAGAAATTGAAAGATTATCATCAGTACAACAAAGTCATTGTTGATTTTCACACCAACAAAGGTTGATCCAGAAATCCTGATACCACCATACTTGTAAAGTTTTAAAGCTTTTTAGATTTCAACCACTGACTTATTGTTATTAAGAATAATGAGGGAGAAAGATGGTCCGCCAAATAATTTTTTCAATTAATTCTTACAGCCAATTAAGGAGTACTGCAAATAATAAACGTGTATATTATTTATACATTGCGAAATTGAGTTGACTTAAATAGTTAATATTGCGCTAGATGGGGCCTTGCTCCATTCTTATTATGCCATGCAAATAACAAAGAGAATAACACACAAAAAGATTTGACTGTGCATGTGTTTCATCTTTAATCTTTATCTTTTCCACCATTTGTTTTAGCTGTGTTTGGCTCTCCAAATATATATTTTAAGATGAGAAAATAATTAATGTAGGCTTTGTATTCCTTCACATTTGTAAATCTTATTAGGGAAGTCACAAATTTCTTAAATAACTTATTGCAAAAGCAAATCAACAATCAAATTAACTCACTTGCATGTCAAAAATGATTAAAAAACATGTTGAGTTATGGAATTGAATTCAACCAGAATTAAATAATGCGATTTTTAAGCTTAAAACGAGTATTTTGAAGAAATGGGTAATTATGTTTGTATTTAAAAATCGAGTGTAATACTATTAACATCTAATTAAATTTTCTTTAAATCTTCTTTTTAATATAAGAACAGGTTTACAGACCTAAAAAAAACTCAAAGAAAAACAAATACATTAGTATGAAATTGAAACTTAAATATCCTTTGTCAAAAGTATCTTTTACAATCTCATTAATGTTAAATCTTTTAGAGATAATTAAATTGCGAAGACCCACACCACTTGCCATTAGAATAGGGCAAGAATGTATAAAAGGAAAATGAGTAGCGCATCTGCTTTGGGTGGCAACAAACAAAGATGATAAAATCCTTGGATGGGCAATGTCGCTATGAGTACACAGGGCATGATTAAGGCCAACAATATATATTATATTGCTCTACAAGCAATATGGGGTTTCTCCTTTTTATCATTTTGTTTTTACCTTTCTTTCTCTCTATTGCTTTCTTTTTCTCCAGTCAAACTCTACCTCTTTTCATCATTGGAACATAACTGCAATATGAACAATTTTTTCTTTCTGTGGACTTCTATAGTTACCCTTGTTAATTGCAATCATATATGCTCATTTTACTATTGTTAAATCATTCAGTCCAATTGTGATTATTTGACTTCTTTTAACCACTTGTGCTTGCTTTCATTTTATCATTCTTCTGCCCATATTTTCAATTCCCAGTTATTTAACCAACAAAATTATATGGATCCAGTTTTAAATACCTAGAAAATATGTTATCATATTATTAAATTATTTTGAATTAAATATAAACTACCCATTAAGCATTTGGGCACTATCTCTCTCAATTATTATATAATCATTTTATTTATCTAAAAACAGAGGTTTATGTTTTCCTAATGACTAGTATTGCCTGCCCATGAATCAAGCATGAAATCACATGCATCTAGAGAAAAATGAAGAATTAATTTAATTTTAATTACTTGATTAAATTCTTCAAGAGCAATAAGCTTAATCTAGGGTTAAGTTGCTTAGAATTAAGGTGGTCAAATCAAGCATGATGGCAGTCTAGCTGTCTCTGAATAATTCAACTTCAATTTTTTTTTGTTTTTTTGAATTTATGTTTCTCTTCTAACAGGCATCTAACATCTTTATGGTCTCTTAATCATAATTATAGTAATATTAATCGCTTTCTACCAGTTGATAGGCCTTCAAAACTTTATTAATTTCAACATTTTATTGTATGATAAGATTTAATCATTATCCTTTTCGGTGCCTCTTAACACAAGGTTAAGCCTCAATGCCAGTTAAAAAAAAAAAAAACCAAGAAAACAAAGAAAAGAGATAACAATATTATGATTTGGTATTTGAACATCCGTTTCTGTTTTCCAAATGAGAGTGTTTAATTATTACATGTCTATTCAATCTTAAGTATTCAATTGAATATTTAGATGATATATATGATAAATATATTATCTAAGTATTTAATTAGATACTCAAAACTGGATATACATAATATTATTATTTAGTTTGAACCTTCTTACATAAATATCAACCACTAGATAAATCAAAGAGCAATGTTATATGTATATACTTTTGGATATACAATTGAATACATAATTGATATAGTATTATATGATTGAGTGTTACTTTATCCTAAATTTAAAATTACTCAATCATATAGTAACACATTGTATATATACTTAACTGTATATATATAGTTTTATTGCAAGCCAAATATGTATGTGTATATACCTGTTATCTATGAGTATATTATAAAGTGACATTATTTAAAAGGGAATTTTATCACCTCTTCAAGGGTTTGGGATATGTATTAATCAAACCCTAAAAAGAACTAACAAATTTTAAAAAATTCTAACTCTCAAATCTCAATCTCAAAACATATTTAAATGTTAAAAATTAAGTTGTCTATAACCAAATTCTCAAGCCATTAAAATCAAAATTACCAAAAAAATAATTCTAAAAATCTACTCTTTCAGTCTCTTTGCTTTTTCTAATATATTTTTACTAAAGAAGAAAAATGATGTTTAAAATGTTATATATAAAGTTAGTCGAATTTAACGTCAAAGTCATATTATTAGTTTCTCAAACCAAACAGTTTGAGAAGTAGCATTATATGCACAAATAACGACGTGTCATCATATGATTGAATAGTTAAAAATTAAAAATAAAATAACATCTAATCATATGGTGATACATCGTTATTTGTGTGCATAGTTTTACTATATTTTTAAGTCTCTCCATTAAAACCTTGGGATGACACTATAAATTTTCCATATTTAGCATAACAATGAAGAATTTATTCTCTCCAATCTAAACTAACCAAGTTGTGAATTTATAAATATGAGGAGAGGAGTGGATGATTTCCTTTATCCTCGAGGGACGTGAGGGATAATAGGCCAAAAAATGAAAGTGTTTAAGGTATTAGAAGATATACATGGTTAGGCATGCATGGTGATCAGTTGAGATGACATAGCGGATTATGAGCCTGATTATGAGCCTAATTATGGTGCTGGGAAACAAGTTCTTGGTCAAAAAAAAAGCTGTAAAGTTGACATGGTTAAGTTATGCTAGCTTAAGCACAAAAGATCAATTCAGTATGCACATGTAGAAAGGACACATCTCATCATTTCGTTAGCCTATTCTTGATGACTTCATGTAATGCAATGTAGTTAGCAATTTTGTAAAGAACAATAAGCAAAAGAAATTGACTAGAATCCTGCAAGGAAAAAAATGCTCCATGAATTGTATTTGAAATTAGATAGACTTTAAGTAATCGCAGATTAAAAACAAATTACATTGTCTGCTTGATTTGCTCGGGATTAACAAAGATAATACCATGATGATTCAGGGATTATGGCCACCTACCAACAGCTCTACCAGTCATAATTTTTTCTTCAGGAAGCAACAAAAATGAAAGTGACAATATGTTTTCCTTATTTTTACCGGCATTAATAATAAACTCAACATTGGTTATTCATGAAATGGGTCGCTAGACCATTATGCTTCTGGCAGTGGCTTTCCTGCCAGAAATCCATTAAACAGAACAAGTTACTTCTCAGGCTGTGGAATTGGGGCTTCCTGAGATGCTCCTCTAATTGTAGCAAATGATAAATTATGGCCGTATTCTTGTGTCCATCCAGCAACCTGGGAAATAGCAGACACAGAAAGCCAAAATAATTGTTTGATGTTGGTTTCTGAATGATTTAACCCGAGTTTTTAATAGTGCCACTTCTGTTCAATTATATGGTTGCGCAAATTACTGACCTGTCTTCCCTCAAACCAGGCTCTATAAGGCACCGTTGTTTTCAGTCCCACCTCCTTTGCCAGTCCATTCACTAATTCAATCCTGATCTCCACTGAAGAAATTTAAAGCTTCTGTTACTACCACAAGAACCATACATAGAGTGTTGCAAACATAAATTATGAAAGATTTGATGAAATTTGTGCAAAAGAAGCTCTTGTGGCACCTATAAACCAAGACGCTGATGCCAGATTCGGTCAGTGTACCGGGAATATGAATGTTTGGTACTTCCAGATTTGGTACATCATATTTTATCACACTGTTGATAAGAGACAAGGTGTAATTTGAGCTCATAGTTTTGCCTTAAAATCGATCAAGAGGTACTTAACAAGATTCGGAAGACAAAGATAGTTGCATAGGAGTGAGGTCAAGATTCACTAGTTTACTCAGGAACTGAGACTCTGCAGAAATGGACGATAAACAAACATCGATGGTAACATCATAAGTGTTGATAAATCTGCTGACTTGTCTTGAAACTTCCTTTATAACTCCAAAACAAACAGTGGTAAGAGTTTCACTTTGAATCTCTCTTCTAACTTGAGAATAGTTACAAACTGAAGTTAACATTTCAAAAGCTGAATCTGATTCTCAATTTTGAGTTTTGTTGGGTATTAACGAAGCTTGGGCTGGCTTGATTAATGTTTTTTCTGTCAATTTTATGTGGTGTGAGCATCATTGTGGAACTGTCTGGATTCAATGATGAAATATTTTACATCCTGTTGATGAACATTCACACATTTGACCAATTGATTCTTCAGGGGAGTTGGAGTGAGTTAAGAATGTGATACTCATAGTGCCATAGATTGTCTATGACTAAAAACAATTCCCATGGATACTGAATAACTAAAGCTGCTGTGTTTAATTCTGACATGGAAGGCAACAATGTGTGAGCGAAAATTAGGAAAGATTCATCATAAATTGAATTTTTATAGGACTCTTTATTGAAACGAAAATGTCAATTTATGAAATTTCTGCTAAATAAATGTGTCGTCTCATTTAAATTCTGTAAGAGAGCTCTTGCGGATCACTTTAAGAACCTGTGAGAAATAAATTTGTGTTGATGTGATTTGAAATTGTGTGAGGTCTTACATTGGAGGTTAGACTGGATTGCCCCATCCATTGGAACGAAACTTGGGGGAAATGGGGAATGGATAGTAAATGTAAGAGTCCTTCCATAGTTCCATTCCATCGGAGCTGGTAAAAGGCTCAGCCCGTTAAGAATAATGTTTCATGAATATGGAATAATATTTTGCATATTTTATACATAAATCATATAAATATAAATTTTTATTTTTGTTAAATACTTTAAAATAAAATAATAATTATTATATGATAGCAAAAAAGAATTTTGAAAAAATTCAACAAAAATTAAACCGAGATAAACCGAAGATGGGCCGGGAGGAGCTCAAATTGAAGACGAGGCGAGGAGTCTGAATGAAGTGAAGGTACGAGAAGCCTTTTTTCTCTCTCCAAACCGCCTTCTTGGTTACATTCAAACTCGCACAGTCTCACTCCTCTCTGTCTCTTTCAATAACATCTAATGGTAACGCGAACTTTTTAAGTTTCTATACACACTCACTCACTTACTGTCAAAACCGCTGTCGGTTCATAGAAGCAAAACAAGACCTTCAAGATCAAGATCCAATTGCCCTCTTCATGTCTCTCGACGAATGGCAAGACTCCGACCCCGACCAATTCTCCCAATCCTCCAACGACACCTACTTGCTGGGCTTCGTTATCGCTAACATTGTTGGTCTCCAGTACTACTCTGGTACTATCAGCGGCCGTGAAATGGTGGGTCTGGTTCGCCAACCCTTAAACCCTTATGACTGCAACGCCATCAAAGTCGTCAATACAAGAACCCTTCAAGTGGGTCACATTGAACGCTCAGTCGCTTCTGTTCTATCGCCGTTAATCGATGCTGGGATGATTCATGTTGAAGGTATTGTTCCTAATTCTCGTGGCGGTACTGGTAATAGGTACAGAATTCCTTGTCAAGTTCATATTTTTGCAGGATTAGATTTGTTTGATGTTGTTAAGGATGAGATTTCTCGAGGTGGGTTACAGTTAATTTGTGATAACGATGTGTCATTCGGGTTGTCGGAGGCGGTGGTGGTGAAGGAGAAGATGGATGTGAAGTATGTAAAGAGCGTGGATGAGATATTTAAGTTGGTTGATAAGAATGTCAAAAAGAAGGCCAAAATGGGGGCTATGGATCCGCCAAAGGAGGTTATAAAGTCTGAGCTTTTTGTGCACCAAAAGGAAGGTTTGGGGTGGATGGTTAATAGGGAGAATTCTGAGGACTTGCCGCCTTTTTGGGAAGAGAAAAATGGGAAATTTTTAAATGTATTGACCAATTATTGTACTGATATTCGGCCTGAGCCTTTGCGTGGTGGGATTCTTGCTGATGATATGGGATTGGGTAAGACTCTCACTTTGCTTTCTTTGATTGCTTTTGATAAATGTAATGGTGGTGTTAGTTGCTCAGTAGATTCTAATAGTTTAGATATAAATGAAGTTGACGAAGTTGGTGAGGAGGGTAAGGAGTCATGTGCTTCAAGTGGTAAGAAACGTAAGAGTGGTCGAGTGAGTAAAAGGGGTACAGGAAGGGGAAAAAAGCGTAAATCGGAGAACAAATCTATTGATGGTGATGTTAAAAGGAAGTCTCTGAGTTTCTTTGATAAGTCTTCTACAGTTTTGTGTAAAAAGATGACATTAGTTGTGTGCCCTCCTTCCGTGTTTTCAACCTGGATAACACAGCTAGAAGAGCACACCATCCCTGGAAAGCTGAAGACTTATATGTACTATGGGGATAGAACTAAAGACATTGAGGAGCTAAAGAAGTATGATGTAGTGTTGACAACTTATAGTACTCTGGCTACTGAAGATTCTTGGTCTGATTCCCCTGTGAAGAAGATTGAGTGGTGGCGAGTTATTTTGGACGAGGCCCACTTCATTAAGAATGCAAATGCTCAACAAAGCCAAGCAGTAACTAATTTGAATGCTAAGAGGAGGTGGGCTGTTACAGGTACACCTATCCAGAATGGCTCAGCTGATTTGTTTTCATTAATGGCTTTTCTTCGGTTTGAGCCATTTACTATTAAGAGCTATTGGCAAAGATTAGTACAACGTCCTCTTACTCAGGGTAGTAAGGAGGGGCTCTCACGTCTTCAGGTAATGTTTCCTCATTAGTTTTCCTCTGTGTATGTTATAAATGGATTTTTGGTTGCTTGATCATGCATTCTATAAGTTTTGAACTTTGTCTGCTTGGTTCTTTGTTCCATCAAGCTGAGTTATTTTTTATTTTGATGATAATTCTCCCTTCTTCATCGCTTATTGGCAATTAGTTAGAGTTGACTGTGCTGTGCTTGATACATTACCGTTCTTTTATCATCATAATATGTACTTTTGTTACTGTATTCTTGTTAGTTTTCTGTTATTTCTTTCATTTATTGGTAAGAGATTTGTATAAGAATGCAGGAGACATAATCCTATTATACTTGAATTGTACAAGGTAAAACTTTAGTGATGAAGGAATGGTCATTCCCTCTAAAGGAACGGGTGTTCCTTCCAGTTGCAAGGTTTCAGAATCGAGGCAGAACCATGAACGGGCAGCTTAACAATTCTGTTCCACTGTGAATGACTATGCCTCAAATTCCGGTATCATGGACAGTCAGTGGAACAACCTTCTTCCTCTTTGAACTGCCATGAAGCAAAGTCCAAAGACATTTTGTGCATAATGTTGGACGACCAGACGAACAGTCCTGTACCTACTAGGAATAGCTACAACTGAAGCCTGAATGAACATTTCTTTGATGGAACAGTCGTTCCATCTTGTCTGCAGAGTCTTAGACATTTGAGAAACTGTCTGTTTTTTAGTTTTGTTTTAATTGTTTTCCTTTTTGTTTATTTTTTCGCAACTAGGGTTTTAGGACATTTTTAAAGGTTGTTTAGTCGTAAAAAACATCAGACTTCAGAGTGATAGTTTAACTCATTATCTGTTCCACCTCACAAATTTTCTTTTGTATT
This sequence comes from Mangifera indica, assembly GCF_011075055.1. Lineage (NCBI taxonomy): Eukaryota > Viridiplantae > Streptophyta > Magnoliopsida > Sapindales > Anacardiaceae > Mangifera > Mangifera indica. The sequence continues at coordinate 15,835,049 of NC_058145.1, read as the reverse complement.
CAACTGTTTTTCCACTAAGATGTGAAAATACATAATGGACATAATTAATTGTGAATGATTGATAAAATACCTATTGTCTCCTGTTAGATCTTAGAATAAAGTGTGTACATTCTGTAGTTTGTAAAATATATTTTGTTTAGAAGTCATGCAATACTTCCCTTATCCTTTGCCATCAAACTATTCTCTGAGGCAGTGTAGAGAATTTTTCTTTTACCACTTCTATGGTCTGGAGAATCTTTTTCTCACTGCGACTCAATGGATTATAATTAGAGCCACGTCTTTGTTTATACAGCTTTGTATCATCTCATTGAATCCTTCCTTTCAATCATCATATTTAAACATTTTGGGAGGTTTGATTTCAGTTTAGGACATTTTGGTGATTAATTTCAAGTGGTTATCACATTTTATTTTCTTTCTCTTTCTTCCTGTCTCTTTTCTACTGACTTCTTTGAATTTTATAGTTCAGCATTTAACTTTTTTGCCTGTATTGTTTATTATACCTTGTTTTTCATGACTGCATATTATTCTTTCAGGTTCTAATGTCGACTATCTCTTTAAGGAGAACAAAAGACAAGGGTTTGATTGGATTGCCACCAAAAACTGTTGAAACGTGTTATATTGAACTTTCTGGGGAAGAACGTGAATTGTATGATGAGATGGAAAGAATGGCCAAGGGTGTTGTCCAGGAGTATATAAGGGCTGGTAGTTTAATACGCAACTATTCAACTGTTCTTAGTATAGTTTTACGACTTCGTCAGATCTGTACAAACTTGGCTTTGTGCCCATCAGATGTGAGATCATTACTTCCTTCCAACAATATTGAAGGTATTACAGAATTAGTTAAGCTTGATGCCTTATTTATTTATTTATTTATTTTGATATTTTCCATAATTCACCTTTCAGCTCATAGATTTTTACCTGCAAGACAGTCTGCTTCTGTGACTGTTAAATTTCACATAAAGACTCAATTTAATGTCTATTGAAATTTCATCGAGTTTTCTAAGTATCAGCAATTTGTATTATTCCATGACTTTGGTTGCCATTAAAAGCCATGGCAGCATAATGCAGCAGTGCCTTCTTAGAACTGTAATAGCAAGTTTGTGCATTTATGGGCTTAGATGAAGCAAATGGACAAAGGCATTTAGTGGTTGTAGTAAATTATCTGTCAGCATTTTCTCTTGGAATGGTTTAGACTCCCTGTGGTTCTTACCGGAAAAGTCAACTGTTTAACAGCATTGTAAATTATCTTTAGTACCATATTTTCTGCATTTCATATGACTGCGTACTTACAACCTGTATTTGATTCAAGCAGATGTATCCGACAACCCAGACTTGCTGAAAAAGCTGGTTGCAGTGCTACAAGATGGTGAAGATTTTGATTGTCCAATCTGCATCTCTCCTCCAACCGATATTGTAATTACATGTTGTGCTCACATCTTTTGCCGATCCTGCATCCTGAAAACCATACAGCGCACAAAACCCTGCTGCCCTCTTTGTCGCCATCCTTTATCGCAATCTGACCTTTTCTCATCACCCCCAGAATCATCTGACTCTGACAACACTTATAATTCTTCTTCTAGAAATTCCACCTCTTCAAAAGTCTCTACTCTATTAAAGCTACTACTTGAACTAAAGAACCAAAACCCTTCTATAAAATCAGTTGTGTTTTCACAGTTCCGTAAGATGTTGATATTACTTGAAGAGCCATTAAAAGCAGCTGGTTTCAAGTTCCTACGCCTAGATGGTTCAATGAATGCAAGAAAGAGAGCTGAAGTAATTGAGGAGTTTCAAATTCAAGGAACAGGTGGACCAACTGTTTTACTTGCAAGTCTGAAAGCTTCAGGTGCAGGCATCAACCTTACAGCCGCATCTCGAGTCTTCTTGTTGGAGCCATGGTGGAACCCAGCTGTTGAAGAACAAGCTATGGACAGGATCCACCGTATAGGTCAGAAGGAAGAGGTGAAAATTGTGAGGCTGATTGCTGGAAGCAGTATTGAAGAGAGGATATTAGAGCTGCAGGAGAGGAAGAAGAAACTGGCGAGGGAAGCTTTTAGAAGAACAAGAAAGGATCAAAAGGATGTCAGCATAGATGATTTACGCATCCTCATGTCATTGTAGGTCATTCATATCATCGTGTACGTGGTATAGTGCATAGTATATCTGGTATAATGTATTGTCTGAGACTTTATAACAGTTTTAACTAACTTTTGTGGTAAAGAGAAGGGTATGCATGATGCATCCACAAATTTTGTAAAGACAGCTAAGATGGGTAAAGGAAGAAATATTTGCAGGATTTTTTTGGTTTTTACAGGAAATTCTTGGAACTTTTGAATCAGCTGTTAGCGTGAGAAAACTGATCTTTTCTTGATTAGTTTTTCCCCGCAAGCTCACAACACATCAGGCATTGTTATTATTATTTCTGGGGTAACTCTCTTTTGACATATTTATGCTTACTTTTTCTTAAATTTGCATTAAGGTTAGTGAGATAGATATGCATACAACAAAATATTTAATTACTTAGCTGGTCAACTACCATATGTTCATAATTTTTTCCTATTAACAAACTTATTAATGCAAATTTTAAGAAAATAAGAATATAAATATGTAGAAGGAGAAAACTCAGTAATATTTGAAATATTCTTTCGAATTGTCTACATTCTAAATCATACAATTTTTCATGGGAAATGTTGTTGATCTCCAAGATAGAACAATAATTTATAATGTTAATGAAAATAGAGAGAAAACCTTTATAGGAAAACCAAAAAATAAAATAAAATAATATAAAAAGCAAAGGCAAAATATGTCAAAGATGATAAAGATCGAACAGGACTAAAGCAAGAATGTTTTATTAAGTTATCAAATCTTTATAATATATACTTGAAAGTGTCAAAATGAGGTCATGGGGAGAAACCCTTGAATTAGACAGGAAAGCCTCCTGAAAATTAAGTTTCTAATTAAGGATTAAGCAGTTCTTAAGTAAGGATTGAGGATCTAATCAACATAGGAAGTGTCAACATGTATACATCGTAGAGTTTAAGGAGAAGAACAAGTTGGATAGAAGAATTTGTAGTTGTTTCAATACATGTGAAAACTGAACCTGTCTTCAGTAAACCAAATGGTCAAGTTTGACTTTGGATGCAGCTGATGAATTCAAGTTGGTTCAGCAGGGAGAATTCTTAGGTTTGCTCTCACTTATAAATATAGTTGACCTTAAGACCATTGACTATAGCCTCTTTGGACTTTGGAGCTTAAACCATGGACACATGCAGCCAGTCTTAACAAACGCGGAATTTGACTTCTCATTTCTTACGTTTGAGTTCATTTTAAAGTCAAGATGACAACTTCATTATTGTTGTGCTAATTCTCTTTTTTTTTTTTTTATTGCAAATTTATATAGGTGGATACCAAATCTTGAATTGCATATAACAGACTAGTTAAAATCGTGAGATATTATTAGTTTTGATTTTTGTTAATTTTACGATTTTGTTATTAAAAAATATGTTGCGAGACAGACTCTTATTTAATATAAGATTTTGATATTAACATAACCCCCCAATGGAAGTCTTGAAGAGAACAATTAGTATTATTCTATAAATATGTTATTACTTGTATTGTTTCGATTTGTATATAATAAACTATTTAAATTTTTAAGATATTTATTTTTTATTTTGAGGTTTATTGGTTTCATAATTTTACTCTTAAAAACACATTACGAGAGAGGAGAGAATGAATTTATATTAATTTAAAACTTTCGATTTATGTTCAATGTAAGATATTTGACATTAATTTTTCTTGACAACGATGTTTAATGAGTTTTTATCTTGGTAAGTTATGTCCGCATTTGGTTGCCCTGATTTTAAAGTAAAGGTTGTATAAAACTTTACATTAAAAATATGTCAACCTCTAACATGCTATGCTAATTGATGATAGGTGAAAAGATATTTCAAAATTAAAAAGTTTTAAATGATAAAAGTAACAAAGTCTATGATTCAAGTATTAATTACACAAAAATTGACTTTGTCGTGCATGCTGTGTGATGATTTCTTTCAAAATTTTATTATATTTACCCCCTTAGAAATCTCCTTTTTTAAATATTATAAACAACAGTTTATCTCTTTTCTATTAGGTTTTTATTAATTAATCAATATGCTTTATTCTTAATCTGTTAAAATAAATAATAAAACCTTGATGAACCAACATAGACAAAGATGAGTTATTTTATATAAGATCAGATAAATTAAAAAAAAAAAAACCGATATATCAAGGTAAAAATTTCATTAAGTAACTCTTCTTTCAAAGGGTATCAGCCAACACCTATCTCTTAGTTGCTTGTACATTTGTCTATAATTGATGATCGTGTTTAAGAATAGATTTGAATTAAGTTAAACTTGAATATAGACCAATTGAATTTGGTTTAAATCTATTATAACAAATTTAAACTAACTTTGAGCTAAATGAATAAATTTAAAAAAAAAAGTCGTTGAGATAAATAATGTTATTAACAGAATAAAAAGTACTCCTAACAAAATATATAATGTTTTTATTAGGATAAATAGTTTCATTAACGTGATAAATAATGGTACAAGAAAAAGATTCTAATCAATTTTGAATTAAATTATCAAATTAGAATTTTATCTTAAATTCAATCTGAATCAAACTAAATACTAATTCAAAGCAAAAACAAAAAAAAAAGTGACATGAGATGAAAACAGTTTGTTTTTCGTAGCCACAAAAACACTTAGTGAAATATGAGCGAGTAGCAAAAATCATCATATATATATAAAAGATTAATGAAATAAAATAAATATTTTGTTTCAAAAAAATTATCGGTCGGTGATAAACTTCTCATAGTCAAAAAGTAAAATTGGGGTGAATGGTGTGACTTTTCCAAACTTATGGGTTTGGCGTTTTCACCAAACCTCGGGGCTGTCAGAAAACGCCGTACGTAAGAGTTTGACATTACATAAAGTAATGGTTAAGGACGGTCTCTCAAATACTAGGGTGTTTAAAGTTTCCCCCAGACTCCTAAAACATTTCCCCGTACCCAAGAAAGCGAAAGTACTTTCACTCACCCGATCACGTGCTTGAAACCCGACGAGCTTCCGCAAAAGATAATAAATGCACGTGGCATAAAACCAGTGGCTGTTTTCACCATCACCGTCGTGATCGTTCGTATGTTATCCAGTAAGATAGAATCATACGCGTCGAATTGTCGTGGAGTTGTGTAAAACGTGTCGTTTTAGTTAATCGCTTAAGCCACGTGTCGGATCTTTCGCCTTTGTTTGTGCTGTGCTGTTACGCTCATCCATACGCTTCATGTTCAGTGAATTTGATGAGAATTTCAATTTGACGGAATAAAATTAATTAAAAAAAAAAGGTACAGGAATGTGTGATTCTTGTTGAGTTTGTGTAAAACGTGGGCGTTTTGTCTATTTCTCATTGGTTCATCGTGCTTAATTCACTAAATCTACGGTTCAGGAAATCTTTCAGTACCAAAATTCAAAGATGATTAAGATAGATTATTTTAAATAAATTATTATTTTTTAAATAAAAATTATTATATATTTTTTATAAAAATCTATAAATATAAATAATTTTATATTTAAGTAATAAACAAATTATAATATTATTTTAAAACATTTTTATATTATTTATTAAATTCATTAAAAATAATAATATTTTAGTTTTAAAATTTAATAAATAAAAATAAAATTGTAACAAAATTAATATTACTTTGATATTAAAAGATAAAATCATTACCTATATTACTTATTATAATATCATTAATAATAAAAATATTATTAAAATTTTTTATTATTTAAAAATAAATAAAATAATATTAATAATAATAAATAAATTAGTAAAATATTTTTCCTTATTCCCACCCAACTACTCTCTCAAACTACATAAAAATTGGTGCAAGTACGTTAGGTCAAAATTAATATATAAAAATAATATTTTCGTTTCAAGAATAATTCATTAAAAAATAATTACTAATTTCAATTTATATTTAGAGGCTTGATCAATTTTAATTAATAATATTTAAAATTCCAAATAATATAGAATATGTTAATGTTTTATATAACTAATATATTAATTTTTAGGTTTTATTATATATATAATAATATTTTATCATATAAATAATATAATATTATTATATATTTAAAATTAAAAAATAGTATTTATATTTAATTTAAAAATTGCAATGTTTGACTTTTACTAGAGTTAGAAAAAAATGTTGAAAAGCTCAAAGCCATTTATTTGCAGTTGCCGGGGTGAAAAGTCAAAACATGTTTTAATTTAATGGTAGGGGGTAGCGTGTGAAGCAGGGGATTAATTGTACTCTTCAATGCTTATTTTCCTTTTATTATTCCCCTATATTGAAGATATTGATTGTGAAAACAAAAAAAAAAAAAAAAAAACATGAAAATTATTATAAAAAATATTTCAAATCCAAATGTGCAACTTCAATTTTGTAATATTTTTTAAATTTAATGTTTATGTTTCGTTCAAGTGAAAAATGAACCCATCCAATGATACATAAAATAATTCCAAAAATATTTTATTTCTGATAATTATTTTAACATTTAAAAAAATATTTTTTGATAAGTGAATTTTCTATTTACCATTTTAACCTTTTATTTTACATAAATAGAAAAATCCTACTGTTCGAGTTATCAATTATTATTTCAAAATACAATAAATCAATTACGAATCCTCTTAACTTTTTTTAAACTCTTAATTATATTCTGATTAATAAAATATTTTACATTTATTTATATTATTCCTATAAACCTGCAGATACCACTTAACAATTATACTAAATTAGTATTAAAAAGAACCATATTTTTAAAAAATCAGAGTTTTTAAATGTAAAGAGATTTTATAATTATTTTTAAAAAACTATTAAATTACCTTAATATCAACTGTAAAAATCAGCCTTTAAATGGCAAGACATCTAGTGATCTCCCCAAAAAAATTAGATGCTTAACACTTAATCATTGAAATAAACCCATTAAAATTAAATATGTTTACTTTTTTTATATTTGATGACATCAATATACGGAACAAAATATTCTCTATCTTTTCTCGTATTAAAGCGAAAATAATAATATGTATACATATTTTTATTTTTAAATATATAATTATATAAATTATATAATCAATTATTATTTTTTAATTTAAATTCATATAATAAATAATTATATATATTATATGAGCAAGAATTATTATATTTTTTTAATTTAAATTCACATAATTACTTATCATATTATTAAAAAAAGTCAGAGGTAGTCTAGGGTTTCAACTTTGGGGTAGATTTACCATTTTTTTTTTTATATATAAATTAAAAAATTTATTGGCGTCCTTGCTGCAGCTGGTAATGGTAAAAACAAAACAGGAACAGGAACAGAAACAGAAAAACAAAAAGCTGTCTGCCATAGCTTTCTTGTTTTGCACCTAATTTTAATTTACAAAATCTTTTCTTTGCTTTTCCCTAAATAAGGCTTTGGTTTTGGTTTTCCTTTTCTTTTCTCCACAGGAAACTACGTTGTTGGTGGTGATAGTTTAGTTTTGTGTGTGTGTGTCAGAGTGAGAAGTAATTGTTGTTCTCTTTGAGCATATCCTCAAATCCTATCTTGACGTAATCCATTTCCTCATCGGCATAAAAAACCCCAGAAAAAAACATGTTATCATTTACTCTTTCGTAGTCAATTTTGATAGGTAAAAACACCTTCAATCCTCTGTTTTTTATTAGAACACAACCAAATTAGTCAAACAGTTGAATTTTTAATATCTGGGCTCTCCGAAGTTCATCTGCAAATCAATTTTTAATTTCTGTGTATTGAAAAGACCCTATGAAATCCGTTTGAATCCTATATTTTCATCTAAAGTGACCAGTCTCGATCCGGGATTTGTTTGTTTAATCATGTCGGGGTCTTTAGATAAGTGGAGGAACTATTTCCGTACCGCAAAGGGGAACATTTTCGATATCATCGACCACGCGGTGATGGTGGCTGCTTTGGATTGTCCAAAAGAATTCAAATTGAGAAGGGACCGAATTGCGGAGAAGTTGTTTACCTGTAAAGTGATTTGGTGTTTAGGGTGTAAGAGGGAGGAGTTGAATGTTCCTGGTAATGATTCTGATGATGATGAAGATGATATGATTGGTTGTAAAATAGATGAAGGAGGTAGAAGTAAAGAAAATAAGGTTACTAGTAGTAGTGATGATCGTGATAATAATAATGATCTCCATGTGAGTATTGATAATGATAATCAAAATCTTAGTAATTTTAGCTATGGAGAAGCTGAGGCATTGACGGATGAGATTGAAGAGGAGTCACAGACTGTTGGAGAGGTGTTGAGAATCAAAGAAATTCTTGACAACAACCAAGATGAGGTTTGGATGAATGGATTGCTTTTGTTGAGATTTTTCAAGTTTCTTATGTGATTTCTGGTTTTTGATTGGCGGTGTTTTGGTTTGTGTTTGTTACAGTCTGATTCTGTGTTGTTTGATTGCTTGAGGAGGCTTCAATTGATGGCTTTGACTGTGGATGCTCTCAAGGTTTGATTGAATCTATCTTTAGTCTTTGAATTGGCTGGTCATTTGTCTTCTGTATTGCAGAAATTATTCTGGTTCTGGTTTTTGGACTAATGGAGTTCAACTCTTTTCAGGCAACCGAGATTGGGAAGGTTGTTAATGGCCTCAGAAAACATGGTTCCAAGCAAATTAGGCATCTTTCTCGAATTCTTATCGAGTATGGGTTTGCTTCTTGTAGACAACAATAGCTTTTTATGTACTTTTTCTGTTTGTTGATAGGGAACTCAGTGGTATTGCCGTTTGCTAAATTTGATCTATAGGATCAATTGCCTGGTTGGTTAACTGTATTTTCACTATTTCTTTTTTTTTTAAATGTTTTCTTAAACTTTCCTTCAGTTCATCTGTACATTTGCTCAGATTTATTGATCAATTATGTATCCTTTTGCTTCTTCAACTTTGTTAGTTAAGTAGTGGCTTGTTGGATTCACTTCTGTGATGGAACATAAGATGATGCTTGATTTTGTTCATTTTCATTATAACCACAGTTGAATGCAGTATAAAACTTCTATGATGGTTATTCTAAACTGGTTTTGTGAATTGCAGTGGCTGGAAGGATTTGGTGGATGAATGGGTCAGTGCTACAAAAGCTGTTGCAGGTGGGAACATGGTTGCAAATTATTTTGTAATTTCTAGAAATTTGTTTTAAAACTTTTTCAGTTTTGTTAATTGAAACTGCTTTTTAAAATTACTTTTATCGTTGGCTTAGTCGTAGCAGAAGGTACTCCAGATTCTGTAGACCCATCTGTTCTTGACGAAGAAGAAGGGCTTCCATCTCCTCCTCTGGATGATTTAGCTTTCTTCACTGCTCCAAGTGCTGGAATAGAGCTCTCAGAGGTATTGTTTTTCTCCTGCTCTATTTCAAATTTAGTTCTGAACCTGGTTTTGTATTTTTGTTTTATAACCATATGCTGACTAGATTATGTTTCTTTTGGATGTCTCTGTAAATGCAATACATGAAGTTTTTCGATGGCATGGATGATGATGGAAGTGAGTTCAATTTCAATTCTCTTATGCTTCTCTTATATAGCTTTAGCTATTCGGTTCTTTTTTGGAATTCCCCACTTCTAAGATCCATAATCATTAATGAGGGAATGTTGTTTCAGATCCTCGGAACAGTGGGGAATTCATCAAGAACCGTGAAAATGGAAGAAAACCACCAGTGGAGCAGCAAAATATTGTGAAGCGAAAACAGAGAACTACAGACGAGGTGAATTTGCATGCCAAGGAGAGTAACCGTCAACAGTTGAAGAAACAAGAATCTGTTGTGAAACCTAATAAACCACCAAGCACCAATTCTGGACCTGGTAGACCTCCCAAGCAAAATACAGCGCAAAGAATAAATAGTGAATCCATGTTGCATCAAAAAACAGATAAGGCTGCCATCCATAAGAGGCAACTGAATAGTCAACAAGATGTAAGTGCAAGTATTCTTTTATTTTTAAATCTATAACCATGAATTGTATCTAACCTATATTTCTTATTCTACTAGAGATTCAAGTCTTCAGATGAAGTTGCAGTCCAAGAAAAACTTGAAGCCACAAAGAGAAAACTTCAAGAGAGTTATCAACAAGCTCAAAACGGTTCGCCTCTTCCCCTGCAGATTTTGTTATTTATTCTGTTTTTTTATGGGAGATGTGGTTAATGCAAAGAAAGAATTGGGATTCTCATGAATTTAATCAGAACGAATTTGAAATGCATTTCAGAGAAGTTTCTTCAAGGTATAAAGAAAGATAGAACAGGAAATACAAGAATTAGACAAAAGGATTAGTCGAAATAAACTCAATGTTTAAACTCTGAAAACTTTGGCATAAATTTGAAACAAATGTGAAGTCTCTATTCAGCTGCACTTATTGTAGTGAGTATCAAGCTACTCTGACATTGGACTGTAAACTTTTGTGGTTCAACAGCTAAGAAGCAAAGGACAATACAGGTCATGGAGTTGAGTGATCTCCCCAAGCAAGGACTTGGCCATAGAAATCAACATGCAAGGCCTGGGAACAATAACAGGAATTGGGCAAATGGCTGGCGGTAAAGTCTTCAGTTTGCAGCCTGTTTTGATAGCCTTGGAAGTTTCTTCCATTTATGAAGCTGATGGGAGAAGACCAAACCCTCGGGTGACTGTCTTGCTTCTCTCAAGTTTCAGCATTAAGATTTTGTTCACTCCTGATGGAAGGGTTCATTCTGATTCTGAGAGAAAACAACTTTCAGAACTCCCATCGTACATTTTCAAACATTGAGTTATAGAGACTTACTTTGACAGAATTAGGGGGTGGGTTATCTCTTGTTCGTCCAAACTTCTTAAATTTGTACTCGGATGAATTTCTGTAAAGAGTCTTGATTATTTGCACCTGCCCATTAACATTATTTTTCCTCACAACTGAACATTTATTTGAAAGGATAATGTAGTAACTCTGCACATAATAAGTGCTCTTTTATGTTATGATAGGTTTCTTTGAATGAGCATGTAAGAAGATTGAATATATTTTCAAACTGTCTTTTGTTTTCTCTTTTTCCCCTGTTTATATGTTAGGTTTAAAGTTGTACAAGGGATTAAAATAAAAAGATGTAGACACGGGTGAAGTGAAAATTTGATTGAAAAAGTTAGGGGGGAATTTCGCCGTTTTTTATTGTTGAAAAAAGCAAAGGGAATGAAGAAAAAGAAGAGAATGAATTTGCTTTTATTGAAAAGAATGTAATAGAATGCATGTCAACATAGGTGATTTGGAATATCATAAAAGGTTCGGCCTAATCACTATTCCCACCCAAAGTTTAATGCAAATTATTTTTTGTCTGTTAACTATTAAAAATTTAAATATTCACTCATCTATTACATTTTCTTTCTAAGTTTAAAAATCTAATAAATTTTTTCATACATAACAATTTTATCCTTAATAGTAATAGTGAAATTTAATAGATAGATAAATATTTAGATTTTTGATAATTAATGGGTAAAAAGTTGAGTTTGCATCAAACTTTGGGTGGGGCATAGTCATTTGGCCAAAAGGTTTCAACTTTCTTCATTAAATTCTTAGTGAAGATGCTTAAAGTCTTTCTCACTTAAAAAATCAATAAAACTATGTATCTAAATTTGACAGTATCTAATTAGATATTAAAATGATATGATATTATATAATTATATAATTTTGACATAAAAATATAATAATATTTAATTACATACATAAATATTAAAAACTAATCAAAACTAATTGAAGCTAATTAATGAGGTCACTGAAGGAAATACGGGAGATTTGGTAAATATTTAATATCTTATTTAGACAAATATCAAACCTAAATTCTTATTTGAATTAAATTATCTTTTCAAAACTAAATCAATCAAATCAAATAGGTAAAATCTCGAATTTAATAATTCCTCTCGTGACCATTATTTCAAATTAAGTCGGCAATGCAATTTCAATCTGATCAGAATGGACCTCCCCTAGCCTACTATTTTTGACTACCCTTCCACTTTCTTTCTTTGTTTGATTGGTGAGAACTACTTCTTCAACTTTGGGAGTTAGATTTTAATACGACAACTCTTGACTATTTAGTCGTGAGTTAGTTGGAATATAAATGAATTCATCTGTATTTATATTAAGAAAATTATTTAATTTCATATACATTATGGAATAAGTGGAGCATCAATCAACTTTCCAATGAATTAAATTATATATGATGGGGTCTTTGATTAATTTAAAAATTTATAACCGTAATAAATAAATTACCTCATAACCTTTTTTTTGGTAGGTAAAAAATCTTATTTGAGTTAGATATATTGTTTCTTTAGGTTTACTAACTGATTTTACAATTATTATATCAAATAAGTTAAAAATTTAATTTTGATATGTTGTTAATAAATTTCAAATCTATGCTTTTATACTTGAACACCGCCCCTTCGTCATTCAAACTAATTGTTAGAGGCAAATTATCTCGCACTTGTCAATGTAAATTACGTAATTCCTCACACGTAATGTGATAAATATTCTATTTAAAAACTAAACATGTGGAATTGAAATCGACTTATTTGACACCTTTTATGTATTTTCAGACGTATTATGATGTATAGGAGATATGAGAAAATGTGTAAAATTGTTTACATGTGCTTTGTTTATGTTGATGTGAAACCCTAAATTTAGGAAATGCATATATCGTGGAACATGTGATATGAAATCAAAGGAAATATATGCATTTGTTTTAAGAAAAACATTCAAGTAATTGGATTGTTGGATGGTAGTTTAGTGGTTGGAGCTAATTATTCAAATCCCTTGAGTGATTATTTAGACCGGACTTACTTGTAAAGTAGATTCGAATCGAATCAAATTCAAACAAGAATCGATTTAAACTCAGCTCAAAATTACAACGCTTAATTTGAGTATGTTTGAATCATGATAGTCAAATTGTATATCGTATCAATTATCGAAAATCAAATTTTTCATATAGAATATTGTATGATATAATTTTTAAAAAATATATTAATAAAATAGTAAAAATTTTAATTGACACATCATTATTTTAAAAAATATTACAAACACTTTCGAAAGTTTAATATTTCTCAGATATGCGTTATTATGTCATCATATTCTTTAAAAAATATATTGATTTATATAGGTAATATGTATCGTATCGAATAATACATTTACTGTATCATATTAATTCGATATATTTCATAATATGTATCATTTTTTATCTGTATTATATTATATTATAAAATATATATCATATATCATAGGATATTGATAACAATGAAAAATGACATTACGAAATTAGCAAGAGTTACATTCGATAAGTCATATAACTTAAATTTTAATTATCTCTCAATGAATAATTAAATTAATTTGCATTGTAATTAAAATAATTAATCACATAAATAAGAATAAAATCAAAATCAGAGTTTTCTTATTGACCAACTTTAAATAATTAAGAGTGCCAAGCTCCCAAAATTTCCTCCATTTCGTCCACATATAAATTTAAAAAAGATTGGTGGCGTTGTTCTATTCTGACCTTTAAATATTCTGGTTTTGTCCAATTTATTAATTATTTTGTTACAGAAAAAGGGTCAAAAGTAGGTTAAATTGCGAATTTGCCATATTCCTTGTCTAAGCAAAAGATGAGTCTCTTTCTTGTTTGGTGGTGAAAGATCTCTCTCCTTTGATCTTTTGCTTTCTTCTTCAACCAAAGAATCTGTCACCTCACATCTACTTAATTATAAGAATATGGCGTCATCTCTAGCCTTATCCTGATAATCTAATTTATTATTTAAATAATTAATTAAATATTTAAAACTAATATAAATAGTTTTATTAAATCTAATATAACAGAACCTTATATTATGTTGTGGCGTTACCGATTAGAACATCTGAATTTTTTGTGTCCCAAAAGGATGTTGAGGCAATTTGAAAATCTTTAGGTGTGAGATATGACAACTTTGCAAACACACATGCAAGATATATCCTAAGCTGTGTTTGTATTTCAAGAAAGATCATAGGGAAAGTTGTTGAAAGTGTTCACTGGATTTTGACTGGACTAGATCCAAGGCCAGCTGAAAATTCATGGTAGGACATTTAGGTAATGTATTATTATGTAATGGAATAATTTTAAATTAAAAATAAAATATTATCAAATTATATAAATATATAATAATAAAAAATTTAATTAAATATTTAAAATTAAATAATTATAATATTTTTTGCCATGTGTACATGTTTAACTAAAATGGTCTTGTGGATATGGGTAGATATAAAGCGAATCGAATCCAAATATCTCTTAGTTCAAATTTAACTAAAATAAAAAATAGTTTAGTTTGAATTTATCTAGCCGATATTAAAAATTGTTCGAGTTTGATTTAAATAAAAATAGTTTAATTCGAATTTGATTCAAATTTATAGCTCAAATATGCGGTTAAAATTCATTATTTGAATTCATGATTCATTACAAAATAATATCGTTTAATAATAATTTAACATAATTTAAATCAAATTATGAATAAATCTGAACTAAATTAAGTTATTTATCTAACTCATCAATACAACAGAATCGAATTCTCTATAACTTAAATTTTACTCAATTTTAAAATAAATTAAACTTCCTAATTTAAACTTAATTTATATTAAAAATAAATAAATTCAAATCAAATCAAATTAAATCAAGTTAACTTTTGAGCCTACACTAACTCGTTTTGGATCTAGCGCTACTTGTGGAAATGTGTAGCAATCAAGTAACAAAAGGGCCTGGTGGTGTCGGTAAATTGTGAAGTGGGTAGTCAAAATCAAGTTGAATTGTGATGAATATAATTAAGTGGAAAGGAGAAAGTCTCTTTCAAAGGCATTAATGGGCTGAGTTGGGTGGGAATAGCTCATTGCTCCACGTTAATTATCCTATCCAACAACATTCCGAAATAGATTGAGGAGATTGAGGTTCACAAGTTTGCCATTTTTGCCTCCATATTTCTTTATAATCTGCCAAATTTCAGGTAAACTCACCAATTTATTATTTTATTTGCTCAACCCATAAAGCAAAATAGTAAATGTAGGTCTAATTTATCAATTTCTAATGTGCATTAATCAACTATCATCACCTTCCCGTTTCTTCAAATTTAGAGATGCATTTCTTTTAACTGATTTTGACCTTGTTAAAAGTGCTTTTAAGAATGTAAACAAAAGTGTTGAAATCGATGCATTTCTTCCAATATTTATGCAAAATGCATTATACCCAAAAGAAAATTTAATTAAAAAAGGTTAAGAAATGAAGTGACGTGAATGACATTTGAACAAGAAATTGAAGGCCCAACCCCCTTTATGATAAAGTGATTTAGTGGAAATGATGTGACTTGAGAAATAAATGACAGAGATGTTGACTTTAAACCAAATCCCTTTACCCCGATGCCCACCACTATCGTGGTTCACGCATCAAGAGTCAAAACCTTCTGCCCATGTCCAAACAGACCCTCTTATATTAAGTTTAGATTCCATTAGTATTGAAATTACATTTCTTAGATCTACTTTTAATCTCATATAATTTTTATATATTTGGTTTATAAGAGAATTATACTGATGCTTTTCTTTATAATTACTGTGCCATAAAAGGAGGAGCCGATATAGATGATGCAGAGATTAGCACAGTAGTATCCCGCAGGTAAATGCACAAGGCCAAGCAGCCAGTTTCAGGACAATTTTACTCCAAGAGAAATTGCGTAAAGCCTAAAGGAACAAACTTCAACGCAACATAAAGCTTAATGAATCAAACAATCATTGACAGATAACATAGTCCAACAAAGAGAGGTGCAATCAGTCGCCTGTTTTACTTGTGGTGGAAGCGGGCTTATCGCTCAGAGAGCACCATAACGTGGAGCCAATTGAAGAGGAGCAAGAGGTGAAACTACGAAAGGAAGGAGAGTTCTGGCTGTTGTTTAAGGTTTATTACAGCACTATTGGAGTTGGAAAGTGGTGCTGGTGAGACAGATACTGCATGCAGTTTAAGCCCAAGTCTGAAAACCCCATCGAACACCACCTGAAGCTCAAATTGTGGTCAACTCAAAACACTTCTCCTTACATTATCAGATTCCAGAGGATTCCAGAAAGCTAAAAGCGCCTGTAGCTCAGTGGATAGAGCGTCTGTTTCCTAAGCAGAAGGTCATAGGTTCGACCCCTATCTGGCGCGGCAGTTAAAATTTTTAATTACCGACAAAAGAAACAGTACTAGAATAAGGCAAGACAGAATTCAAATTGCATATTACCAATATAAAAGATAATACATCAACCTGGAATAAGATAATACATCATCCTGAAATTGAATAACAGAGACGGTGACTTTTATACAATCAAATCCATAACAGATAGATAAACTTAACACACTACTTCTTCCAAACTTTTATACCATATTCATCATCTTTCTCTTCTTCATTTTTACCCGGGAGCCAAAAAAGAAATACACTTCTTTCTCAACCCCCTATATCTGATACAGGCTCTCAATTCACATATCCAAAGCAAAAAAAGGTACGCCAAACACACATTCTACTTTAACATCTTCACATGTGCTCCATTGCTTCCTCTTCCTCGTCTTCATATTCACCTTCCTCATCAGCTGTAGCATCCTGGTACTGCTGATACTCAGACACCAAGTCGTTCATGTTGCTTTCTGCTTCTGTGAATTCCATTTCATCCATTCCTTCGCCTGTGTACCAATGCAAGAAAGCCTTTCTCCTGAACATAGCAGTGAACTGCTCGCTCACTCTTCTAAACATTTCCTGGATGGAAGTTGAGTTTCCGATGAAGGTAGATGCCATGGAAAGCCCCTTGGGTGGGATGTCACAGACACTTGACTTCACGTTGTTTGGAATCCATTCCACGAAGTAGGAAGAGTTCTTGTTTTGTACATTGATCATCTGCTCATCAACTTCCTTAGTGCTCATTTTACCCCTGAACATGGCAGAAGCAGTGAGGTAGCGACCATGCCTTGGGTCAGCAGCGCACATCATGTTCTTTGCATCCCACATTTGTTGGGTCAATTCTGGGACTGTAAGAGCTCGGTACTGCTGAGAACCACGGGAAGTTAAGGGTGCAAACCCAACCATGAAGAAGTGGAGACGAGGGAAGGGAATCAAGTTCACAGCAAGTTTTCGCAGGTCGGAGTTAAGTTGACCAGGGAACCTGAGGCAGCAAGTGACACCACTCATGGTTGCAGAGATCAAGTGATTCAAGTCACCAACTGCATAAATATATAACATATGAATCCATAATTAGAGTGATGAAACATTTTCCTCGTAGAACTTAGATTGCACAAATAATACTAATCAATAAAGTGAACGCAAGATAAGTTGTGTAAAAGTATTCAGTAGAAAATTTTTAATAAGGTTCACAAAATTACTATTGAATAACGACAACAATACTTTGAAATTCACAGCTGTGGTCCTATCAGTAGCTGACAATCTGTAAAGATAGCACTAGCCATTTATCAGCCACAAGGATCAGTAAAAAGTAATTCATGATTTGTCAGCGGGGACCATATTTATTTGCAATGTCAGACAACCCAAACTTACAGACAATGTGGTCCCTTTGTGATAGTTTTTGCATGACTACCCAAAAGTTAAAAACAGAAATCTAGGAACACTAAATAAAACCAGAAATCTAGGAAACTACAGTCACAACATGTTCATGGTTTCAGCATATCAAGAAATTTATATATAAATTAATGAAACAACCAAAAAATCAATATTACACCCATTCCCTCCATTCATGACACCTACTTAAAACAATATTAAAAGTTTATGCCAATCTTTAGATTAAACCCAAGGCTACTAACGCAAACCACCACATCAAGTACACAATAATTGAAAATCAGAACCAAAATCTTATTCAGAATGTAATATATCTAACCAACACAAACCACATTGTGTATTTATTAGGAAGTAATTAACTTATCCATTTTCCATGAGAGTAAAATTAGTGCTTGTTTTCATTTCTAACATAAAATAGTTTACATTTATATTTCAACAACAGCCCATTCAAAAGAAATTTCATGTTTTCATTTGCCATATCATATCATCAAACTAAATGCATAGATAAATCAATATACTAGATTTTTATAGTTACTTACAGCTAGGTGTAGTCAATTTAAGAGTCCTGAAGCAAATGTCATATAAAGCCTCATTGTCAAGGACCATGCACTCATCTGCGTTCTCAACGAGCTGGTGAACAGAAAGAGTTGCATTGTATGGTTCAACCACTGTGTCTGAGACCTTTGGTGAAGGGAAAACTGAGAATGTGAGCATCATTCTGTCAGGATACTCCTCCCGAATTTTAGAGATCAGCAAGGTACCCATTCCAGAACCGGTTCCTCCACCCAAAGAGTGGCAGACTTGAAAACCTGGAACACAAACAGTTGAATTACTTTTCCAGCCTCACTGGCTAAATATTGCTTAAGTTTGAATTTAGAGATAATTTAATCCAAGTTTAAAGCCAATAATCATTGGCACACTGGCAAAAATCATACTACTATCTCAACAAGAAAATGAATCCACAAAAACAGTAACAATTATGTTAATAAAATATCATACATTAGAGCACAAAAGCTAAGACAATGAATATTATACCTTGCAGACAGTCACAGTTCTCAGCCTCTTTTCTCACAACATCAAGAACTGCATCAATAAGCTCTGCACCCTCAGTGTAGTGCCCCTTGGCCCAGTTGTTTCCAGCACCAGATTGTCCGAAAACAAAGTTATCTGGCCTGAAAATTTGGCCATATGGACCAGTTCGTACACTATCCATAGTACCAGGCTCCAAATCCATAAGAACAGCTCGAGGAACAAACCTCCCACAAGAGGCCTCATTGTAGTATACATTTACACGCTCCAGCTGCAGATCTGAGGTCCCAATATATCTTCCAGTTGGGTCAATACCATGCTCATCGCAAACAACCTCCCAAAACTTGGAACCAATCTGGTTACCACACTGACCACCCTGAACATGGAGGATTTCTCTCATTTTTCCTGAATTTAGAAACAAAATTGTTAAAATATTAGAATCTTGAATGATCCAATGGAAATTACATAACAGATAAAATAGCGGTAATTCATTCAACCAATAAATCAAGTACATACCATTTGATTTTTCAATTAAAAAAAACCACAAGCATATTGCAAAGAACTAAAACTACTTCTATCGTATCAAAACAACAAGTTAACTAGATCTCAGCATATAATGGCAGAAATCTCACCCATGGAATCCAACAATTTTAAGCTATTTCAACAAATAAACAAAAATCCATTAGTATCAAGAACCTGAAATTTTTTTTTTTTGGTTAAAATGATAACGAAACACACGTAATTCAAGAAATCAAGTAGGTAAAAGTATTACAATTTGCGAAAAACTTATAGATCGTATACAAAATCTTCACTGGTAGTAAGGAATGTAAAATTACTAACTACAACTACATCTATTGAAATGTAGTACAGATCTATTAAGACTTCACTAAAATTAACTAAATGTCGAGATAACATAAGAATTCTAGAATCTTCAAATCAAAATCAACTAAATGACACTTCAAACTTGACTAACAACTAATAGATCTAATCCAAAACACTAACACAAACTTCAATTATCATCAGAAATCACCGGATTTCCTAAAAAAAAGTACCGGACCAGAAAGTCAGACGAAATATGCATGATTTCTTCAACAAAAAACAGAACAGTATGCAAATTTACAGTAATGTGATAAAAAAATCGTAGATCTAAAGAATAAGAGATGGGAAACTTACCTGAGTGAAGTGAGAACTTCAAATTATTGAGAGAAATGAAATTGAAATTAAAATTGAATGGGGTTGGTACCTAGTGAGGGCTATATATGCAGAGTGGAGAGTGAGGAGTGAGATCTGACGGTTTGTGTTACTCACATCCTGAATTTTTAATCACCATTGGATGCCGTCAGATGAAAATTATTGACGGTCCAGATGGATAATTGTCTGTTAATGATTTTTAAAACGGCAGAGATTTAAAGACAAAAACACCCTTTCTTTAAAGGACGGGTGGGAATGCCATTCGAGTGAAATTTTAAAATATTTGAAAAATTATTTTATAAATGAATTATTTTACAATAAAATTATGCATACAAGTTATAAATATCAATTTATATATAAATAATAATATATTATTATACATTTAAATAATTTAAAATTTATAATGTAATAATATTCAATTATATAATAATATTATATCATTTATACATAAATATATGCACATTATTTGTAGAGATAATATTTATCATTATTTTAATAATTTATTTATATAATATTCAACATTTCTT
The DNA here is from genome assembly GCF_011075055.1 of Mangifera indica. Taxonomy (NCBI): domain Eukaryota; kingdom Viridiplantae; phylum Streptophyta; class Magnoliopsida; order Sapindales; family Anacardiaceae; genus Mangifera; species Mangifera indica. Next base: position 15,814,654 of record NC_058145.1, on the reverse strand, counting down.
TAACTTTGGGTAACAATAACAAATCAGCAAAGAGTGTAATGCAGTAGGATTCTGGAATTTATCAAGGGGTAAATTGTCAGTGTGTAATACTTGAGGTGATATAGGCTTTAGGGGGGTATATTTTGATACTTCAAAATATACTAGGAGTGATAACGGTCTTCTCAAACTCCAGGCTCCAAAGTGATATTTACCACTGTTAGTATAAATATGGGCAAAAATGTCATTGAACTATTTGAAGCCATTGATTCTGGGGCCAAATGTGTCAATTGGGTGTGAGAAAAAATGGGGTGAGATATTTACCGCTGTTAGAATAAATATGGGTAAAAATGTCATTGAACTATTTGAAGCCATTGATTCTGGGGGCCAAATGTGTCAATTGGGTGTGAGAAAAAATCAGATGACATGTCAACTAACAAATATTTAAAGATGCTTCAGATGCAAACAAATGCATATACCGAACCACCGAATAGGGGCGCGTGAGGACAACCGCCTCCTCTATTGGAAAACACCAAATCGCGGCCTATGACAACCGCATCACGGGTTATTTAAGATGTCATAGGGGCGTGAAGATAAACATGAAGGCAAATAAAATTGGCCCGAGACTTTGCGGCAGGTCACACGTGATAAAGGGAGTTTATGGCATGTGACCTGTCTCTCTTGGCTCTTGCCAGTGAGGATTTGATCAAGGGTTAAGATTTAACTGTAGTTAAAATTAACAATAGAGTGAGGTTAAAGTTGTGGCTTCACTATCTCAGATCTATTTGTGGAGTGATGGGTTGCTTAGTTTGGAGATAAACTGATTAAGCATCTTCATCTGCATGTGTTGGTTAGTAAATGTTCTTTATAAAATAGGAAAAATTAATTAGATGAAAATATAATAATAATAATAATATAAAGCAAATAGGATGTTGAGGGCTTAAGCACATGATGGCAAGAGAGCTGATAGTTGTTTCCTTTTAGTTTTGGGCTTTACAGGGTCAAGTTCGAGTTGAAGAGGCTCTGAAATAAAGAAAGGTGAAATCAGTACCATAATATAGAGCCCAAGAAAATGTACCAATTAGATTGACTATCCTATCCTATCCTGTTGGGTCATTTGGGCTGCCGTAGGCCCTTTTCCCTTTTTTTTTTTAAATATTACTGTGTTTCTATTATTCTATATGCTTCATCTATACTTAAATTTGTTATAATGTGAAATCTATGTTCAGTTTGAAATTCAACAATATAAGGGTTCTACAAGTGACACAATCAATTGATGTTTCAACAACGCAAGAAAGACGATTGGGCCTTCAGCCTTCCAATTGAGGACACATTTGCAAGAAAGCAAACACTAATAGGTTTTGCAAACCAAATCGTGTATCAAAAATTTAATTTTTCAATATTGTATATTATATTTTAATTGACACATTATCATCTTAAAAATATAACAAAAATCTTTGATATTCTAAAATTTCTTTAATAAACCCCTTCTATGTTATCATTTATCTAAAAAAATATATCAACTTATATAAATAATATATATCATATTATATCATATAATACACCTACTACATTATGTCATTTTAATACACTTTATAATAATATTATTTTTTATTTGTATTGTACCATAAGATTTTAATACCCTTGCTTCACCTATTTGATTCTCTCCCTCTCTTTTTCAACTTAAAAGTGTGCTAATAGTTTATGGCACAAATGTTAAATTATAAGATTAAAAATAAATAAATTAATTAATTACCAAACTATCACCTCATATACTTCAACTTATCCTTAGATCGGTTTAATAAAATATTAACATTACATCACAAAATACTGCAGAATCCAGCTAAGCGTTGTGGGGGTCCTTGTGCTACAGATAATTTTAATTAGTAAATAATTAATACAAATTAAGAAGAGCGTGTTGGTGAAGTTGGAGCGGCCATCCCCATTATCTAAATGATGACTGTTATTAGAGTCAATGTTTATCAATGCGGTTGTGCCTAAATTCGTTGCTTAATTAGCGGAGTTTGTGGTTGTTGATCAAGCAAATGCCTTCAAACACAAGCCCTTTAAATTATGATTAATCAATCGGGTTTATTTTATTTTTCTTCATTTAGTATTAAACGTTATCGTTTTGTTCAAAAAAAAAAATTATATACTCTTAAATAGGGAATTTTCGTAGTTTTATAAAAGATTTTTTAAAAATATTTTTAAAGGGTTTTTGCTAATTATAAGTGGGTTTTTAATAATATTTTATCTGCAAATAATGGTTGCCAGAATTTATACTTAATTTTATAGGATCCAAGGCAGTTTCAAATTCCGTACAATTTTAACTTATTATTACTAACGCCATGGTTTTAAGTTACAATGATCATTCACAATAACAGATTTATATAATTAGGCCATTTATTTTGTTTCCCTCAAGAATTAGATTGATTAAAGGGTAATTAACGTTTGGTTTGATTACATAGTATGCCCCCAATTAATCAAGTTTTTCTCTTTTTGGTAACTTTACAAGATTTATTATTTAGTTGTTAAAGTTGAAATTATTAAGTATTTATCAATAAAAAATATATATTTAATTAAATATTTAGATAATATATTATTATATAATTAAATAATTTTAAATTAAAAATATTTAATTATATGATAACGAATCATTTGAATATTTAATTAAATACTTAAAATTGATAAATTACTTAAATTATATTTAGATAAAAGTTTTGTGATATATTCATTTGTAATTAGGTCAATAATATGTCATTAATACGTTAGAAATTTTCCTTTTAATGGGTCTTTTAATATAATATTATTTTATTTGCTCTTGAGAAAGTTTTTAACCTTGAGCCAATTAAGAAGAAGTTTGAGGATGACAAGGTACATGAAAATGCTTCAATCCAACCAAAAATCTCGGCATTTTGAGATTAAATAACATAATCGTGGGGTCAAGTAAAGACAGCTTCTCTCCTTTGGCCCCCTCCAACAAGTTAAGCTATACTTATAACACCTTTAATCACCTCCAATTTCTAAATGCCTTTTCAAAGGCCTCCTTCTCTAGGTATATGCTTTTCTAAAAAGCTATCTAAATCATTATTTATAGGCAAAATTAAAGCATAAACATGTATTTACTTCATCTAATTCATAAAGATAACAAAACAATTATGTAAAAATCAGTATAAATTAACTTATATAACTATAAAAATTCTTATTTGAATTGAATTGTTTTGTTACAATTGAATTAATCATATTAAATAGGTAAAATTTTAAATTTATAAATCGACCCATATATTTATGCATGCTAATTAACCTAAATTTTGCATCCTTAAGCAATTTTATTTGTTTTATCATCCCTACGCACCTGTGCATTGAATTACATAAACACCAAACTTAATGCCCAAAATTGGAGAGAAACTTGTGGGTGTTATCCTTGTGCATGGGAAAAAGATGCTAAATGAGAAACACTTAAAAAAAAAAAAGGAAAATGTAAGGCAAAATGGTGCCATAAATGAGACGCATAGGCTTCCAAATTAAATACGTTGGGACTAACACATGGAGTTCAAATTTGGACCCTACCCATGTGCTTTGTGTTGAAGATTGTGAACATTTTCATGAATTGCTATTCAGTAAAGCAATTCACCTTCCTTCAGGAGAAAAAGCTACACCCCAGCCCAACTGATTTCCAATTTTCCAACCCCCATTATTGCCTTCAACACCATCAAAAGATTAAAATGAATACAAGACAAGGACATGAAGACAACCAAGGACTTCAACTGCTGGTATTGCATCATTTTCTTTGGACTGCTTTCATTTAATCTTCATTTTTCAATAAATTTCTTAGCCAAACTTAATTGATTACATAATTATTTTTTATTTATCCTAGAATTGTTTTGAAAACTTTTGGAAAATGGGAATTTTGCAAAACTCTAAAAATATTGGTAATGGGTACAACTTTTTTCTGGGCAGGTGATGTTGATTGTTGAAAAATTATCGCAGTCTCTTTGTTTTAAAAATCAGATAAGGTTAGCCAGTCTGATATGTTAGACCGTCACCCACCAAGGAAAATGATTTCAGTTTATGGAAAATTTGTCTTCGGGAGTTAAATCGAATCGAATTAGATTATTCAAATAGTTAAATGGGGTAAAAATTGAATTTAAACTGTTTAACAAAAAATTATTGGGTCTTTATCCAAAAACTAAAATAATCATTATAGGTATATATCATCAAATTAAATTTATTTATATATAAAAATAATTAAAATTATATATTTAATGATTGATTATATAAAATTATTTTAAATATTAGTTTTAAATAATTAATTAATTAAATTATTAATCAAATAATCTAATGATTGGTTATATCAAACCATCCTTTTCACCGTATTAATGTATGATACAATTCTGAAAACATTTGTCTAAAGTCTGTGAATTGCCCAAGTTAGAAATAGGCTTAAACCTGAGGAAAAAAAGTAATAGCTTGATGAAAATCATTAAAAAATTTAATTACCTTAAACGATACGTAAAAGGGGGTGAAGTGAAAAGTGTGGATTGACCTAAATAGTAGAAAGAAAAGGGGTTATTTGAGGAAAAGTCGAATAAAGTGGGTAAGATTGCAAATACAATTTGGGATTCCATGGGCCACACCACAACTTAGCCAATCCTAATCATGAGTTTAAAGTTGATTTCTACTGTTAATTAATGATTAGGGACAATTAAGTTTCTGTACCAAATGCCCCCCACCCACAATTAATCTTTATTTATTTATTTATTTCCATTTAACCATCATTTCAACAACATGCTTCTCTCCAACCCCCACATTCACCAACTTCAATTTCTCCCTTAAACTAATCTACGTCTTTTTATTTATGATACAAATAAGTTCACTAATTGAATTATAATATTTTGTCCCCATGTCGGTTTCGTATAAAATAAGTGATAGATTTATCTAATTCTTTGATAAATTAATTGATTTTGATGTCTCATATATATATATTTCTAATTGTTGGTTACATAGAAATCATTGTTTTTTTGGTGGGATTGTTGGTTAAAAAGTGACTAATTGATAAAAGAACGCACCAATAAAAGATATTGTTTGTTTTTAATTTAATATTTTTTTATTGAATGTCTAAACCAAAATAATGTTTTTATTAACAAAGAAATCAAGTGTTGAAGCTTTTATTAGGGGTGGATTCGAATTGAATTAAGTTTTAATTTGATTCGATTTAAAAAAGTTAACTTGTATTTTAACTTAAACTCGACGAGCTCTCATTAAATCAGTTTAAATTTAACTCAGCTTGAGAGAAGTAAAGTTTTAGTTTAGCTACAATATTAAGACTTAAGTTGGGTTAAATATAAGAGGAATGAACAACGTTATTTTAGTTAATTTTGACTCAACTGCATTATCAAACTCATGAGTTTAGTGAGTCGAATACCTACCCCCTAACTCAACTTTAATATATACTTTTAAACTTGAGTTTATTTAAATTGATTTCATTTTAGACTTGTATTGTGTAGAACTGAAAATCTAGTTTGAGCTAACTCAACTGAAACCCACCCTTAGCTTTCGCTCTAAAAACACACACTCACATATTTCTCTATCAAACGTAATTTGATTTCAAGTTGACCCTATTCATGACAAATATTAAATGAGAAGATTATGCTAAAAATTAATGTAACACATTGATGTAATTATCATCTCATATACAAACATAAATATTGGCATAGTGTCATAAAAGTGATTGAAAACAACAAATTTATATTCTACCCTAGTTTGGTAAGACAACTTAGATAAAGCTAATCTAATAAAATACTCCAACTTAACTTACCATTCACATGATCATAACTTCTTTGACAAAAGAACTATTATCATTTCAATTCAATTTTCTTATATTATCATCATCTAACAATGTTTTTGATGTTTTTCTTATAGTGGAGCCTGCCTACCTGCCCAAAAGTAAACATTAATCAAACCCACTTTACATTTTTTTTTTCTTGAATGGAGAAACTTAGCCCTCATCATATCTCATTGTCAATGTGAGAGAAAAAAGAAACCCATCACATTGAAAAGCTTTGATTACTTAGGGGGTATTTCGTATTGTTTTGTTTTGACCTTTTACATGTCAAACACTAAGAAGCCACCTCAAATGTATATATATGTAACAAGTTATTATGTTTGACTTATCTGATTTAATAACTGTGAAATCGGTCATTACATTATGAATTTGTTATATTTAATATGATTTGTTCAATTTTAAAAATGATGATTCTGCTCCAGTAGAGTTATTTGTTAAAAAAAAAAAGCAAATTCACTACCTGTCATGGCCATTTTTTGGTTCACTTTGTCTAATTTTAATTATTTAAATTATGATAAATAGAAAAAAAAATTCAACACTACATATTAAACACTAACAATGTTGACATTTTTTTTTTTAAAGTTCCGTGAGGAATTAAAAATAACTTTCATAATTAAAATATTATCTAAAAAAGTTTTACATGTGATCTCGTAGAGAAGAAGAAGATTTATAAAAGATTATTATTTTATTAGCACAAAATTATTGTAATTCCAAACAAATATAATTTACACAATGTTGGATGTTTATATATATATATATATAGTGGGTAAGAAAATATTTATTTGAGGAAATAGAATTAGGGTTACTAAAAAGTTGGGAAAAAGAAAAAAGAGTGAAAGAGGTAAGTGTTTTGATGGAGTTCAATGTGATGTCGCAAATCTCCATGCAAAGGAAGACCCACATTTCTTTTACAGCTTCTATGGACCCATTCACTTCTCCTTCTGCATCTCCATTATTTATCCTGCAACTAATGTTTTTAAGATCCTATTTATTTATATTTTGATCATATAAAAACAATATTATAATCTTTTAATGCCAGCAATTATAGTAAATTTCACAGCAGACAACCCTTAATTTGGGAGATTTAGAAATATTTTTTATTTTTCAATTGCAAACAACTTTTATGCTAATGTTATAACAATTTAATTATTTCAAAAATAATATAAAAATATAGTTATTTCGAAATCATCCCAAATTTATTCTGCCCGAAGACTCCATTTCACTTTTACATTTTTACCCAGGGATGACATTTTCGTAAATAGCTTAAAAGTTAAGGTTTGCCTTCCAATATTACGTTACGCGCCATTTTTTCACAGCCTGATAAAGCCAGTACCACGCGCACGACTCCATCCGCCGTCCACGTTCTACTCGTGGATGGCGCAGGTTGCTGATTATTGGTTGAAAAATCCTGGGTTTTTTTATGAAATCAAATGAACACCTGAAGTTTTCTTTAAAACATGCTAGCTCCCATTCCATTCAATTTTGTTAATAAAAACTATTACATTTGGAAAATGTCTTATTTGCCCTTCATTAGATTACTTGAAATTTTTTGAAAACTCCCATTCACCATATTGTGTAAGCAAAAATCCCCCATCACCAAATTACAAAATAAAAAATCCTCATAATTTATAAATTGATAATTCCTTCAACAATGGTTAATAATTATAACAGACTTATTAGGATCCTATGACAATTGTAGAAGATCATTTTCTAGCAAACATATGAGATCACTTTGTGACATTCACTGAAGACCACTAAAGGATAACAATAATCGTTTGAGATTGTAATAAACATGACAATAGATGCAAAAATTAAAAATGTCATATAAAAACATTGATTAAGCCTAAGTATGGCCTTTTGACATTTGTCCAACAATGGGTTAGCCATAATTAGTGTAAGATCCAAAATTTTATTTTTATTGATGTCAAAAGATCAAAATTAGCCTTCACACTATTAAGAGGTTAGATTTAGTCTTTATTATAAATTAAGAGGAAGAAGAAGAGAAAATAAAAACGAAAAAAATGGAGAGAAAGGGAAAAAAAAATGAAGGTAAAAAAATTTTAGGGATTCATAAAAAGGTTAAATGTTAAAAAATACCCTCTATAACAAAATAAATATCAAGTTTACCTAACCTCACTATAACTTTTAAGGAAAAACTTAATTGAATGAGGGCTAGTCATGTTTTAACAAAAACTGTGGGTGCTTGAGACATTTCATGAAATCTATGGGAGTTTGCTCAATAATAAAAAAAATATTTATATTGACCAGAGAAAAGAAAAGAAATTGGAGGTCAACAGATATAGAGTTTAGTTTATTTTTTACAAAAGAATTATAAATTTATTAAAATATATTTTAAAAATAAAATAAGAGATTTCTTGTTATCATTGAAAATAATAATCAAATTAGGTCTTCATCGAATATCTTAATTAAGAAATATAAATAATAATGATAATACATTATTTAATAATATAAAATAAAAAAAAATTCAATTCATAAACTTATGATTTCATTTTAGAATTTTTATATCAAATTGGGGTATTTCAAGATAGTTGGAACATCCTATATTTCACAAAGTGGATGATCCGAATCCATGAATGGAAGAAACCGACGACCCAACTCACATATTGTGATTCTCCAACCAGATGGGACCAGCGCGTGGAGTTAAAAAAACCAGGAATCCTGCTCTTTTATTGTTATCAGCGGACATTTTTAACATAATTACAATGATGCTGTAAAAATTACTTAAAAAAAAAAAAAAAAAAAAGAGAAAGAGACATTCAAGTTGCTCGGGTTGGGAGTGTAAGGAAGGGGACAGACGAGTCAGGAACAAGAGGCTTTCCTATCTTTAGTTTCTCTTTCTTCCTTTTAAAAAAGCCTAACCCAATACCCACCTTCTTTAGATTCTTCTTCTCTCTTGGTTTTAGTTTTACTTCTCATCTCCTTCAACAATCTCTCACCATGTACCTGTTTTGACATCTCACATTTCCTTGTTTTCCTCACACTCCACACACATTGTGCCTTGTTTTTGTACTACTTGTTTGTAAGTATTGTGTGTTCTCTTTCTCTCTCTTTTTAATGCTCATTTTAGCTGCATTCTGGTTTTGCATCTGGGTTTTTAATTTTCACCATGCTGGTGATGTTTCATGGGGAAAGTTTCGTTCTTTTCTGTAACAAAGTTTATGTTTACTTTGCTTGTGCTTTTGAGTTCTGGGCCGTTCTTTCTTCTTTTAGGGGCATGCAATGGAAGAGAAACAGAGTAGCATAAGTGCTTCAGTTGGTTTAGTAAGAATTTGAGTAGACTGATGAAGGTTTTTCGTTTAAACATAAAAAGAAGAAGGTTGCGAGTGTGGTTTGAAAAGATAAGAGTGTAGTTGTTAAGTTGGTGTTTGGTGATTGCTTCTAGAAGTAAGAACTAGTATTTTTGGACATTAAGGAATATTATTTTCATTTTTCACCATTTAAAATGTAATTGTCATTATTTGTTATGTTGATTTTATGTCATTCCTTTGATTTATTTTCAGGGGATATTTTTTTTTCTGCTCTTTCTTTTAGGTATATACCTCAGAGTGTAATACATTTTATCAAGCTTGTATTTTTTTTTTTAAATTTCTTTTTAACTCCAGACGTTTGAAAATTCTGATGAAGAAAATTGATCATGAGTTGAGTTATATATATCCTTTTTACAACTAGACGCTTCATAACTGGATTGGATCAGCGAGTTCCATATTTGGGTATAACTGATAAATAAGTGCCTGCTACTTCATGCTGTTCTCTTTGTGACTTTATCATCATTTACTTGTATAACTAGCCTTCTTGTTTGTTGTACCTACTTGGTTGTTTGCATCTTTGGTGTGTTGTTACTCCTTTTCTCTTTCATGTCATCACGAGGTTCTCCTTTCTTTTTTGTTTATTGGGTGAAATTTTGATGCATTCTTAGATTTCAGCCTTTTGTTTCTCGTGAAACCTCAGCTTTTATGATATGATTTTTTGGAGGTCCAGTGCTAATATTGTCTTTTGTGTTTAATTGTGATGATCAGAGAATTTGATCTGAAACAATGACAAAGATAAGTCCTGAAGTCGAAGAAAATATGCCAACAGTATCTGTTCTGCCGGTTTCAGCCGATGTGAGTTTTGCTTCTAATTGCTTCCCAAAATATAAATTAGGACCAGATAATCAGATTGTGGAAGAGCCAAAGGAGGATAGCAAGGGTTTATCATTGAAGGAAGTTGTTGAACAAGAGACTGCCCAGTTAACTGAGCAGCACAAGCGGCTGTCAGTTCGTGACCTTGCCAGTAAATTTGACAAGAACTTGACTGCTGCTGCCAAATTGGCTGATGAGGTTCTCATCTTTTGGCAATTTTAATTTTCCTTTTCACCACACATGTACTTATAATTGTTTTCCTTCCAGCATTTTACAAAGCCTTGTCCCATTCACTTAAGATTGGCATGCTATACAACATCTTCTTCTATACAGTTTATAATGCCAGACCTTTGCTGAACTTGAAAATAATGCATGTCTTTTCATATTGCTCTGTCATGATTCCTTGCTTTTGTCTATTTCACCTTCACCATTGTCTGAATGATGAATAACCTCTGATGATAACATATGATCAATTCTATAATATATGATCAATTCCATGTTACTCACTTGTATTCAGGCAAAGCTAAGAGAGGTGGCTTCTTTGGAGGGACATGTTCTTTTGAAAAAGCTTAGAGATGCATTAGAAGCTCTGAGAGGGCGTATGGCAGGGCGAAACAAAGATGATGTAGAGAAAGCTATCTCTATGGTCAGTTGATAATTTGTAATTTATTCTCTTAACAAGTTATCCAGTTTCAAACTTGATATTCCAGGCCTCTAGATGTGTTAAGTACTTATGTGTTAGAGGCGTTAGCTCTTAGATTGAATAAAAATGTAATTTCTATTTAAAAGACCGTTATTTAGTATTATTTATTGTGCATTCCTAAAATTATCGGTGTCCTTGCTAGGAGTAGTTATACTTGTGTTCTTTCTTCTTGTGGTGGGTATATTTGTATTTGTTTGGATTTAAGTCATTGCCTTTATCTATATGGTACATTTAGTGCTGATAAATGATGTAGACCACCTTCATGGTTTCAAATCTTGAAGTGAGGTTTGACCATTGGTGATTCTTAGTTACTAACTAAATAATGATGCACATGACTCCATTGATGACTTTTGTTTCGAAAAGTTTTTGGTACAATTTATGACCCGTTTTTGTAAAATGTTCCTTGTGTTTGTCAACTGTTCCAATATAATAATTGCATTCATCTAAAAATATTTTCATGCAGGTGGAGGCTCTAGCGGTTAAGTTGACCCAAAAGGAAGGAGAACTAATTCAAGAGAAGTTTGAAGTGAAAAAGCTAGCAAACTTTCTTAAACAGGTGATAAATGGTTTGTAATCTTGGTCACAATTTGCACATACATGTGTACATGGTCTAGCAGACTAAAACATAATTTCTTTTTGGTACACTCCAGATTTTTCATGAGTCTACATCACATTTTTATCTTTTTTATTGAAATTGTGTAATGTTTCATGTACAGGCTTCTGAAGATGCTAAAAAGTTGGTTAACCAAGAAAAATCTTTTGCTTGTGCTGAAATTGAAAGTGCTAGGGCTGTGGTACAGAGATTTGGGGAGGCTCTTGAGGAGGAAGAAAGAAATTCTCCTAAACCTAAAACTCAGGTCCCAACAAGTTCCCTTACCTTAAAATCTTCTTTTGTCTAGCTGATAGATTGAATTGATGGCAGGCACAAATTTGTAGATAATGTTTGAATCATCTAAGTTATTATGGGATGTGTTCATTTATCATGTGGTAATAAAGGGAAATGGTGTTGTATATTCTATAGTTATCTTATTTCTTGAAGAATCTTAGCAGGTTATTTATAATGATCTTAATATAATCACGACTATCAGGTATCACACATTTGGAACTCTAATAAATCTTGTATAGAGCTGCAAGATTGCTTTGACTCATGCTATAAAGTTTCACTAATAATTAATGAAAAAATCTCATAATTTTTCTTCTCATGATCATCCAAAGCCTTCTTTGAATTTCTTATGGGAGGTCTCTCGTTGTGTAAGATTTCACTTACATGTAACATTATTATCAAGTTTATGATGTTGATAAAAAACATTATGATGCCCTTGAGAATGGGTGATTCATCTGCCCTGAGGACATCTTTTGATATAGAGTTTCGTAAATACTCATTACTGCTAGACTTGTGTTCTTTGCGGCAGGATGTGGAGGAACTGGTAGAGGAGGTTCAAGAGGCTAGAAGAATTAAACAACTGCATCAACCAACCAAGGTGAACTAATATTATCTCCTTAATATTGGTATTGCATATAGGTTCTTAGTGACGCAAACACTTGGCTTTATTATGAGAAAGTTTTGATTGTAATTATATAATCAGTGATGTTTTGCACCAACCTTAATTTTCAATTTACTATTTTTCTTTGTATTATGATTTTGTTTTAGATAATTTCCCTGGCTTAATGAGTTGAGGGTAAACAAGGTTCTTAGACGTCATTCTTGCTTAGTACAAATAATAAAGGAGATCTTTTATTAAATGCTAAACGGGAAGTGTGTTTTTTCTTTTAATATCTTAATTTTCAATATCTTGGCTAAGTTTTGAGTTTCAATATAGTCTTGTGGCATGAGCAAAACAATGAATCCCACAAAGGTATGTGTTGTAAATTTACCAAAAATAACATAAAAAATGCTTGTGCTTTAGATACATGTTTTAGACACATCTTAATATGTTAGTGCAAATCTTTTTTCTAGGGATCTAAGTCATCGATGCTTTTCTTGTAATTAGGAATGATGTCATAGAAATACATTATTCAATGACTAGACTCATTTAATTATGTATTTGATGTTCCATGTTTGGTTATGTAATGACATTGCATTTAATTATTAGAGATTGCACCATTTTTGCAGGTTTTAGATATGGAACACGAGCTTCGTGCACTAAGAGCTCAGCTACGGGAGAAGTCACTGTTGTCGGCTAAGTTTCAAAAACAGGTTTGTTGGACATTTTGCTTATACTTTTATAACTTTGATAGATATCATTTATCGAGTTTTAGTTGTCTGAGAAAACAACTTTTATATGACATATCATTGACAAGATAGATTGGGTATTTTAAGTATGTTAAATATAGGATCCCCAGGAATAGAATTTACTTCATATGAAGAGAATAAAACATATGCTTATAGGAAAAAGCCAAACAACAGAATTTAAAGATCTAACACTCAGTTCAAAATACAGGTACATATTGATAATGTTATCAGTTGTTTTACTTGAATGATATTATGTTATATAATATAAGATGGAGAACTAAAGCCAAATAATATTTCCCTTGTTTAATATTAAGCAAATCTGTTAATGGCTAATATAGAGGAAAATTAAGTTGTGAAAGCATTTGATAAAGGTTCAGGTTTTGCGAGACTTTCATGCTTTTGATATTGCTTATCATGACTGAAACTGTAGACAGTAAGATTTGTTACTCAAAATGATGGGCAACTCTTACTCAAACTCTCAGCTCTTTGTTATCCTTTGGGACATCTATTTTGGCTTTTGTTTCTTAGCCAAAGATCTATTGCCTTCTCATTTTAATTGTAAAATCTGTTTTCCTAGTTCTATTAGTGAAAATGCTATACAGTTGGCTTGAACAATCTTCTTGCACTATCTTATGCCATATTCTTTCCAGCTGGCAATGAGCAAGAGAGCTGAGGACAATAAGTGTCACTTGTACTGCTTAGATGGTTCTGAAATGCTGGGCTCATATCTGCATATTCAGCCTTGCTCAGATATTTCTCCACAGCTTTCAAAATGTTCAATTCAATGGTATCGTGTATCACCTGATGGCAGCCAAAGGGAAGCTATCTCAGGTATTTGTTTATCTCAGGTATTCAATAGTAACAGTCCTCAAATAGAAGGCTTGAGCTTTCTTGTTGATTTTTCTGACAACCACCCAAATCTTCCCTGTAATTGCTGCTCAAGTACAAGTTTACGGATATGGCCATTGGTTCAATGTAAACCCGCAAATTTAAAAGTAAGAACCATTCACAGCCAGCCCAAACCAAAACCATTTTCTTTTAAATCTAGGGAGATAAACCGAATAACTTTAGGTTTTGAATTGAGCTGACATTCTCAATTACATTTCTTGTCATCTAAAGAATGATTATCTTTACTTTTTTTTTTCTTTCTGCAATCAGGCTTCTTCCCAATTGTATAAACATACTACTTAAGAAGTTGCAGCCTATCCAACTGGCCAGATACTTTGACACATTCATGCATTTAGGCCCAGTAATATGGGTGTGTAAAAAGAGCAGAGGGAATTTACATAAAGATTAATGACATATAACATATATTGCAGTCTGCCCGTTTCTTTGTTTGAGAGATTGTTTCTATATAATTTTATATGATTATGTTCTTGGTCTAATTTGGTTTCTGGAACGGAGAGCTTTACCCAACAGTTGAGGCTTTAAAGACTGTTAAATTCTGCTTGATTTCTTTACTATTTTGTTTCAATGTTGTGAATTCTTTTATCTGTAACCATCACTTCAGTGGGTGCTGGAAGAATTAATGTATGCACCATAGCCTAAGATTTTGATATCATTTCATCTTACTGCACCCTAAATTTATTTTCTGATTTATCAGGTGCCAATAAGTCAGCATATGCTCCTGAACCATTTGATGTCGGACAAGTTTTACAGGCCGATATTCATTTAAATGGCCAGAAAGTCACAGTTTCCTCTGCTGGTCCCATAGAACCTGGTTGGTTTTGATAATTAGTATTTAATTCGAGATCTTTCTTAATTGTTATTTATTTTTGTCTGCTCTTTTTTTCTAATTTCTTTTCCTAAAAAGCATTTTCCCTTTCATGTTATCTGGATCCTAATTATGCTCCCCTAAAGGTTTAATGCAAGTTGAGAAGAAAGGCTAACTCTATTTTCTTTTACAGATACAGGATTGGGAAGCCATGTGGAGACACTTTTGCGGAAATCTAGCAGTGAATTTAATGTATGTGCTTTAGTCATTTCTAACTATTACATTGAGAAATATGGTCATCTCTTTTAGACAGAAGTTACCTGGGGGGAAAAACTGGCAAAAACATGAGTGCCTATATAGCTTTGTGTTGACTCTTTCCAACTTTAAACTTGTAAACCTTCATTGCCCACAGTTTGTACGCCACTTATCGAGCCAATGGACGATGCTCTGTTCTCTAAGCCTTGGCAAGATATACTTATCACATCAGATTCTTTTGTATCACCTGGGAAAAATTTTCGCAGTTAGTTTACAGCATAAAATTGTTGAAATTGAGGAGCCTAATATGATGTTGAAGCTATAGATCATTGGTTTTCTCAACTTACTAGTTTGGAATAGAGTAATTTTAATGTCAAATATTAATCAAGCTTTGACACTGGATGTTTTTATAGGTGGTTGTTTCTCAAATGAATGGACAAGATTATTCATCACATTCTAATCATGTATTTAATGTGGGGAAGATGCGGATTAAGCTCTGTAGAGGGTGGATCACAAAGGCCAGAGAAAATTATCACACATCAATGCAGGTACAAATTCTGCACCTTTGATTTCTGAAGGAAAGAAGTGGAAGAAATACTTTAGACAAGCATTTCTTACTTTGCACTTTCTTCATAGCAGCTGTGTGGATTTAGAGGCGACGGTAATGCCGCAGCCAAGTCATTGTTTTGGCAAGCAAGGAAGGGACTCACATTTGTATTAACATTTGAATCAGAGAGAGCGAGAAACGCAGCAATTACAATTGCTAGAAAACATGCTCTTGATTGCAATGTAAGTTATCTTGTATCCTTGTTGAGACCAGTTTTGTGCTTGTATTTCTTCAGATTCTAGGAAATTAACAAACCAAGAACCAAAACTTTCGAGAGTTTGCAGAGTGTTTTCAGAATATCACATGCTTATGGTTGATCATAATTTCTTCCAATTTCCAGGGACAGGTGATGCTTGCCGGACCGGAGGATCGAGTATAGGAGTAAATGTTAACTAACTGAGAATGTGAGAAGTTAAATTAGGTTTTTTTAGTGTGAGAAATGTGTATGTGTGTGCTTGGCATATGATTGAGAAAGAAAAAAGTGTTTGTAATTGGTTTCCAGTAATTTTATTTTCATTGTTTTAGGCATTGTTTTTGTTTTGCCTAAGCATCTGTTGTAATGAGTTTCTCTGCTTTGATTAATTGGTTCATTTTGCTGATTTTTTACCATTTTTCTTCTTCCACTAAATTTTCTTTCAACTTAATTTGTTTATATCTAGAATTACCCCACTGGTAAGACTTGCATTTTTTAAAGAACAGACAATGCTGAGTAAATTTTTTGATAATTCTATTAGGAAATGTTCAGGCCTACTTCCATTTCATTAAAGTCGGGGGCCAAAAAAGTGAGCTATTCCTAGAATCTGTTGGAGATTTTCACAATAATTAGATATCCCTTCTAGAAAGAAAAGAAAAGAAAATAAAATTAAGATAAAAAGAAAGAAAGAAAAGATAAAAGCAAGAATGGTTTATCAATAGTTTGAGACGATCTCTTCTTGACTTGATTGAACTCGAATGTTTTTCAATAACCTAGAATGAGTAGTTCAAATGATTGTTTTTCATTCTAAATATTTTGAAATGAGCGTGCAATTTTATGATTAAATGTTTCAACTTTAATATCTAAATTTGCTCAATTTGCATTCTACGCATTCGAAAACATTTTTAGTTCTTTAATCCCAATAACATTCACAAAACCCTAAGTCTTAAACATCAATAAAATCCAAGAAAATCCATATATAAACCTAAAATCCTAACTTTTCCAAAAAATCTTTGAATCTTAAAAAAATGCATTCAAACCAATATAGTATGTAAACAATCACAACTAACATTAACACTTCAAATATATAGATTTAACATCGAATAACAGAGATTGACAATGAAAGGTGGATGACGGAAAGAATGATGAATATAACTTTGAAATATACTCTAAATTTTATGTCCAAATTTTAATTTACTATATATAGTTAGATTTTGGCCAGAAAAGCGAATTAAAGAGATCGAAATTGATTCTTGAATTAATACAAAATGATTGAAAACTCAGTTTATTTAAAAGGTAGTTCCGACAAACTTGAAACTAAGTTTTTACGGATATAAAAATATGAGATTTGTTTATTTTTTACTAACTCGTTGAACTTGGATTATTTTCTTTAACACATCTATATAATTATGAATTTAATTAATATAATTAAAATTTCTAATTTAACTATATAATTTATAGTTTGATCAATTAAATTAGATTTATATTTTATATTGAAAAAAATATTTTTTCGCATGAAGCAAAGTAGGAACTTTTTATTTATTTATGCTTTTTTATTTATTTATAATCACCTTCTCTCCAGGAAATAACGAACGCATGCTTTTTTAATATGGACGTGTCGCTGAATGACATGCGTAGCACGAAAGTTCCAAGAAATTATACATTACAGAAGCAACTCCCTCTTATAACCCTATATTTTAATTTTTATCGCAAATGGTAACTTTTTGCTGCACTTCTCAGATGGCCTAACGGCTATAATTTTGCGACGCCATCGTTATCCGTTGAATCACAAAGAAATCTGACGGTCCAAAATAAAAAATAATTCGACCGTTGTATGTGAAACGCCTTCTTATAGCTTCCAAAAGAGACCCATTTCTCGCGTTCTCCATTCGTATTTCTCACAACGCAGAGACAGTAACTCTCTCAGACGAAGAGCAAGAAGAAAGAAGAAGAAAACACGAAATATGGCTTCAAGACCCATTGTTCCACAACAAGCCAGAGGTATATTTTACATATCGAAGATAAAGATCTTTAATTTTCTTGATTTCTGTAATCTTCTACTGTTTTATTTCATTTGTGTTCTTTTTTGTGTTTATTTGTTTGTTTCCTCACAACCCTTGTGATTTTGAGCCCTTTTTATGTTTGATTCGAATTTATTGAACTCAAAAGAGATTCTTGATGACTCCTTTTGCTAATTTGTCATGTTTTGAATCTTTTATCTGAAAACTTTTTGTTTATTTCTATTCTTTCTGCGAAGATCTTAATCAAAGGAGGGATTTGGTTTTCTCTGTTGATATTAATTCCTTGATTATCTGTTTGGTTGACGAGAAGATTTGATAAAAGGGCTAGAAATCGATATTCATATGACTGTTCTATTAGTGAGAGTTCTCAAACAACTGATTTCATTTGTGTTCTTTGTTTCTTTTCACTTAATTCCTTAAACTATTTTCTTGCATTCTTTAAAAATTTATAAAAGTTGTTTCTGTCGATTATTACAGGTGAGGCAGTCGTAGGAGGAGAAGTCAAGCAACAGAAGAAAGCCGGGGCTGCGGGTGATGGAAGAAGCCGTCGTGCTCTAGGTGATATAGGCAATCTCGTGACTGTTCGAGGAGTAGAGGGCAAGCCTCAGCCTCAGATTTCTCGCCCCATCACCAGGAGTTTTTGCGCTCAATTACTCGCCAATGCACAAGCTGCAGCAGCAGCTGATAACAAGAAGGTTGGTTGGCCCAGATGTTCAATCTCTCACTTAAATCTCTTTTGTTCTTCTTTGCTAACAACTGGTTTCTTTTGTTCCTTTGAATTGCAGAAACAGGTTTGTGCTAATGTAGATAAAGCGCCTGTTCCTGTTGACGGACCTCCGGTGGGTAAGAAACCAGTGGCCGCAAAGGCAGCTCAAAAGAAAGTCAATGTTAAACCAAAACCCCAGGAGGTGATTGAGATTAGTCCGGATACAGAAGAAGAAGTTAAGCTCAATAACAAGGAAAAGGAAAAGGTTCACGTAAACGCAAAAAAGGAGAAAAATGGGTCGTCTAAGAAGACTCTTAGTTCAGTACTTACTGCCAGAAGCAAGGCCGCTTGTGGTCTGGCTAACAAGCCGAAGGAAGAGGTCGTTGATATTGATGCAAAAGATGCTAACAATGATTTGGCTGGAGTTGAATATGTTGAGGACATATATAAGTTCTACAAGCTAGTTGAGGTATCAATCATATTCTTCTTCATTTTTAATCTTTCCATTTGTTGTTTCGGGGTAATCTTTTGTGACTGATCTTTTTTGTTTTTTGTAATTTTTTATGCAGAATGAAAACAGGCCACACAGCTATATGCATTCACAGACTGATATTAATGAGAAGATGAGAGCCATCCTGGTCGACTGGTTGATTGATGTTCATCAAAAGTTTGAGCTTTCTCCTGAGACTCTGTATCTTACCATCAGCATAATTGATCGGTTCCTTGCTGTGAAGAATGTGCCCAGGAGGGAATTACAGTTGTTAGGCATGGGAGCCATGCTTATAGCTTCTAAGTACGAAGAAATCTGGGCCCCTGAGGTCAATGATTTGGTATGCATTTCAGACAGAGCTTACTCTCATCAACAGGTTTTACTAATGGAGAAAGCTATACTGGGCAAACTTGAATGGACCTTGACAGTGCCTACACATTACGTCTTTCTTGCTCGCTTCATCAAGGCTTCAATTTCTGATCAGCAAGTGAGTAGTAAGCTAAAGCTACTTGGTTTGAAATAGTTTTGATCAGTTTGAAGAAGCCTAAATTTACTTATTTTGTTTTTAACTGTGTTAGATGGAGAACATGGTATATTTTCTTGCTGAGTTGGGGCTGATGAATTATGATACCTTAATCTTCTGCCCATCAATGGTTGCTGCTTCGGCAGTCTATGCCGCTCGCTGTACACTGAACAAGAGCCCTGTTTGGACAGAGACACTTAAGCTTCATACTGGTTACTCAGAAGCACAAGTGATGTAAGTTTATTTTGCATTCAAAGTGCTAACAGATGCCATTAGTGTGTATGAACTTGCTCATATTTTTTTCTGGTTTCTTTTTTTTTTTTTTAATACAGGGATTGTGCTAAGCTACTAGTGTACTATCACTCGAAAATTGCAGAAGGCAGACTTCAAGTTGTATACAGAAAGTACTCAAATTCTCAGCGAGGGGGCGTTGCACTGATTCCACCGGCTAAAAGTCTCTTGTCTGGTGATGCTTCAGCTGGTGCAGGGAAAAACACAGCTTAATTCAGTGCTTTACTGGAATTCAATCGCTTGTGTAACAAAGTATTATTGTGACTGTATGTAACTGGAAAGTTGCAAAGCTGATTCTTTTGTTTGAAATATGTTTGTTGTTCAACTGATTGATTGAATTTATTCCCGAATTACAACAGAAATTGTCAATTTTATGACAGACATTGAATCCATGGCTTTATAATGTATACGCCATATAAAGCTATCCCAGCTTGCTCAGAATGGAGAGAGATTTGTATACGCCACCCCAACTTCTCCACTACTATTCCAGAATGGAGACAGAGAATAATAATAATACTAAAAGCTCCCCAATTTTGTTGTCTTAGCTTGTAAATTTATAAGTGCTTCAGGAGAAAAGAATGCATTAGTGGGGTTATTATTAATTTAAAATTATTAGATTATATGAAAAATTCGAATTTACTTATTTTAATATTAATTTAAAATTGTAATATTCATGTGTATAAACTTTTTTTTGTATATAATTTAAATATTATTATATTATTTGATATTATTTTAATTTAAATTTAAAATTATTATTTATATATAATTACTTATCTAAACCGTCTTTTTGTGCCGTTCAATCCCGACCAACCGACGCATCGTTAGTTCTTTCAAAACCCTCTGCCAGGGTTTAACACAAACGCCTCTTCCTCTCTGCTGCATAAAATTTATTGCGCTTAGCTGGCTCCTTCTTGTCAGTCCGATCAAAATATTATTTGTGAGTGCAAGTGATCAACTCTTTTTCCTTCTTTTTTTTTTTTTTTTTTACTTTTCTTTCCTGGCCCTTTTATTTGATTTTTTTGTTGTTGTCTGAAATACTAAGAATTTTAGTGAAAACGATAACGATATCAGGAACCCGATACTTATAATTCAGCGTTTAGTTTGTCTTCAAGATTGACAATGCAGAGTAGAAACTTTATCACGTGTTTGATGAAATGCCTCTGTGAAAAATTGTTTTGTTTATTTAATATCATAATCTAATTATATGGATTTATCTATTTAAAGTGTTGTTCCTAATTTCTCTGTTCCAAATGTTGAAAAATGATGATTAGAGCTCTTAATCTGTACAAAAGAAGTGTCTAATTTTTGAGGTTATTTCAGCTCAGCGTATTCTTTATGTTTACTTTTTTGTAATTGAACTTTAAATTAGTATTCCCTTTTGCAGATACTGAATTGTGAAGGAAGAGATGCCTTCCAAGGCAAAGAAGCAATCAAAGACTCCATCCAGGTTGTCGAATTCTGACCCGGCTGCATCTCCTAAAACTCCTTCACTGTTCTCTTCTTCTGATTCTCAAGTTATTGAGGAAGATTTCCAAAGCGTTCTTGAGGAAGCTTCTAGTCAATACCCTTCACTGATTGGGAAGTCTGCTTTCATCGGCCAAGTTACTGACGTTGAGACTGAGTCCAGGGGCTGTAAAATTTGGCTTTCAGAGTCCTCCATGCTTGCATCTTCCCTTGCTCCTGGTTCCATTGTATCGGTAATTTTTCACCTCCTTTGTTTATTGGATGATAATTACTGTAGAAAATTTACTTCATGTTAGTTTCTCAAATGTGGATTCCTTTCGTTTTTTTTTAAAACTTGTGTTTGCTTCATGTTGTCTATTGTAATGATGTAGTTACTTGTTTAATCTTAAGACTTGGTTTCTTACTAATTTCAGCTTCTGTCTTTATCATTTTAATCCGACTTGCAGGTGTCACTTTTTGCTTCAGGGAAGAGATGTTCAAATAGTTTTTCTCTCAGTTCATTAGGAGATGAATGCGTTCAACAATTCAGGATTGATACTTTGGATAAAACAGCTAATGACGTGGGCAACTACTTTGCTCTTGCTACAGTTTTTCCTTCTTGTAAGGTTTGAATAATAATTATATTACTATATCACTTTTTTCTTTTTTGGCTTCGCCATGTTTTTTATTAGAGCAGCAGGGAAAATAGAGTCTAGAGAAGAAGCAGAAGTTTTGATGAAAGATGCAACATATGATTTGGCTTTGGTGTGCCATGACACTTTCTCCACAACTATTTTTGATGACATAGTATTTTATAGTTGATAGATGCAGATGGTTTATGGTAACCTTGGAATTGTGATAATCCAGTTGTAGATGATTTACGGTAACCTTGATTTATTATACTCATCTACTGTATCATTTGTTTTCTTTAGGTTGTGAAGAATGGAGTACGATTGTCATCTAACCTTTCATACACAATGGGTTGTCCAGTTTCAGGCAGGATTGTGTTTATTTATGCTGTACAGAATCAGTTCCTTAGTAGTCCAGAAAATAACAGTGATAAACTACATAAGATAGATGCTAATCATGTCTCATTACACACCTGCAAAGAATTGCACTTAAAGTTGGTTCCTTCTAAGGACAGAGTGAAAATGAACACTGATATGTTCTCTGCAATGCATGCTTCCACTGGAAAAAGTCATGATCAACTTGGAAATGGAATTATATCATCTCCTAAGACGCCGTCGTATCAGTCGAAGCTCAGTTCCCCAATTGTTAATCACTTAGCTTCACCAATACGTGAATATTCAGTGTCTAATTCACTCAATTTGAATAGTTCAGCACTTGATCCATTTGATATTTTAGAGGTATTAAAGGATGAAAGTGCTAAAAAGCTTCTGCAGATCTGCGCTGCTTCATGGTTGTACTCTCGTAGTTTACTCTATGGGAATCTTGTGGCCATCCCAATGCCTGTGGAGCATTGCATGTTCCTTGTGATAGGTGCTAATATGCTTCCAGAAGATAGTAGTAGTCAACATTTGACTAGTGATAGAAGTCAGAGTCTGTACCCTCAAGCTTCTGAGTTGGACAACCATAGGAGTGATGCCTTTGTTGTAAACCGTGAGACAAAAATATATCTGTATGCAGCATTGAATTCGGTATCTGAATCTTCACAAAAAGGAGCTTTGCCACATATGCCGTTTGAACGTGAGGATTTGAGAGCAAATGAAGAATGTAATATCTTAAAACTGGGTGGTTTATCTAAAGAATGTGCAATTTTGAAGGATATTATTATTTCTTCATCTGTGAAGAATACATTGTCGGGGTAAGTTGTGTTACAAAATTTTTACCTCTTCGTTTTCTTAAGTAGTGCGTTTTTCTCTCATATGTTAGTGCATACATAAATATTCCATATTGGAAGTCAATTTAAAATAAAGACAGCGTAAATAAATATGTATGTTCAAGAAAGGTTTAAGAATCAAATTGCAAATTGCCAATTTTCATACTGATTGTAATTTACCCTGAAGAAGTTTTGTTTTCATGTCAGATTCAAATAGTTTTAAAAGGTTGTTTCAAATTTGAGATCTTACTGAGTGAAAGATATAAACTTAGGGCATACTCTGGTTATCCTAATGAGATCAATTTTCGATTTAACCAGTAAACTGTGAGCTTGTCAGCTTGAGTTTTAAAATTTAGGCCTTGCCCCTTGCCTCCCTCGGACTGGATTGCCTAGAAGGTCTATGCATCCATGTTAGTTTCAATTCAAGTGATCTTACACACTAACATTCCAATGCAATGACTATGAGACATGATACTATTTCTTTTTCCATTTTCATCTTTAGTTAAGCTTCTGAGTGCTTCTATAATTTCTTTTAGTCAAGCATAGCTCTTTCCAATGCTCCTCTCCCTGTTTTTTTCCTATCCCTTTTTTTATTTATTTTTATTTTTTGAATATTTTATTATGCCTTCAACTTCTTATAATCTGGCAAAATTATATGCATCCATATGTTAAACACTCTTGTGGTTTCATATGTTGAAAGTTAAAAATTAATATATGATGTTACTATTTTAGTCTCGGTTTACGACCTACAAAAGGAGTTCTTCTTCATGGCCCACCTGGCACAGGAAAAACTTCTTTGGCTCAACTTTGTGCCCATGATGCTGGTGTCAACCTTTTCACCATAAACGGACCTGAGATCATAAGTCAAAATTATGGTGAAAGTGAGCAAGCACTGCATGGAGTTTTTGATTCAGCTAGCAAAGCTGCTCCTGCCATGGTTAGTTCTCCTCTTGAGGACACCCAAGTACTTGTTCTTTTTCTTATTTTTTTGTTTAAATGATCATTATCACTCCGTTGTTGGGAGAGTTGAATGCATGGCTCAGACATGTTGCAGATGCGCAAGAACCAAACTTTTAGCCTATTTTTCTCCTAAAACTTTCATTACTGATATTGACCATGGCTTCTGGCCATTTTCTTCTCTATTGTCCCTATTCATGTTTGTGATAGTGCATACAATTTTAAGCAGTTTTATATCAGTTGGCTTTTTATTTTATATTCCAAGTTGTTAAGTTATTTTATTAAATTTAGGACCTCATTTCTATGCTGTTTGTTCTCTAATAGCTAGTGCAGCCGATATTACATCTAATGCTTATGTATTATGTTTAACATTTCACAACTTTTCTGAACCTAAAGAATTACTTGTAAAGTTATCTGCGTATTATTTGTGTCCTCAAGGTTATATTTAATAGAGACTTACTGTTTAAATGTCTTTATTTTTCAGGTGTTCATTGATGAGTTGGATGCCATTGCACCTGCACGGAAAGATGGAGGTGAAGAGCTCTCTCAGAGAATGGTTGCTACATTGTTGAATTTGATTGATGGGATTAATAGAACTGATGGAGTAGTTGTTATTGCTGCTACCAACAGGCCTGACAGTATTGAGCCTGCTCTCAGGCGGCCCGGAAGGCTTGACAGGGAAATTGAACTAGGTAACATAGGAATCTTCTTCTTCCTTTATTTTCTTTTTTGGTTATTTATTTTTCTATGTATTTGTCATGTTGGGAGCCTTTTTACCTCATATTTTAACTTTCTGTTTGAGGTTTTGCTTGATTAGTCATGCTGTGCTTCAGTGTTAGCCATACATCCATAATTCTTGAGATACCTCATAATGTTACAACAGGTCCAAGTGTAAATGAATAATTTCAACATGTTTAGGGTGCATGCCCACTCATGAATGTGCAGTAAAAGAGTTCAGATTTTTTTTTTGATGACTTACATCTAGCATAGTACTGCTCCGCATATGAGATGATAGCGTTCATAGCTAATGTACACATAATTAGAAAATTTTCCTATATATGACTGGATTATATCTTGAACTTGCTCACATCAACACAATAAGGTAGGTTCATTAACTGATGATGTCTGAAGAAATCATCTAATAAAGGATAGTGGCACTTGTTTCTTGTAGCATATTAGTCTGACTTGGTGTCTAATCACTGAAACTTTGGGGCTGGCCCCCAGTGATTTGTCCTGTATACGCCTAGTGTATGTGCACCAGATGGAATACTTGTGCTGGTAGTTTGTTGGGTGCTCAAATAGTATAACATAGAATCCATTCTCCTTCTATTGTTCTGCTCTAAGTGCTAGATAAATAAAACGGGGCAGGAATTTTTCTCATAGAGACTTCTGGCCGGTGACATTGGAAACTTTGGTAATCTAGGAAAATGTGTCTTTGATAAGTCTTTCTGTTTCAAGTTCATCCTCAAGAAGAACATCAAGATTCAAAACTATTCCTGTGAATGGTTAGTCACCGAACTATTTTTCTTTAACTTGATCCTCTAAGTTACTTAATGGGCGCATTACATTGGATGTATCTATTTATGCCAGTGAAAACCTAATTAAAGATTACTAGATGTACATTTTTTTTGCATTTGCTGTGTGTCTTCAGACTGAAAGTTCTGAAGGGAGTGATTAAACACCAAGTCCATAAATTTCAGCAGATAACACTAATATTATTGGTGGATAAGAAACATATCCTAACTAAACATATTTGTTTAGTAGAAGAGCATGAAGTTTGAAGAATTAGAGAACCATGAATAAATTTGGAGAAGAAGACAAAATAAAACTTTTTTTGTTTTCTTTTAATTGGTTCAAATGCTTACTAAACTCCCCTGAGGTTACCATCTTTTCCGGATATGATAGTTGGTTTCTTTCATTTAAAAATTCATCTGCAGGTGTGCCATCACCAATGCAACGATTGGAGATACTGCAGACACTTCTTGGTGGCATGGAACATTCTCTTTCAGACCTGCAAGTTCAACACCTTGCCATGGCTACACATGGTTTTGTAGGTGCTGATCTAGCTGCCCTTTGCAATGAGGCTGCCTTGGTATGTCTTAGGTTTTATGCTAAATCTGAAAAGCCTTATGATGGTTTGCGCTTTAGTGGAGCACTTAATACATATGAAGGCCACTCTGACATTATAATGGAAGAATCTGATCAGTTAGGAAATGTTAAGGATACTGCAAGGGAGTGTTCAGACTCTGCCTCTTCATGTGATTCTGGTTCTCCTATTTCTTCAGAGATTCTACCATCTTTTCACTTGAATGGAACAATGTCAGAAATCACAGATAATTTCCAGAGTGGTGTTTATACAACTTCTGCAACAATGCTTATTTCAGAAGAAGAATATACATTGAAAGTGACTTTTGAAGATTTTGAAAAGGCCAGGATGAAAGTGAGGCCTAGCGCCATGCGAGAGGTATAATTAATGCATCCATGTTGTTCAGGAAATCATTCAGTCAGTCCATGTAATTGGAACCATTGTTGAGTTTCCAGTGTTAAACACCTAGCATATAGGATTTAATGGATATATTTCAATATGGACCTATATAGATATGAAAACTGTTTGATCAACTACCTGCTAGAATGTTTTGCATTAATTGTTATTTTAGTGACAGAATGATGTGAGGTTATTTTTCTCTCACAACTCTAGACTAATTGTCTAAAATTTCTTAATGTTAGATGTTAAAGTTCTTGGTGTTCCAGTTGTAGGAGAATATGACTCACTTAAATATAGGTTACTCATCCAGGGATTTTTCTGGCTATAAAGCAGTGTGTCATGTCTAACAATATTAGCAATGTTACATCAAACTCCCATTCTTGCAGTTCCTAGTTGTAATCAGCATCTTATTTTGACTTCCTGATTATACGTCCTTATAGATGCTGTCTACTAAATGTGTGAAGACAGAATTGGCAAATTGTAGCTTCTTGCCCTGTTCATCCAACTGTTAACCAATTTTTTTTTTCACTTCTAGGTAGTACTTGAGGTGCCAAAGGTCAATTGGGAAGATGTTGGGGGCCAGCGGGAGATCAAAACTCAATTAATGGAAGCAGTAGAATGGCCTCAAAAACACCAGGAAGCATTCAAGCGTATTGGCACTCGTCCTCCGACTGGAATATTGATGTTTGGGCCTCCCGGCTGTAGCAAAACCCTCATGGCACGTGCTGTAGCTTCTGAAGCAGGATTAAATTTCCTTTCTGTAAAGGGTCCTGAACTTTTTAGCAAATGGGTTGGTGAATCAGAGAAGGCTGTGAGATCCCTATTTGCCAAGGCACGGGCCAATGCGCCATCAATCATATTTTTTGACGAAATTGATGGTCTTGCTGTCATTCGTGGGAAGGAAAGTGATGGAGTTTCGGTTTCCGATAGGGTCATGAGTCAACTTCTTGTGGAATTGGATGGTTAGTAACTAGTTGTGAGGTTTTGGATTATGTAACAGTCTCTTCTATTTCTATGTAGTTAATGGATATTTAAGTTTCCTGATTGTAGGTTTACATCAAAGAGTCAATGTCACTGTTATTGCTGCTACGAATCGGCCTGACAAGATTGATCCTGCCCTTTTAAGACCTGGTATCATCACTCACTATTTTCTGTCAAAGCACGTGTATTCATGTTCACCACTTTCTAACTGCACTTTGCCCCACAAACTTTATATCATTTCAAATAATTTACCAAAGATTTGGACAGGACGCTTTGATCGCCTGCTATATGTGGGACCTCCAAATGAGGTTGACAGGGAGGAAATATTTCGTATCCATTTACGGAAAATACCTTTCAGTTCTGATGTATACATAAAAGAGTTGGCGTGTCTCACCAAAGGCTATACTGGGGCTGATATTTCATTAATTTGCCGGGAGGCAGCCATTTCAGCTATTGAGGTTTGTTGAATTCCTATTTCGTATTCTTGGATACATTTTGATGTTCATTAATTATCAATTTTGTTCCATTAGGACAACCTTGATGCATCAGAAATAACTATGGAACATTTAAGGACTGCAATTAAACAAGTACAACCGTCAGAGATTCAGTCTTACAAGGAACTATCAGACAAATTTCAAAGACTTGTACATTCTAATGCTGAAGGAGATAGACTAAGAAATCAGCATTGTTCAAGTAAATCAACCAGGTTCCATATCTGGTAAACAATTTTTCTTCTTCTCTGTCTTTGATTGTCTTAGCTGTTAATATTATAATGTTGGTTAGTGAACTGGATTGGATAGATGGTGCTTGGTGAGTGTAATTATTTAATCTTCTGTTTCCCTTTGTGCTTTTGTGTGTATTTCTTGAAAAATCTTCAGTACCTGTGGAAATCACTTTAGATAACATCTTTTCATTACTATGATGCAACAGGACCATCATAAAATCTATCTGGCAAAAAAAGTCTGCTTCAAGTGAGTAGCCTCAAATTGCCGTCAAAGTTTTATTGCCTGTTGTTTTCACTCAACCAGCTGCATACACGATCCTTATTTCCCACAGAATGGGGCAAGCGAGCTTGGAGCATGATCCACCGGCGTCTTTGTCCGAGAGCTGTATTTTAAACAATCCAATAAATTCACAACACGAAAGGAGTTTCATAAACATAGTTGGGTGGAGAATTAGTTTTCCCAATATATTACTCCAAGCAGATTGAGATGATATGATTTGAGTGAGATCTTGCACATGATCAGACACCTTTACATGATGGGTTGGTTGATGGTCCCCCTAAAAATTTGGAAATGGATTCCCTTGTGATTAGAGGTTTGGAATAGTAAATGAGATGTGGGACTGTGTTGTGTTGATACTAGGAATATTGTGTTGGTCCTGCACAGTCATTTCCAAAATTTATGGTATTGTGGATATCCCTGAGGAATAATTGCCATCATTCATGTAATGACAAGATTCACTTGACCAAGGTGTGCTTGGATTGTTAATGATAAGAGAGAGATGGGGTGGGGTGTGTCATGCTGGATTGGTCTTTAAAAGGAGTGGATCTTCTTTAAAGTGTTTGCTGTGCCTATACCCATAAAGTAGATCTCAATTTTAGTTTCTTATAAATTTGATTCATCTGGGTATCCAACAAAACTATTGAATCATTATCACTTTGACTCCATGATTTCCCATAGGATACATATTTTTTTTTCTCTCTTTCTTTGTTTTCCATCTAAGGCAGTTGATCATTAGTCAATATCTGTAGAAGGGTAAGTAGGGTTTAGTATCAAGTGATTGAGAGATGGTCAAAAATTTGGCCTGCTGCCATTATTGGGTTGGTGGCATTCTTTTCACAAATGAGTGCACAACAGTAAAACATGCCCTTGGTGTAAGCATTAATTGGGCGAATTCTCTGGCTGAAAATAGGTACACAACAACCTCTTTTGTTCCACTCCTATAGATTAATCCGCCCAAATCATGTTTTTAAACCAAACAAACGACTTATTGTGTTAGATAATTTTTGTTTCTTCTTTGGGCTTTGCGGTCTTGTTTTAACTTTGAAAAGATAGATACTTCACTTTTGATTTGTAATTACCATTTGTGCACTTGTCAATTCACTTAACCATATATATTAGAAACTAAGCAAAATCAATTATGTTTTTATCATTATATTTTAACCCCTCAAAATTTGGTTAGAATTAATCTTATGGTAATTTATTTTTTATTATTTATATTATCTTGTTTAGTTTACAAATTATAAAAGATTATATTGATTATTTAAGTCATTAAAGATTTGGTTAATATTCTATTACTAAAAATGATCTGTCACTAACAGTTTTGTTTAATAACTTCAAGATAATGACTTTTTGCAACCCAAAGGTGCAAGGTTCGCAAGGTGGGAACTTAGGTTAGCATATTTGTCTAGAATTCCCTTAAAGTGAGTGTTTAGGTTAATTTATATGTCCTTGCTTCATTCAAAATTGACATGGTACTGGTTCCCTTAACTAGAAATAAAAGTGTTTCAATTGAAGACAAGCCTGAGTAAGGGTTTAGGTCAATTTATATGTCCTAGATCCACTTAACTAAATCGTCAATGTCATAGT
Organism: Mangifera indica; assembly: GCF_011075055.1. Taxonomy (NCBI): domain Eukaryota; kingdom Viridiplantae; phylum Streptophyta; class Magnoliopsida; order Sapindales; family Anacardiaceae; genus Mangifera; species Mangifera indica. Next base: position 15,784,658 of record NC_058145.1, on the reverse strand, counting down.
CTTAGTCTCCTTAATTAGAAACATATGTTTTAGGTGAAAGAATTTTTTAAAAACAATGTTATATATATTTAATTTTAAATATTTAATTAGGTATTTAAATAATATATCATCATATAATTTGATATTATTTTATTTTTGATTCAAAATTATGATAACACTATTCAAAATTGGGTGCATACAATCTTAAAATTTTTTGAATGATGCTTGAAAGAAATTAGGGATGGTTAAGACAAAATGAGGATATTTACTTGGTTAAGCTGAAATCAACGGTTGAAAATTCAAGTAATTTTTAAGTAAAAACAACTACTTTTTTATAATTACATACAATGATTTCAGTAAAATTTTTACTTGGACCTTGTTTATTCATAATCTAATTATTGCCATTCATCTTGTTTTTGAGTTTAATGATTGAAAAATTATAAAATTTTATAGATTTTTTTGGAAAATTTAAGGGTGGACAGCGGCCCACCTTGGGCTCATGTTGGCTGGCTGGCTCCTTCACTAGCTCAGTGTGACCAAAATTCATGACTCAATCATGTAGTGTGACGACATGCTCTCTTGGCTTGATAATACTTTAATTATAACCCAAAGATATGGTGTGATCATCCCACAAGGGCACGCAGAATTATAAAAAGAGAATTTTATCACGCTAACAAATAAAAGTTCCCTTATTAAATTCTCTCAATAATTAGTATTATAATTTAGGAATCTTAATAAATTAATATTATTAATAAGATAACTTTATTTGGGATATAGAGTTTTTTATTTTCAACTTTTGAGATGTGTCCATTATCATTTTTCAGAATTAATAACATAAAAAATTAAGCAATGTCATATTAAATAAAAAAATTTAATTTTAATATATTGTTAAAAAAATTTAAATTAATATTTTTTTTATACACGAAACCATTTTTTTTTTTTAATCTTTCAACCTATCTTTTGGGGGTACTATGACGTCATACTTATACTGGCTTTATATGGGGCCAAAAAATAGAAGGTTATCCTCACAACCAAACACAATCTCACTTGATTCCCCAAAAAGTATTTCCCCAAAGTCACCAAACTTTGCATTACCCATCTTCCCCCGCTTTATTCCCCTACAAACCCAACCCAACCCAGCGCTGCCCCTGTTCCAACTTAACACATTCCCACCACGCGACTACCCCACGCGCCCCCAACCCAAACAAAATCTAAACTACTAATCAGACAATAATCATTATTTTGTAATAACTTTGGGTACTGAGTGTAATCACGCGCCTCGGAAAATCAGTGGAGTTTTTAAGGAAACAAAATCTTAAAAAAAATTTTGGTAACACTAACTCTGAAGCATAAGACCCCCAAATCCCGGACTTTAATCAATAATTACGGGTTGTCTATTTTTCTAATTAAAGGATTATTTAATTCTGTACCTTCAAATACGGTGCCGTATTTAATTTATTCCCCCATAATAAATACAGATTTAAAAAAAAAAAAAAAAAGCATTTGTCTGATAGTTTCAGACTGATAGAGAGCCTCCACCATCACGAATTAATATTTTTTTAAAAAATTTTAAATCTAACAACTACCTGTTTTTATCATGACATTTACATTTAATGTTTAATTCCATATGTTACAACTGTCACATTTTAATTTCACATTATAATTAGGTCAAAGGACTTATTTCTCAAATTAATACCAGTTGAGTATTAAAAATTTAAACATTTATTTATAAATAGTTAAAACTAATGAATTCAATCAAGTTTTAAGGATAAAATTATCATTTTAGGTAGAAATATATTAAAAAATAAAATATTATCTATTTCCCCATGAGTTTAAAAAATTAATAATTTTATCTTTGAATTAAACTTTGAAATATTATATTTTTTTCCCCAAGGTTTGTTTCCTTTTTTTCCTCCCATTTTCTAACGCTATCATTGATCGGCTTTTCTTTTCCTCCCTATGTCATTGCTAAAAACCATAACAAACCGGTCTTCATTGTAGTGACAAAGACAACATCTTTGTCTCTGGATAATGACTAATTTGTTATGGTTTCTAATGCTGGCAAGGGGAGGGAGAAGGAAATTAAGTGGTGATGGCGCTGAAAAAAGGGAGAGAGAAAATAAAATAAGCCCAAAGGACAAAAAATGAAAGAAACCTAAAAGAAAAAAATATAATATTTCAAAGTTAATTAAAAAAAAATATTAATTTTTTAAACTTTGAGGGTAAATAAATAATATTAATTGATTTTATTAGTTTTAATCACCCTTAAATAAGTATTTAAATTATTAATACTTAACGGATATTAATTTGAGAATACAATAGAATATGGGTGGGAATAAATCCTTTGGCCTTATTATAATATTAATTATGTTGTTTAAGAAGATGCAATCTTTGATCAGTGATGAGTTTAATCATTGGATTGGTGATGTGTTTAGTCAACTAATCCAGTGGTTGGAAATGGGGCCTGCAAAGTTACCGGTGAAGTAATATAGTAAAATACATTGATCCGGTAAGTTAATGGCGAATCGCAGCATTTTCTCCATAAAAATCATGAGGAAAAGCATCAGCAACAGCAACAGTAGCCCACAATAAAAGCTGAAAAGAAGAATACAAGATCCACCTCGAACCTCTCTCCACTCCCCCACCCTGAATTTTTTCACCACCATCACCACGGCCACCACCGTCTCCATCGCCGCTACCACCACTCCCACCGTTTCCTCTATATCGAACAACAAATTTTCAATCTTTTTGTCATCGGCCCCTCTTTTTACTTTTTATCATTGAATTCGTTAATCCAGTAACAACCTCATACAACATTTCCCATTAATCAATCACTTGAGATTAAAAAGCGCCAGTTTTGTGATATAATGAGAGAGGAAGACTCGAATTGGTTCTCGAGATCGGAAGAAGAGCTCCCTTCTCCTGAAGAACTCATGCCACTTTCTCAAACCCTAATCACTCCTGATCTTGCTCTTGCTTTCGATATTCGAAACCCCATCAATAATAATAATAATATTAGTACTTCACCCAACCATCTCTCACAGCCATCGCAGCAGCCGTTGCAGCAACTCACTCCTCCTCTCAGCGGCGGCAACAACCCTCTGGCCCCGTCTCCCCCCGAATTTGCTGCTGAGAATTCGGCGGAGTTGGGGTCCGGTGCCGGAAGCGATGAACCCGCCAGAACCCTGAAGCGGCCCAGGCTGGTGTGGACCCCACAGCTGCATAAACGATTTGTGGACGCTGTGGCCCACTTGGGGATCAAGAATGCTGTGCCCAAGACTATAATGCAACTCATGAGTGTGGAAGGGTTAACGAGAGAGAACGTCGCCAGTCATTTGCAAAAATACCGCCTTTATTTGAAAAGAATGCAAGGGTTATCCGGTGGTGGTAACGGTGCTGGAGGAGTAAATGGTGCTGGAGGCGGAGCTGCCTCATCTGATCCGGCTACTGACCATTTGTTTGCCAGCTCACCGGTTCCGCCGCATTTCTTGCATCCGGGCAGGGGTAATTCGGACCATTTCTTGCCTTATGTTCCGGTCGCTGCGCTGCAGCATCAGCAGCAGCAGATGGCGGTAGTGGCAGCTGCTGCAGCGAATCCACATTATCATAGGCAATTGGGTCATTTTGGGTCACCACCAAACGGGCAATTCGAGCATCCATTTCTTGCTAGACAACCGTCTCAGCAACCGGTTCATAGGATAGGGGCACCAGTCCATAATTCGGTACCGGGTTATGTGGAGGATTTAGAGTCAGCTAATGGAGGAAGGAGGGTTCTCACTCTGTTTCCTACCGGGGATGATTGAATTGGGTAATTGATTAAACCTTCTTTCTTTTTTTTTCTTTTTGGGACTTTTGTTCTTCTGGGTCGTTGTGTAATTGGAGTTTGATGGTTATTATTGTTGTTGTTAGTTGTTGGTACTAATCTTGGTGGCAGTCGAAGTATTAAGGGCTTAAATTGTTATCTGAATTGCATCTTTAGATCCAAAAACTTCTGTTGTTGGGTATGTTGAGTTATTCTTTGTGAGTGACTAGTATTTGTAGAGCAGTGTTCATTGTCTGTCCTTCAATTCTAAGGGCTTCTACTTATGTAAATTAATTTGTCGGTAGCAGCCTGTAGTTTCTCCAGTTAGCTTCTGGTGACGGATATTGGTCATGATGTCACTCTGAGCGTTAATAATGTTTCTAAGCTTGTCTATGGAAGCAGTTGTTGCGGTCTTGTGATATTGTTAGTCTGCGTTTCTTGGAAGTGGCTTAATGCCGCAGTAGTTGGGGGATCAGCTGCACTTTCTTATGTTACAGAGTCTTCTTATCAGGGACATAATTCTTGATGGTATTGGTGGTGGGGTTTACTGGAGCAACAAATTGACTGAATTTTGAGCTTGCAGGTGAGGATAAATAATGCTCGCAGGTTCTATTTATGTTCACTATAAATCGAAAAATATGGAAGTTGCTATCCTTGGTTTCCACATTTGTACTGAATTTCTTGGCAATATCCAAAAATCTCCTGCATGAGAGTTATCTTTTCTATTTCTTAGTTCAATGTTTTGTAGAGGTGAGTTGTCCTTGTTGTACATTGTGTGACTCCATAGAAGACTTTAGCTGCCCTTGATGTAAGGGAATCATCAAACAATTCTGATGTTATTAGAATGCTAAATTTAAGTTCATGCCCCATGGAACGTTAAAGTATCTGAATCTTTCAAATTTCCTAATATCCATATCTTTACTGTGCTGTTGCTATTGATTGACATTTTCTTGTGGAATGTAAATAAAGCAATCTAGATAATCCTTCTCTTGTTAAGTATTTTTGCGTATTATCTTAAGTTCATGTCTCTATTAAAACCATGTTTAGTCTACTTCCACAGTCATTTACAACATAAATGTTGCATGAGTACAAACATTAGACTAAGGAATATTAGTTTGAGTTCATTTCTGCTTAGTTCTCACTTAAATAGTCAAATTATATGGGTAAGAAGTAAAATCAAGAATATTGTTGGAGAATGGAGACTCCATTTATAGCTATTTTATTGAGCAGTTTGCATTACAGTCATTACATTCACACTTTCTTCTCCATTAGTTATTAGGATCTGATTTAGATTGGTTATTTTTTAGGATACCCTATGAGTAAAGCAAACAATTTATGCACCAACTTGGGACAGAGATAAACTTATAACCAAAATGATAATTTGCTTTGAAGTGGATGTTTCAAGGTTTCAAATTTCTAGTTTTCCTTCTTATGGCTTATATAAAATTCTGCCCATGGATCTTAATTTTCACTTAATAATTTCTTATATTATCCCTTAATTGATTTTCTCATGATAGTGCATGCACCTCACATCTCTGTCAAGATCTTCTTATGTTGTCAAACATTTTTAATCTATAGAAAATCTAAGACTCCTTACTGAGGGTTGATGAATCATGTAATAGTTGATCGACCTTTCGGATTATTTGCTTGAAGCTTAAATCACTCTACAAGGTGAGAAGATTCTGAGAGATTTTTCTGTCAATTTTTTATGGTTCTTGCAGTATGGATGAATGAGATCAGTGTTGTGACATAAGAGACAAATATATTTCTGTCAAATTATATGTTTTATGCAAAAGTAGAACTCTGGCTTTGAGGTTAATAGTTATTCAGATGATTATTCTGTTTCACACTGATGTTTATTGCGTCCCAATTTTTACCATGAATGTGAATTACTACAGTTTTGATAATACTTATGCTTAGGTTAAATGGTCATCTTCCTTTCAACTATTTGGTGATAGGTTGTTTGCCACTAACAGATGTTCTGTATTGATATGAATCTTATCTCAACAAACAGAGCATAATATTGTCATATAAAATTTGTTCAGCTTCTATAGCACTTAAAGTTTTTGGGCATCTTGCTCTTACTTATTGTGCTACTTACAACTTGACCCTTTTTACCTAATTTGAACTTTTGTGTCCTAGCTTTGATAAAAATGGGGCAGGAAAGGTCATTTATTTATTTAGTAATACCAATATATTGCTGACAATTCAAACTAAAAGAAGAATATTGGATTGGATTGGATTGGATGGTAGTTCATAGCATGTGAGAGATTTAGTTGGATTATTAATCAACTAAATTGAAGCATGCTGATAGCCAAGTGCAATTTTTTATGGGACGTTGAAAAATGATAAGTTTATTTAGCATTAGGTTGAAGCATAAACGTGCGCACATGGGCAAGCAAGCAATGAAATTGAACGAATGGGCACCGGCAGGCACTCAGAACTGACACAAACTGCAGACTGACCAGGCCAGCTTGCCCATGTTTCTTCAACTTATAAAATATTTATAAAAAAAAAGGGCCCCACTTCCTTTATGTTTAATTTGATGATAATGTAGCTTCTCCTCTTATCCTTCTTTCTTTTTCTTGTGCTTCTTTGGTTTGGTAAAACTTTTATTGGAGGGGCAGACATCTGTCCACTGCTTTTCTAATTTAGAACAGAAGTGAATAAAAGCCCATTTTAGGAGATGCAACTGTAAAGCAAATCCCAAAAAGTAAAATGGAATGGGTGAATTGAGGCTTAGTTATTTAATAGCAGGGGAATAAAATATTGAAATTTTGGCAGGTTGTCTACATGTGGTTAGCAAAATTCCTAGAATGCCTGCTTCCTAGAAACCCCCCTGCTGTTGTCTTGTCTTTATGAGTTACCCCATAAAAAGAAACTTCATATTTGAATAATTATTTGAAATACTGGGGTTGTTTTAGAAATAAAAGCTTTCCTTCAATGTGTCTCTCCTTCTATGGAGAAACATAAAGCAGTTATCTTCATCTATCTGTCTCTTTGGACCTATAATTTCATAACTCTTTCCATAGTAAACACCATTGATTTGAAATTTTAACAACAAAACTTTCATTCCAGACTTTTCTTTTATGATTGATTGGTCATTTCGATATACAATCTTTAACACTTTTTATCTTGTCTCCATGGACTGGGTTTGAACCCAAATCTGACTTCAACTCCACTCAAGGTACCACCAGTGTCAAATCACATAAGAAACAAACAAATTAAATAGTTATAATTACAACATTTTGGTGATAATCTTACCACTAGATAGCTGATCTGATTGCCACTATAAGACATTTACCTAAATTAATTCATATTTATTAATTGGATTTGGTTACAATCAATTTCAGTAGTTTGTGAAACTCATTAAAAATTCGTAGTGACTAAAATCTTAATGAACTCATTGCTGTCAATGATGCCTTTATAATCCCATTATCCACACTTTAGTGCAGAATTCTAAGTGACTCAACTTAATATTTAACTTAGTCACTTTATCAATAAAAAAATTTTTAAGTAGTAATGTTATGACTCTCACTTTTAAATATCCAATTGAATTTTAAAATAATGTGTTATAATGCGATTAAATGTTATTTTATTTTTTATTCAAAATAACTTAATCGCATAATGACACATTATTTAAACATTCAATTGACACAGATAGTTTTATTTTACGGAGAATAGCTAAGCACTAAAAAAGAAAACTAAAGTTGGAAAATGACGCAGTATTCATTACAGTCCTTGCTGATATCAAAATCCACAGAAACAGTTCATTAGAGAAACTGGAAACGAAGGTCTATAAAGGTCAAGTCTTGGGGAAATAAAAACTACAAACAACATCTCCTAAAAGGTAACGAGAAAACGGCATATGAATCTGTGATACATTCATTCCTGACCTAACTGTCAACCGTTTTGTGCGTAATCAAAGCTCAGAGGCTGCTGACAGAAGGGAGGCTGCAAAAAAATAATGAAAGTAGATTAGAAGAGAAACAACAAAGTGATAAGAATTTGCTGTTCCGCACAGCAAATGAAACCCTAATTCCTGAGAAAATGACTGGCCCAGAAAAACTTGAAAAAAGTTTGGAACGTTTTATAAGACTGATATAGAGCAAAGTTCCTTAAGCCTCACTGCCAAGAGCAAAATGGTTAGATTGAAAGGAATGGTTATAAGTTTCTAAGTAACCTCAACCCATTAAATCAACAGTCTAAAACATGTGCTGATAAAAAATTTCATTAAGTAAAGGGCGATGAATTTCACCCAGAAAGCATCAACTTGAGATAGACATTCAGTAAACTGTATTGGCAAGCCTATAGACTAGTCATCAATATATTTCAACACCATTCATCATTAACTAGACAAAACAAAGGCACAGAAAGTGAAAAACAAATAAAATGCTGGTCAAAGGCCAGGTACTTAAATGTTAAAGCTAAACCACAAATACAATTTTAAGGGTCAGATACTCCGAAATTCAATGTCAAATGTCGTATTGGTAAATTACTAGAGTGATAAAACCAAAGAAAAAACTCAGAAGTCGCACATATAGAACACATGCTGTTAATCATTTAAAACCAGATATTAGAACTCACAACACAACATGTAACATGTAACCACTAAGGGGTGGGCCTAATGTTAAAATCAAACAAATAACAAATAGGAACATATCATCAACATAGGCACATACTATGGCAGTCATCCAGTTATTCTCTTTCCTAAAGGTAAAAGCTAATCATTTTTCAATTGAATCAAGAGTACAAAAATAACTGCACTCTACCTGAAAAACAGCATGTCTAAACTGCTCATATGAATTTGCATACATCATTGCAGCACTTGGCCATTGTACATATGCAGCTTCCATAGACGTTTGTTGTCTTGGGGCACAATAGGGGCTCATAATAGGGTTTGCTGGAGGCCTATAATTTAGGGAAGCTTGAGTCCTAGGGATCTGACCCAACTGGGGAAAACAGGAGTCATACTGTATGAATGGAAGTTGAACTTTCTGCATGTTGAAGGGTGCCAAGCCAAAGCCCTGATTAGCTGGAAGGCTCCTAACATACCTGCATCAATTCATAATGTAATTCAGTTTGATCTAACTAGGATATATATTGATTTTGTGACATGCCAATGATTAATCAAGAAGATGAAGAATGAAGCCAACAATTAATTTCCCCATTTCTAATTGAAATTTAAGATGAAAGGAGGGTAAATGACTAGGACAGAAGTCAAAGTAGTATACAAATACCATAGCCTCGCAACAAAATCATATAAAGAATGTCCAGCCAAGTAGCACAGCTAGTGATCATTAATGATAAAAATCACAGTAACCCTGCGAAAGGGGGCCCATAATAACTTATAAATGCATAAATGCATGCTCACACACACACATATCAATCCTAATTCATCCATATATTCAACTCCATACACCCACAAAAACAGATAATGAATGAAACCCAGATATCTACATGTTCAATTAGATTTGGTAAGCCATCTACTTTTCAAAGAATATCATCAATAAAGCAGCAACGAGCTCTAGTGCCAGAAATGGTGTCACATATGCATGTTTGTCAGATTAACAAAAAAAATGGCAGCCCTGCTGCAAAGCCATCAACCATTAGAACAGCTTCACAATCCCAAATCATGAAAAAAAATAAAACATACCTATCATAACTCCGATCATAATCAGGATCTGTACGATCCTTCTCCCTATCCCTGAATATAGCAACTCGAGAAGAACTAGCATCTCTGATGCTACCAATCTTTTCTGTCTCAATAACAGAATTTCTGCTAACTTCATTCTCATCTCTGCTCAAGACCATAGCTTTCCCATCATTAGGAATCTGAGACAAAGTATCCTCTGAGTCAGGACTACTAAATATGCGGGCACGTGCCCTGTCATACTCCTCCTTCCTCTCTTCAACACTTCTGACAGGACTTCGTTTGACCCCAAATTCTTTAGCTTCATTAATAGATCCTCTGTTGGGCCTAGGCCTAATGACAATTTTAATCTGATCAATCTTATCACTTTCCTCGGACTGTTTAGCAGGAATTTCAGATAAATGAACAGCTGGATATTTGCTTTCTGCCGTTTTCCTCACCAGAATTCTATTACCTGACCCATCTAATCCATTCTCCTGGACCATGGTTACCAGCCCATAGTGTTGAGAAACACGGTGTGCAGCTAGTCGAAGATAAGAAGTAGGAAAATGCTGGAACTCAAAATGCTGCTGATCAGGATTTTGCAAAAATCTCTGGATATCAAGTTCCATCCGCAGAACTGCTCAGAAGAGAAAATCAGAAAATTGATGGTTGACTCTTGCAGTTCCAAAGAAAAAACCCATACAAAAATATACAATTATGGAAACAAATGGAAGGAACTTCTAAAAAGTAAGTACCATGATATAAAAGGCATACAAAAACATATAACACACTCCAGTATTTAGAAACTGTACAGACTCATTAAGCAATGTAGCATCATCACCTAAAATCCTAAATTATATACTAGAAAAATGTTCAATGCTATGTTTACTAGGACTCACATTTGGTTGCGCATATCATTCTTAGCTGCGGTTGAAGGGTGAACATAAGAGTATTACTAATGCATGAATGCATCTTACAGGAGATGAAAATTAAGAGACAAACAGTTTGAGCTTCAAAAGTTAATTGCCAAGAGCCAAACTATAATCAAGTTCTTAATAAAACAACCATTTCAATTGATGCCAAAGCAAATTCAAAACCAAACTTAAAACTGAGCAAATTGTACATAAATGAATTTTATACTAACTTTATTTCTATGTGGTTCTACACTTCTTGACATCCTCTCAAAAATCTTTAGAATTCTCTTCATGGCTATTTAATCATTATGCCTCATATTAAAAAAATAAACAAGAGGAAGTTGTGTTTTCTTTGACAGAACGAGGGCTAGCTTTAAATTGTCTGTCTAAAGCAGAGTTAACATGGACTTTCATGCATTGGACATGGAAAAGTCAAGAAAAAGGGATATTCGGTTTATCATAATTAACAAATATATAATGAAAGCAACAAAAAAGGAACAAAAACTCTGTTCCTTCCACCATGACAGGGCAATCAAACTCAGGTTCAGTGAGAGAATTAAATTTAATACTTTGCCTCAATGAGAGTGCTCTTTAGCTTAAACTCCCTTATCTAGAATGAATAAGTACAATGATAACATGATTTATACCTAAAGAGGGGGATTAATTTGAGGTGCAAATGAGCAGAATTGGACAAATACTTTGCTTGTCAAGCTTGGCTTAAACAAAGATTTTGAGCTCATATTCAATCAAGCTTCAAAATTAACAATCAGGTCTGTTAAAAAAGGACCTAAAAATACCTTGATTTTCAGTCAATAAGGCTCCATGATAATTGGAGCTTGAACTAAATTCATATTTAAACTCAACACTAAGCATGAGTAACAATTTCAATAGCTGAATCATAACAATTCACTTAATAGAAAATATTATATAACAAGAACCATATAAATTTTCATAAAGATAAAGAAATTAAAAAAATGCTCTAACATTCATGTTTGAGTTTAGAAGTCTTTCATTATCCTAGCTGTTGAGGAAACATTTAAGAAGATTTCTTAGTCATCAATAACTTCCCCACAAACAACTGTACATGGAAAAGGTTCAAAATTACTTCCTAAAAGTACATAAGCATACCTAACAAACTCTGATGGATTAGAATTTAGATATTTTTTATATGAGTTTCTTTCCCATCTAAGCTAACAGAGGTACATTCAAACGTGCAAATCTCTTGGCTAAACAATGATACTTAAATAATAAAAGGTTACACAGTAGACTCCCATAAACAACTTCAACATAGTAAGTGTGGACAAAAATAATGGTCATCATACTATTGAGATTCAAAAAATAAACAAAAAGAGTTTAACAGGCCAATACCAAACCAAGTTGAACTTAACAGGCATCAATCCACCAAGGCATCTTTTTCTTATATCCATAAAATTGAATTCTCCTAAGAGTAAATGAGTTCAAAACTAGAAACTTACTGGATCTACTGTCACAATTGTCCCAAAGAGGTTTGAATCCCTAAATTATTGGGTTGAGAACTAAATTTCTAAATTACTGAATCCCAACCCCAATACCCTGGGTTAATCCATCACAGACATCACAATTCAACGGAAAAAATAATAATAATAATTCAGATCACAGAAACAATGCATATCAGATCCTTGGTACCTTTGGAACAAGAATTGAAGTGTAACAGCAGAATTCAAACTAGACTATGAATATCATCAATGATATGCTAAAGAGAACCAAAATACAAAACTTCATCCTAAACTATCAGTAGCTTGGCCCATTCAAAACAGGGAGAATAAATTACTTAATCAGCGTCATTCCATCTCAACTCAATCAATTCAGCTGATATTTTCCCTCCAATTGATGCATAAGTTGAGAATTAACATGAACAAACATTGATAATAAGAAATATAATTTTGATTTTCCTTTACTTTAACCCTGAATTTTCTAAGCAACCCAACAAAACTCACATCTGAGACAAACCCAATTCTCCAAGAATGGCATATAAACCATGACCTAATCCAATTCAACTAAAAAAATCCACCAATCTCACAAAACCCTAATATCCAGAAACACAAATCGAATCCACCAACCACTAAACGAAAACAAAAACCATTAACAGAAATAATGAATTCATGAAGAATCAGGGTATATATATAATGAGAATTCGAAAAGGGTACTAACTGGTGAGACGATGACGAGGGTTCTGAAGAGCCTCGACCAAAAATGGATCCACCATTGACTCTTTATCATTGAAAACTGTTGTAGTGGCTGTAGTCGTGGAATCCATGAATAGCTCCTTCTCTATCTCTCTCTTGAATTGACCTGGTTTTCTTCCCCTATAATCTTCTTCTCAAAATCACTTATCCAATTCCCCAATAAGAGAAAAAAGAATCAAGAAGAAGATGTAGCGGGCGGCTTCGATTTAAGCATTAGATTACGAAACAAGAGAAGAGAAAAGAGAAGGAAGCGTGCTTGGGAGGGAGGGATGGGTGGTTTTAGAATTGGATTTGGCTTTTGTGAGATTGTTATTATCCTTCTCAACCGAGAAAGAAAAGGAGAAGAATAACAGGCTTAGGATTTTATTTATTTATTTTGTCCCAAATTTTGGTCAATGTGAAAGGGCAAAAAGTCCAACCGCCATGTCTCTTGGTTTGGAATGGAAGGGTCAAATTTTGTTAACAAGTCTTCTCCTAAACAATTTTTTTCTAATTTAATCAAATATTATTGAATTGTTATCTTCATGTTCGTTATAATATTTTGGGCATATAAATGTTTTATATTATAAAGTTTCATAGAATGATTTATGTATATTATATGCTATATTATTTCTAGTAATTAGATTTTAGCTTTAGGTTTAAACTTTAGGGTGTATATGGGTTTATTAAGATGCATTAATTTAGTATGTAAAGTGTATTATCATAATGTTATTGATTTTTTATTTAATAATAATATATGTGATTTTCACATAATTTATGTAGAATATAATTAAGATATATGTTTGGTTCCAATAGTACTAAAAATAAAAAATCATCATAAAAATATATTATTTAGAATATTATTGTGTATACATTATTATAGTATTTATTAAAAAATTATACGTATAAATAATTATTGTGTTTATTTTAATGTAATAAAAAATATTATTTTATGGTAATTAAATTGTGCATCTATTTTGAGTATATAAATATATACATATTTAATATATATTATTATATGATTGAATAGTTTTAAATTAAAGATAATATAATACCTAATTATATGATGATGCACATAAATTATATCAATTAATGTATTCAAAATGAATATACCTAGTATTATTTTAAAAAATTATCAAAATATTTTATTCACATATAAATCAAATAAAATAATATTATTAATAAAAAATAGATGGACACAAGAACCTTAATTTAATTTAAACCAAAAACCTTAACTTATACAAATCAATTCCTATAATTGTCCCTGTGCATAATCAAGCGTGCGAGATCCATGATCTATACGTGGGCTGTGGTTGTATTTGTATAGTTCCTTTTTAACTTTTAAGTCTAATAAAAATTGCTTTAGACTAGAGAACGATTTCGTTAGCTGGGCCGTAATGGGTCGTATTATAAATACAGCAGCCAGGCCTAATGTGTACGCTGCTGAAATAAAGATTTTGGCCCGTCTCCTCCCATCAACACCAACCCTAGCCTAGGTCCTCATGTTCTATAATAAAACCCTCGTTGTCTGTCCCTTAAAATCCTAGAAACCTTTCTCCTCTCTGCCTCTTTGAAAGCCAAGCAACCGAGTTGCAGTACCAGTTGTGGTCCAGACATGTTAGTTTTGTTCGAAACTCCTGCGGGTTTTGCCCTTTTCAAAGTATTGGATGAGGGGAAGCTCTCTAAAGTTGAGGTGCTCATCCTTCAGCTTCATTATGATTACTACAGAACTTATATTTTGGGTTTCTTTTACTAAGGTTTCTACTAAAAATTTCTCCTTTGCAAGGAAAACTGATTTCTGTGAAGGGTTTTGCTCTTTGTAACAAATAATGAAAGATTTTGAAAATCTGAAACTTTAGTATACACTGGCCAGTGGCATTTACAAACGCCTTCTAAACTGCTGATGATGATTTTACGTGTGTCGCAGGGCTTGTGGCAAGAGTTTAACAGCCACGATTCAGCGAGAAAGGTGATTCTTTTGTTTATCTTCTGTGTTTATTAAGTTGCTTCTCGCGTGCTTTTTTTAAATCCTTATCGTTGCAAGTGATAATGTAATGTCAAGTTTCAAACTAAGGACATATATTTAAAAAATGAATTCAAAAAATATAAGCATTTGTATGCTTGTTTTGTAGGGTTTCATAATTGCTGAAGTACTATGTGATTAGTTTGGTATCTAACATTTTCTTTGGTACCAACGATAGGTGGTGAAGCTGAAAGCATTTTCCAAGTTTGAAAATACATCAGAAGCTTTGCAAGCAGCCACTTGTTTATTGGATAGCAAACCCAGCAAAGATCTTAGAAAGTTCTTGCGTGCCCATTGTGATGGTGAAACGTTAGGTGTGGCTGATTCCAAGCTTGGAAATGCAATCAAGGACAAATTGGTTTGTAAATATTCTACTTATTTTAAAGATGGATGATAGTTGCTTGTTTCTTATTTATATTGAAGTTGGAGTGGTTATTGCTATGTAGAAAATAGAATGCGTCCACAACAATGCTGTGATGGAGTTGATGAGAGGCGTGAGGAGTCAGTTGACCGAACTCATAGCTGGTCTAGCTGTTCAAGATCTACAACCAATGAGTTTGGGTTTATCTCATAGCTTGTCTAGATACAAGCTCAAGTTCAGTGCTGACAAGGTACTTTCATATTCTAAAGTTGGTATTTATCTTAATATATTTCCTAATTTTAAATTAAATGGTATAAAGAAAATTGATCTTGGTTGATCATATAATCTGCTTAGTTTTCATTGTCAATATAAATCTTGGGATGTAAATTAGGGGATTCAGATATCTTGAATGTCACAATTATATGTAAGATCTAAGTTGGGGTCTGTGGACATATTGATGTATTAAAAGAACAATGTCTGTTGCCTAATTGCCCCTGGCCCTTGGGGAAGATTGGTAGCTCTGCCATCTTTAAGTGAGAGGTCTCAGGTTTGATCCCTTTTGGTTGGGGGATGGGAGAGGGATGAGTGATGCCCTTTGTTCCTGTCATTTAGGAGTGTTTTTTTAAAGTCTTTGTTTATATGTTTTTACACTTATTTGAAGTTTCCTTTCTAAAACAATTGCATGCCTCCTGTCTGCAAAGTCCGAAAAGTTAGTACCTCTTATGCTCTTTTAGGTTTTTAGAATTCATTGATTTGGTGATTAGGGTTTGGTTCCAAGCTTATCCTCAGGTTAGAAAATCAGGTTGTTGAATCAATAGTCTATATTTTTTTGCGTATCATTAAGCATTGGATGTTTCTATTCTCCCTAAACATGATTGTGTTGCCGTTATATCTGGATGATATAAGTTTAGGAGTATTTGACTGATCAACACATGCAGTGCTCATTTATTCTCTATTTCATTATTAATGATTTTTGAAGATTTGGTCAAATTGTAATTTAGTTTTTCTTGTTTTAGGTGGATACAATGATCATTCAGGCTATTGGTTTGCTTGACGATCTTGATAAAGAGCTTAATACTTATGCCATGAGGGTTCGGGAATGGTATGGTTGGCATTTCCCTGAGCTTGCAAAGATTATTCAGGACAATATACAATATGCCAAAGCAGTAAAGATGATGGGTAACCGTACTAATGCTACAAATCTTGATTTTTCTGAGGTAGAGTTTTGACAGATTGACTAAGTAGATTTTGATAGTGCATCATATACAACCATTAGGGTGATGTCAATCATTTAGGTCTTTTTTTTTTTGGTTCTTTTTGGCTAGAACAATGAGATGATGCTAATCTCTTTGTTTTGTTTGAAATGTACAGATACTACCTGAAGAGGTTGAGAGAGAATTGAAAGAGGCGGCTATGATTTCTATGGGAACTGAAGTTAGTGATCTTGATTTGATAAATATTAAAGAGCTATGTGATCAGGTTTTGTCTCTTGCTGAGTACAGAGCTCAGCTATATGACTATCTGAAAAGCAGAATGAACACAGTTGCACCAAATTTGACTGCACTTGTTGGAGAGCTTGTTGGTGCTCGCCTGATTGCACATGGAGGCAGCTTGTTGAATCTTGCGAAGCAGCCTGGTAGCACTGTTCAGATTCTTGGTGCAGAAAAGGCTCTCTTCAGGGCTCTGAAGACTAAGCATGCAACTCCAAAGTATGGGCTTATATACCATGCATCCTTGATTGGACAGGCGGCTCCAAAGCATAAGGGAAAAATTTCTCGGTCACTTGCTGCAAAAACTGCATTGGCAATTCGATGTGATGCTCTTGGTGATGGCGAAGATAATTCAATGGGACTTGAGAATCGAGCCAAGGTAATTTCCACAGTTTATTTCATTCTTGCTTTTCTAACCACCATGAAAGAATTTTCTTACCCATGATTATTTTTAGCTGGAAGCACGTTTAAGAAATCTTGAGGGGAAAGAATTGGGTCGTGCTGCTGGGTCAGCTAAAGGAAAGCCTAAGATTGAAGTTTATGACAAAGACCGGAAGAAAGGGCCTGGGGCGATGATAACTGCTGCAAAGGTATGCCTTTAATTATATTTTAAAGTCTTCAGTTTTTGCCCCTTTATCCAGATTCATATTATTGTTCTCCTTCTTGTAGACATATAACCCTTCAGCAGATTCCATACTTGGTTTGATGGCTGAAGAAAAAGCTGTGGAGGAGGTTGATGTTGGTGAAGAAAAGAAGGAGAAGAAAAAGAAGAAGAGTGAGGAGAATGGTGATCCTGAAGCAGAAGGTGACGAGTCAATAAAGAAAGAAAAGAAAAAGAAGAAGAAACAGGCAACTGAGGATGATGGCGAAAATGTTGAAGGAGGAGACAAGAAGAAAAAGAAGAGAAAGCATTCCGAAGAAAATGAAGAAGAATCAGAAGTGCCAAGTAAGAAGAAAAAGAAAAGAAAGCACTCTGAAGAAAATGAAGAAGAATCAGAAGTGCCGAGTAAGAAGGAGAAGAAGAAAAAGAAGAAGAAAAGCGAGGATTGATAGGCTTTTGAAAGGAGTTGCCGCAACCGGGAACCCAACAATTTTGGATGAAAGGCAACAACTTTGGTAATTCCTTATGTAAAATTCGGTACTTGTTTATTTTTATTTTTCAATGTAGCCCCTTTTCGTTTTAGTTATTTGTAGTGTATTTTGCTGAGTACTAATGGGTAATGTTTGGTGGGAAGAGTTTGGGGAGAGGACTTATTATTGCAATCATATTTTGCAGTTCACTTATATGTGTTGTGTGCTTAGATTATGGCAGAGTTATTCCATATCATTTTCATTTTCTTTCATCAACATTTGCCGAATTCTTACATGATAGCTTTGGTTTCTAAAGCATTTGTCATCTACACATCAATGTTTATCAAACTAACCGTATGTTTTTCTGAGTCAACTCGTACACAGGCAACACAAATGATTGTCAATTGTATGGTTTGTTGCTTTGTGGTAACTGGTTGGATCTTGTGTGTCAAATTCTTGAGTTTGATTAAAACAAAGTTTTAACTGCGTATAAATTTAATGTTAAGATTAATATTAATATTTGAATGTCGTGATTTTTTTTGTTTGATGTCATATTTTTGGTGTGATATAAAATTCACATTTTAGTTTATGTTTTTTTTTTTAAATTAGAAACGATGACAAATTTTCATTTAAGTTTGTTAATTAGGTCAGCATAAGATTAGAATTATTAATTATTTTTATATACTTAATTATTTCAATTAGTATCCGTAAATTAAACACATTTAAAAGTGATGGCCAAAGGCCCAGACTATGAGAATGTAAGGAATGAAAAATGTCACGAAGTCAGCACTTATGAAACACGCTTAACGGCAACGTAACTTTCCGTCAAAGTTAGTTTAGTCTGGGCCCCATATGGATCGGGCGAAGTTTCCAGACGAGACGAATAGTGTCATCGGGCTGTTAGGATAACAAAATTTAAATCTTCCACTCTCTGACACGATCCTCTCTGCTATGACCACGTCAACCTCACATAGGCCTGAAGTTTCTGGGAGCTCGTTGGTTGCATGACACATGTATTACTTTTTAGAAATCACTACCGCGCGCGCTAAAGTGGACTTGGCATTGATGGCCCCTTCTGGATAACGGAAAAATAGAGATGATTAGATGTTAATTTATTTTTTATTATTTATATTATTTTATATGATTATTAATATTATTATGATAATAATATAATAATAATTTAATTATTATTTTTATTTTAAATATTAAAAAATTATTAAAATTTATTTTATTTTATTATAATTATATTATAATTTATTAATTTTTTAAATCAATAATAAATTTATTTTTAATTAACATAATAAATAATATAAAAATAATTATATTTAAACATATTTAAATAAAATAATTTATTAATAATATATTATTATTATTATTAATTAAATATATTAAATATTTATATTATTTATTTTTATCAAATTTTATTAAATATAATAATTATTTATATTTAATAATTTATTTTTAAAATAATATTTTTATTTTAATAATAAAATATTAACCGAACTAAACACCCGTTATTACCAAACGGATAGGACGGCACCTGGACATCACTCTGTTCTTCAACTGAGAACACGGGACAGTTGCCCCGGGCATTCTGTTGTAACGGGACAAGCATTGGAGCTTGGCGCAAATTCTGACGACCCAAAAAACCCTAAACAGAACCGCACCCAAGATCTTCGTCTTCAATGCTCAAGACTTCCATGTTGAAATAAATTTCAACACCAAAATTTGCGTTTTCCTATATCTTCTCAACACCGAAAGCCCTAATTGAGTTATCCAAATTCGAACCACGGAATGGCTGATCCACCTCCAATCCCGAATCTCTCTGATGACTTCAGTTCCCTGCCAATTCCGCCTCTCGATTCCATGTTCTTCTCCGGACAGAATCATACCTCCTCCTTCCCCGACGATCTCGACTTCGTTCTTGAGGATAACTGTGATTTCGATATCTCCTTTGGTGATCTCGACAACCTCTACTTCCCTTCCGAGTCAGACAAATTTGTCCTCCCCGACGGTCAGCTTGGTAATTTCACATCCGATATGGACCAGGTCACGTGTTTGAAAAATGATGATACTAGCCCCGACGAGGTCAAACTCTCGGTTACTGCCTCGCCCGAGTCGGGCAGTTCTGGAATTTCGGGCAATCGCGAGTTGTTAGATGTTGATACGTACATGAATTATTCGACATCGCCGCAAAATTCGGCTAATCAGAGCTCGAATTTGGATTGTAAATGCTGCGAACCCTTGTCTTCTCAGGGATCCGGGAATTCCGGCTCGGGTGCGTCATCTGGGAATGCTCCTTCTCTGGATTCGGGTAATTTGGTGGTTAAGCAGAAAATTAAGGTGGAGGAAGAGAACAAGAGCATATCGAAGCGGAAAAATAATAGTGATGAGACTACTAGCGAGTTGAGAAGCAGTAAATATCATAGATCGTCGTCGGCTAATGAGAACTCGAATAACGAAGGGGAGATGAAAAGGAAGGCTAGGCTGATGCGCAACCGAGAGAGCGCCCAGTTGTCTAGACAAAGGAAGAAGCATTACGTGGAGGAACTAGAAGACAAGGTGAGAGCTATGCATTCTACAATTGCCGAATTGAATGGTAAAATATCGTTTTTTATGGCTGAGAATGCCAGTTTAAGGCAACAGTTGAATAGCGGAAGCGCAATGCCACCACCACAGGTACATAACCATATTGGGATGTACCCGCCACCTCACATGGCGGCAATGCCTTACGCATGGATGCCTTGTGGTACACCTTATATGCTGAAGCCTCAGGGTTCTATGACTCCATTAGTGCCTATTCCTAGGTTGAAGACTAAACAGATTTCTTCTCCGGTTAAGGCTAAGAGGAATGATAGTAGTAAATCTAGTAGTAAAACTAAGAAGGTTGCTAGTATTAGTTTTCTGGGTTTGTTGTTTTTTGTGTTGTTATTTGGTGGATTAGTGCCTCTTGTGGATGTTAAGTATGGAGGTATGAGAGATGGTGCTTCTGGTAGTTACTTTAGTAGTAGATTCTATGATCATCATAGAGGAAGTGTTTTGATGGTTAATGGGCATATGAATGGATCTCATGAGGATAGGGGTATTGGATTTTTCAATGGGAAATTTGATATTGTTAATAGCGTACATGGCGAGAGAGGTTTTGAACAGGAAGAGAGAAGGTCACAGGCTTCTCCTGGTTCAGACGTTTTTGTTAATCTTGGCAATGCCAGTGAACCACTGCTTGCCTCTTTATATGTGCCAAGGAATGATAAGCTTGTGAAGATTGACGGCAACTTGATAATTCACTCTGTTCTGGCCAGTGAGAAAGCTAAGGCTTCTCATGAGGCTTCTTGTGAGTCTTCTAAAGTGGATAACAGGAGGGAGACTGGTATGGCTCTTGCCAAAGCTTTAGCTATTCCTGACAGATGGAATAGTGGGAGGCAATCAAATGTATACAGAAATCCTGTTGAGAGACAGAAGGCTATCTCTTCTGGTTCTGCTGATACCTTGAAGGACAACATGAAGTCAACTGCAGCACATGGTAAGCTGCAGCAATGGTTTAAAGAAGGTCTGGCAGGTACTCATTGTCTTTTTTTTTTTTTCCCATTTATATTAAATTCTTCACATATTCTTGTATTAGCTACTCGTACTGTTGAAGTGCTCCTTGTGATTTAAACTTCAATGCCACGAATCTGAGATTATATAACATTTCTAGTACAATTGTTTGTGATTATTGGTTGCAGAAAATATGAGTAAGTTTTTGTTTGGCAAATTTTGTTTAATTAAAAAGATCATGAGGGCATTAGATCATCTTTATTGATAATTTGGAGTTTTGCATCCTTGCTTAGTTGACATAAAGGATGTATTGTATAATCATTCTTTGGGGGAGCCTTTTTTTTTCCTTTTTTTTAATAGTACGGTAAATGGTTTATTGTGTGCTTCTATTGCAAAGATATCTGTAGTGTGACTATTGACTTTGTTGTGATATTTCTTTCCATTGTGGAGGTTGTTTGACAACATTCACTATTGATGAATAGCTTGGATAGACTTACATTCTTTTAAAGTTTCTTCTACCAATGCTGTCTGTGTTTGTTCTTTGTGCTTATACCTAATACTTTTGGCAGGGCCGTTGTTGAGTTCTGGAATGTGTACAGAAGTGTTCCAGTTTGATGTGTCACCGGCTTCTGCTCCTGGAGCCATTATCCCTTCATCATCAGTTGCTAATATATCTATAGAAGACTGTCAGAATGCTACCCAACTTAATAATAAGGGAAAGGATAGAAGGATTCTCAACGGCCTTCCAGTTCCTCTTGCTGGTTCCAATCTAAATATTAGCAGAGAACATTCTGAAAGAAAATCTCCAAAGGAGAGTTTTCAAGGTAATAAATCTGCTTCTTCCATGATTGTCTCTGTGCTTGTCGATCCCAAAGAGGGTGGTGATGGTGATGTCGATAGCACAATCACTCCAAAGTCATTTTCTCGGATTTTTGTTGTTGTGCTTAAGGACAGTGTCAAGTATATCACATATTCATGTGTTCTTCCTCGGTTTGGTCCTAACCTAGTGACCACTTAGTATTAAAATTGGCTCAACCATGTCGAGCACCGGCTAAGGGTTTGGTATGTAAGAGAACAATTAGGAGGTGTTTGGTTTGGGTAATGTTTTATTACCAAAATAGAAAGATTACTTTGAAGATAAATTACTTAAAAGATTACTGAGTATAAATGATTACTATGTTTGATAAAATTTGATAGGTATAAATAATTATTGTGTTTGGTTAAAAGTAATAAAAGATTATTAGTAAATTATTTTATTTAAATGCCTTTAAATATAATTATTTTTATATATTTTTATATTATTTGTTATATTAATTAAAAATAAATTTATTTTTATCTAAAAAAATTAATAAATAATAATATAATTATAATAAACTCAATATTATCTCAATAATCTTTAAATACCTAAGGTAAAGGTGGTAATCAGATTACCACCTATATTACCTGTCACATCAGCATTGGTAATAGAAGATTACTGTAATCTTTTATTACTGACAAACCAAACAAGGGAATAAAAGATAGATTATCAAGATAATCTTAAAATCTCTCAACCAAACGCCTTTTAAAAGTTTATTTTACCTTGTTCACCTTTTCGTGCACTCTGAATTTCCTATACTAGTTTACCCTTACCATTCTAACCTAGTAAATAAGTCAACATCACATCAACTTGTAAAGTAGGCTCTTTCCCTAGGCTTTCCTCGTTTACACCGGTCATTATATGGATTTTTTTATGTCAATCTTATGGTATTAAATAAAATTTTAATAATAAATTTTTTTAGTGGATCTCAAAAGATCTGTGAAAATTGAGTTACCCGAATGCGAACAATGTAGAATTCATTGTTTAATAACCAAATTTAGGCCATATGGGAGTTTACTCACTTAGGTTTATTTTTATATTAGCATAACTAAAATTATGTATTTAATAACTAATTATACAAAATTATTTTAAATTTTATTTTAATATTTATGTAAACAATTTATATTTTTGATTATGAATTGTTGCCACTACATTGACATTTGGGTTAGCTCTAACCATAAAATTGTATGTATATATTTTTAGTATATAAATGATGTAAATGAATAATTTTGAATTAAAGATTAAATAACATTTAATAATATAATGATGTTTAATTTATACATTTAAATTATATACTAAAAATGTGTATAATTAGACTCTAAATATATTGATGCATACAAAATTATAAGTGGATATATTAATATAAAAATCAAATAAATATTCGTTTAATTGTCAATACCTGTACATAAATTGACTTTTACTTCAGCTGAGAGAATTAGATTTCAAGTATGATCCTTACAAAGAGTGAATGACCTTGTCCCCCCCCAAAGTTTAGCCTAAAAGCTGTTTTCCACCCTAAGATGGTCCAGTCCAAAATCAAACATAAAGAAAAGATAGCCATCATATCATGAGGATTGTGATATTAATTCAATTTAAAAAAGGCCAAAAGACTTATTCCCACCCAAGTGTTATTGCATTTCCAAACATGCAAATTACAAGGTTTTAAATATTTCAATATCCATTTATTATCTAATTTTTGTTAAATTTTTTAAATAGTAATAAGAGTAAAATCATTATTTTATCATTAATATTAAAATTAATAAAATTACATCTTTTTTTTCCTCTTAGTTAAAAAAATTAACAATTTCTTTCATCTAAAAGTTTAAAAACTTGTAATTTTTTTTCTAGGATTTGATTTTTTCAAATCTAATGATCACTTCGAGAAGGTTGTTGGTCGACCTTTCGATCACATTCCTCTCCGATGGTTTCCCAGCGTGAAAACCACCAAAAAGCCAACCAAAGTAGCCGACTACGTCACATAGATTCGTGCAACATTGAATGGATTTGTGCAATGTCCGATTGTATGTGCATCGATTGAACAATGCACGAATATGACACATATGTCTATGCGTCGTTTGACTGGCACACAGGTGATCGGATTGCACAACTCCATGGACGTGCATAGATCTGTGCAACATCATAGACCATTTCAATAGGTTTTTAGGTGGTTTTCACACTGGAAAACCACTGGGGAAGAAGGTGGTGGAAAAGCTTGCCAACGACCTTTCCAAAGTGATAACCAAATTTGAAAAAATCAAACTCTAGAGGGAAAATTATAAGTTTTCAAATTTTTGAATAAAAAGAAAATTGTTAACTTTTTTAACTTAAAAAAAAAGATATAATTTTATATATTTTAATATTAATGATAAAGTGAGAGTTTTACCTTTATAATTAATTAAAAATTTAATAAAAGTTAGATAATGGGTAACTGTTTAGGTTTTTGAAATCTCATATATGGATGTTGGAAATGCACTAAAACTTGGGTGGGAATGAATGTTCGGCCTTAAAAAAAGGTCATTGGTAATTGGTTAACTTTAACCATGGTCTTATTACGCGTTTGCCATCCTTAATTTTTAAAATTTTATTTTATTATTTATTACACCAATCCAGAGTAAAATGCCAACATATTTAACTTTAACCATGGTCTATAATTAACTCATTAATTAACATTTTAAGATGGCTAATCCAAACAAACTGATTAAAAGTTTCTATATATATATATATATATACACACACACACACACACAATTATGAACTCATTGGAATATGGTTTATACTTTTTATGATCATATTATAACCAAGCCATTAGGGTTATAATACACGTCACTTTATTTATCATGGTATGATAATTTTTTTTTTTACAGTGGAAGCATGTTTCTGTGACTAACAAAATTACGTTGCAGAAGCCAATGAGTATCAGTTGATGTTCCTCTAACACGCCTTTCCTGCGGATATGATGCACCAAAGAGTTTAGCCAGAATCATCTGTGGAATCATTCTGTATGGTAATTTGAGCTGACTGTGAAATAAGGCACACAAGGTTAGCAAGGTGTAGAGAAAGAAGAAAGAAAGTTGAACTGAATCTAGAAATATTATCGACGCTGAAGATCCCACCGACAGAGAACCAAGCAGTATCATAACACAGTGAATTGCTTGAACTTTAGTTAGAGACGAAAAGTTGATGAAGCGGGCGAATTCTATTACATAAGCTAACCAATATGTTAGCAAGCAAGCAACGCTCACCGACATGAGTACAGGGTGCTTATCAAATGGAGAAATTTCTTTCCCTTGGTACTTCAGTTCAGTTAAACTTAGAATGGATGACATGATAAAGGCAAGAACTGTCTGAAGATTAGTGGCTGCAGGTTGTTCTTGTGGAAAGTTGTTTGAAGTTGCAGGCATGAGGGCGATATTGAAGGAATAATGTCCCTGTGATAAGAATCTCCCCAATGGGCGGCTAGGAAGAGAACTAATAGTATTTGTTCTTGCAAAATCAGCCATGAGACTGATCAATTTATTGGATGTAATCACTGTTTCTAGGGGAGAAAATTGTAAGCTTAAAAGCGTGAGTCAGTGAGGGAATGAGGTTGCCAAATTCATACTTAGTCTTGTTTTATAGAGATATGGAACATGAGTACTATGGCCTGAGCTAGTCCACCCAAAAGACAGTGGCTTGTCTATAGTTTAATAATAAAATATTCAGACAGCATTCATTCTTATACTACTTTTTGGAAAATTAGATAGTGGTTTAACGGGACCCACCTATCTATCATAGGGTGTTTTGTTCTGTATACCCTAGGATCTAGTTAAGCTATTTCGAAGTATTTTCATTGACATGACCTTTTTTACTGTGGTTGGTTCTGAATCATTTGGCATCACAAAACTTCTTCCTCAAGAGGGACTTCTAGAGTGCTGCAAGTTGTGAACTTCTTCCTGCACAGTGGTAAACGGGAAGCCAGAGTCAATGCAATGTTTTTCTAAGACATATCTATCAACATGTTGGTACCTAAAAGGTGATGGAATTGTAATCCATCGCATACTTTTTGGGCTGAAGCAATCAATAATGCAACTAAGTTCCAACAACGACAAATTACTCACGCAAACTCTTATGCACACGCTAGTTAAATTTCCTAGCAAATTACTCACACAAAAGATACTCCTCTTTGTGGGTGCCCATTTATCAGACAATGTGGTAATCATCAAAAAAGCTGCTTTAGAGGATAAAACTGTTTTATCAAAACCTTGGGTGGGAAGTGATCATTTGGGCAATTTAATACGAAAGTAGGTTGCACTTAAAGTTTAACAGTGTCATTGCTCTCAAAAAGATGACAAAAATTTTGAATGAATGAAACAAATTATACATTTTTATATGCATTAGTACATGTTTATAAGATGGGTCATTAAGCATTGAGATATGTTTATCGCTATCATACGGTGAGTTTATGTTTATGAAAAAGATTCTTAATATATTATAGGAGTGAAATCTCGGGTGCTTAAATTCCAGAAAGAGAAAAAGGAAATTTACAGAAAATGACAAAACTGAATGGTTTTGATTGTCAAAAGTTTTAGGACTTTAACTTGAGTAGAAAGAAGAGACTTGACCAGCAAAACAAAGTTGAGGAAAATGTGGGGGGAAAAGTAGTAGGAAAATCAGCAGTCTTTTGACGCGGTATTGTCAGATCAGTGGAATCTTGAGGGAATAGTTACGCCACTTTCCTCTGCAAATTATGGTGGTGGCTCTGGAATGTATAGCTGGAGTAAGTGTTGGTCGGCTGGTTCAGAAGCTCAACGTGAAAATATGTCCATACACTCACAAAATGACTCTATCATGGCTAGGGTTTATCTCTCTTTGTACCTTGAACTTACAAACTGGAATATGTCTAAACTTATATTATAGGGTTAGGATGTACAAGACTTCCCTAAATAGTTTATGACTTCTTATAGAAGAAATCCGCTCAAAATAGGATTGATCTGACTGTGTTAGCTATGGCTAGTTGTTCTCTGAAGTTTGCACTAGTTTACTTTCACTAACATGAACTGTTTTTTGCATCATTGACTCAGTGATACCTGAGTAAGTTCTCGAGTATAGAATCCTGACAACAAACTATTAAACTTAGTATTTCTTTACAGAATACTATTAACATAATTGAACCAGTTTCACTTTTA
The DNA here is from genome assembly GCF_011075055.1 of Mangifera indica. Taxonomy (NCBI): domain Eukaryota; kingdom Viridiplantae; phylum Streptophyta; class Magnoliopsida; order Sapindales; family Anacardiaceae; genus Mangifera; species Mangifera indica. The sequence continues at coordinate 15,757,621 of NC_058145.1, read as the reverse complement.
AAATAACAAGTTAAATAGAAAAAATATGACCATTATCTGTGCTCTTTTGTTTGGAGTTAATCATCATCAGCAATTTTCTACTTAATTATAACACAAACTAGTTGTTTAGAACTTCTGTAAAAGCAATGGGCAAGGATCAACCGGGAGCTGTTTTCTGTTCAAATGAGCATCAGTCAGTTTCTGTGCATTGTATTGTAACAGGACAAGCATTGGAACGTGCCGCAAGCATTAAGCAAAACTACGACAAAAACCCTAAACAGAACCCTACCCAAGATCTTCCTCTTCAACACTCAAGACTACCATTTTGAAATAAATTTCAGCATCAAAATTTCCATCTCTCTATATCCTCCCAACACTGAAAACCCAGCTATCCAAGTTCAAACCACGGAATGGCTGATCCACCTCCGATCCCGAACCTATTCGATGGCTTTAATTCCCTCCCAATTACGCCTCTCAATTCCATGTTCTTCTCCGGACAGAATCAAAACCTCCTCCTCCGATCATGATCTCGACTTCGTTCTTGAGGATGACTGCTACATCGATATCTCCTTTGATTATCTCGCGAACCTGTACTTCCACTCCGAGTCAGAAGACTTTTTCCTCCCCGACGGTCATCTAGGTAATTTCGCCTCCGATGTGGATCGGGTCACGTGTTCGAAAACAAAGAGAGAGCTCCCAGTTGTCTAGACAAAGGAAGAAGCATTGCGTGGAGGAACTAGAAGACAAGGTGAGAGCTATGCATTCTGAAATTGCCAAATTGAATGGTTAAATATCCCTTTTTATGGCTGAGAATGCCCGTTTAAGGCAACAGTTGAGTAGTGGCAGCGCAATGCCACACCACAGGGACATACCCATATTGGGGTGTACCCGCCACCTCACATGGCAGCAACGCCGTACCCATGAATGCCTTGTGGTAGTGAAGGCTCAAGGTTCTATAACCCATTAGTGCCTATTCCTAGGTTGAAGACTAACAGATTTTTTGTCCGGTTAAGGCTAACAAAAATTATAGTACTAAATATAGTAGTAAAACTGAGAAGGTCGATAGTATTAGCTTTCTGGGTTTGTTGTTTATTGTGTTGCTAATTGGTGGATTGGTGCCTCTTGTGGATGTTAAATTTGGATAGCAGTAGATTCTATGATCAACATAGGGGAAGAGTTTTGACGGTTCATGGCATATGAATGCATCTCATGAGGCTAGGGGTAATGGATTTTTCAATGGGAAATTTGATATTGTCAATAGCGTACACGCCGAGAGAGATGTTGAAAAGAAAGAGAGAGAGACACAGGCTTGTCCTGGTTCAGACACGTTTGTTAGTATTGACAATGCCAGTGAACCACTGGTTGCCTCTTTATATGTGCCAAGGAATAATAAACTTGTGAAATGATCTAGCCGGTGAGAAAGCTAAGGCTTCTGAGGAGGCTTCTCGTGAGTCTTCTAAAGTGGATAATAGGAGGGAGACACGTATGGCTCTTGCCAAAACTTTGGCTATTCCAGACAGAGGGAACGGTGGGAGGCACTCAAATGTATACACTATACAGAAATCCTGCTGAGAGACAGAAGCCTATCTCTACTGGTTCTGTTGCTACCTTGAAGGACAACATAAAGTCAATTTTTTGGTTTCTTTGGGTTGGAGATCTGTATTTGTTTGGGTTTGTAATTAATTAGTTTCAGATCTCCCGATAATGTAGATGGAGAAACTCGACGTCATCAAGGACGCCGATGGATAATGGAGGCTAGTTCGACGACTAAAAAAGTGAGAAATCCGAGAACGGTAGGAGAACAGAATTTGTTTCTATAGTAAAGGTAAGGAGGACTCTGTAAACACAAGTAATCATGGATCGTCCTTATGGTAAAGAAAGAAGATTTGAATGGTAAGGGCTTCCTAATCTTGTTTGATTGAAAAAAAAGAGAGAGGAACCTGAGTTAGCCCATTTTGAAGGAAGTCCGACGTTATCTGAAGATCCATCAATGAAAAATGACTATTGGAATGAAGAAATAGCAGAATTCGGCGAGATCTAGCCATCGGAATACCTTCTTTCATATGAAGGTTTGACTCAAATGGTGGCAAAAAAAAAAATTACAAAGAGAGGAGATAAGCGAAATGAAGAGATTTGAAGAAATAAGGGGAGAAGAGAATGAAAAAAAATCTGGGAGAAAGGAGGGAAAAAAAGGAAAACGAAAGAAGACACAAAATGGAAATAGGGATGGGAAAAGAAAAAGATGAAGCAAGGAGAAGGTGTTTTGATGAAACTCACCACTAGGCGCACAATTTTCCTTTTATCCCAGTCAATTTAAACATAATTTTTTTGTTCAGCCCTCCAGCCAAACTTTTTACAAAGCAACCACTCGACCCATTAACCCACATGTCAGTAAACCAAACCCAATTAATAGGCCTGATCTAAAACCAAACTGACATATTTTATCATTTAACAATCCAAACTCATTTCAATTAAACCTACACTCCAATACCCATTTAAGCCCAATCATAATTTCATTAAACTCAAATAAACCCACTCACTTAAATCCAACCACTAATCCTAACTCAAAACTCAGTAGGGATAACTCAACATTAAACAATCTAAACATGGCCTAAAGGATAAGCATCAAGGCATTCAACTACGCTAGATCGCACTCGAAATAGGTGATGAACAAGCTAACAAAACTGGTACAGACACTCTTCACCTATCAATGTCCAAGCGAAAAATAGTCAAGGACCTTGCTTTCAACTCAATGCAAAATACAACCCAAATCAGATCTATTGATTCTAGTGATTGAGAGTTCTATTGTTTCACGAAGATGAAAGCAGAGATGAAAAGGAGGAAATTCAGTAGTTTGAGCTGAGGGTAAAGTAACTGACACAAGGTTAGCAAGGTGTAGAGAAGGAAGAAAGAAAGTTGAACAGAATCTGGATATATTATCGACGCTAAAGATCTCATGACACAGTGAACTGCATGAGCTTTAGCTGGAGACGAAAAGTTGGAGAACGCTATTACATAAGTTAAACCAATACGCTACCAAGCAAGCATCGCTCACCCACATGGTTATGTGATGCTTATCAAATGGAGAAATGTCTTTCCCCTGGTACTTCAACTCAATTCAGTTGAGAATGGCTGATATGATAAAGGCAAGAAATGTATGGACAGTAATGGTTGCAGGTTGTTCTTGTGGGAAGTTGCTTGAACTTGTAGTCACGACGGCGATGTTGAAGGAAAGATGTCCCTGTGATGAGAATTTGCCCAATGGGCGGCTAGGAAAATATAATTAGTAATTCTTGTTCTCGCAACATTAGCCATAAGACTGATCAATTTGCTGGGATGCTATGACTGTATATAGAAGAGAAAATATTAAGTTTAGAAAGGACGAGTGAGCGAGGGAGTGGGGTTGCCAAATGCAGAATTTCAGTTGCGTTTTATAGAGATTTGGAACATGAGTACCATGGTCTGAACTATATATAGACCGCCCAATAAACACTGGCTGGTCTTTAGTTTAATAATAATAATATTTTTAGATGACCAATCCATTATTATTATTCTTTGGAAAATAAGAAAGTATATTTTGATCGCAGGGTCTCTTTCAACGACGGATTCTGCAAAATAATTTTCTGTCTAACCAAACATGTCTCGGATAAATCTATAGCTTTAACTGTTAATATTCTTAAGACTACTTTTTGGACTCAAGCAATCAGGCATCTAAGTTCCAACAAGATCTTGATCATGATCAACCTAAATAATAACAAAAGAAACTATCGCTAACCATATTATTCATGCAAATCCTTGTGCAAAAATGAGAAAAGAGGCGAACGAAATTTGAGGCCAAAATATCTTTTCTGATTCACTGCACACATTAGTTAAAGTTCCCAACTATGAAGATCCCGAAGAGGCCGTCGTGGCTGTTTAATTTTCATCAAGATGATGGTTGGCTATCATCGTTATTGCCGTTTAGCTACTCTATTGGTCTGCTGAAAGTGACATAAGAACTTAGAAGCTGCTTGGATTTTATATATGTGATCAAATTAACAGTGCATATTTGAAAATTTCACTTGTTAGACAATATGGTAATCAAAACAGATGCTTTTTGGTTTGGGATTCAACAAAACCAATTCAAATTTGGCTAAAAGATAGAAGGTACACGAGGGTTCATCCGTATGTATCCACAGGGTTGAGATAAAAGTCAGTATTTTTAATACCCTTTTAATACCTGTTTAAATTGATTTGTTTTAGACCAGTATTCCTCCCTCTAACGAATTGGAACTGACCTTAATCTATAAAATAATATTATATGTATATATTTTTTGTACATAATTTAAGTATATAAATGATATATCCTCATATAATTATGTGATATTTTATCTTTAATTTAAAATTATTCAATTACATAATTATATATTATCCGTGTACTCAATTTTATACCAAAAGTGTGCCTATATAATTTTATTATAATCTAAATTATTCAAAGCATCATCCTTCCTCATCCAAACAACTCTTTGTTGATTTGGATCATGAAGCGTCATATGGACGATAGGACAATGCTTCATCCGGTTTGATGGTGGCACCAGAAGAAGAAAGAGACCGATGGTCATTGAAGACAAAGATGTGGTCGAAGAGGTAAAGGAAAAAACCTAAAATTGGGAAAAAATATAATTTTTCAAAAATTGAAAATTTTATGTAAGGGTAAAGTTATTTGTTTTTAAAATCAGAAATGAGATAAATAAGATAAAATTATATATTTTTAATATTATTATTGAAATAACGATTTTACTCTTACATTAAATTGGAAATTCTAACAAAATTTTAAAAATTGATAGGTATTTAAGTTTTTGAAACTTTGCGAATGTGAATTTATTTTTTCACTAAACCTTAGATGAGAAATAGTCCTTTGACCAATATATGTATATATATATATATATATACATACACACACACATACAATTTTTATTTCGATAAATTAGTAGTATATTTTCACGTATATATTTTATCCTTAAACCAGCTTTACTTATAAAATATAATTACATTATTATGTGATCATTAAAGTGTTTTTTTAAAAAATCATATTATGCTCTTTTATGTTTGAGTTAAAGTTTCAAACTTTTGAGTCATTCCAAAAAAATAAGATGACCATGCATGTGATCTTTGCTAATAACTTAATACCATAGATTTATCACTATTATGTTTTTCTGCGTGAAAATGACAACTTACGATTTAGAGTCAACAATCTATTTAGAGGATAAAACACTCGAAAAGAATTTTTAAGTACCAGAACTTGTGATGGAGTTTTCATAAGAGAAGGAATGATATGAGTTTTACTCAAATTATTTTTAAGTATTGGAGTTTTGCATCCTTGCTTAGTAGACATTTGGATAATCATTCTTTAGGGGAGCCTTTTTTCAATATGGTAAATGGTTTATTGTGTGCTTCTATTGCAAAGATATCTGTGGTGTGACTATGGACTTTGTAATGTTTTTTTTTTTTTCCATTGTGGAGGTTTGACAACATTCACTCTTGCTGAATAACTTGGATAGGCTTACATTCTAATAAAGTTTAATCTATGAAAGCTGTCTGTGTTGGATCTTTGTGCTTATTCCTAATACTTTCGGCAGGGCCGTTGTTGAGTTCTGGAATGTGTACAGAAGTGTTCCAGTTTGATGTGTCACTGGCTTTTGCTCCTGGAGCCATTGTTCCTTCATCATCAGTTGCTTGCTAATATATCTGTAGAAGACTGTCAAAATGCTACTCAGTAAGGGGAAGAATAGAAAGATTCTTAACGGTTTTCTAATTCCTTTTACTAGTTCAAGTATAAATATTAACAAAGAATATGTAAAACGAAAATCTCAGAAAAAGAGCTTTCAAAATAATAAAACCTCTTCTTTTATGATTGTCTTTATTTTTGTCGATCTCAGAGAGACTGATGATGGTGATAACACAATTACTCAAAAATCACTTTCTCAAATTTTTTTTGTTGTGCTTAAGGATAGTGTCTGATATGTCACATACTCATGTGATCTTCCTCCGTTTGGGCCTAACCTAGTGACCACTTAATATCAAAATTGGCTGGAAGTAAGTAGGCATTGCCAACCATGTCAAACACCAGCTGAGGGTTTGGTATATAAAAGAACAATTAACAGCTTATTTTGCCTTGTTAACCTTTTTTATGCACTCTGAATTTCCTATACTGGCTTACCTTTTACCATTCTAGTCTTTGTATATAAATCAGCATCACATTAGCTTGTCAAAAAGGCTCTTTCCTTAGTCATTCCTTTTTTACACCAATCATTTTCTGGACTTTTTATGTCCATCGTATGGTTTTATTATATCTATACTTCTCAAATGAAATTTAATAATCCAATCCAATAAATCTCCAAAGATTTGTGAAAAAAATTGAATGTGAAATATGCCGAGTTCATTGTTTAATAACCAATTTTGGGCCATATGGAAGTTCATTTGTCTTTATTTTAAATTTAACCTATCTTATATATTTTATAAAGAAATAAAAAAAATTGGAATTGTTTGATTTCGAACCTAACACAACAATATAACATTTGTATGCTATTAGTTAAATTTATTTTTATATTAAAATAATTATGATTATATATTTAATAATTAATTATATAAAATTATTTTTAATTTTTATTTAAAAATTTTATCGATTGGATTGAATTGTACTCATCAGATCTATGTTTAGTCTGACGTTATAAATATTAATTCATATCATACAAAATTATAAAAATGTAAGTCAAAGCAAAGATTGCATAGATGATCACATATATTGTGATATAAATTCACTTAAAAAAAATCATCAATATTTTCTTTTAGGTCAAAGGACTTATTCTTACTCAAAATTGACTTTGTTTTTTTTCATCTGTTATTTACAAAAAGAAAAAAAAACATTTATCTATAAATTATTAAATCCAATAATTTTTATTATTTTATTAATAATATGAAAAATAAATCAAAATTATATTTTTAAAATTTTAAAAATTAATAATTTTTCTTTAAAGTAAGTTTTAAAAAATAATTTTTTAAATTAAAATTTAATTTATAATCTTTGACATCATCTCTAACGAGGCTCTCTCTTGACACTTTCTCTCCTTCCATTAAAGCCGGTGAGGACGAAAACGAGCTCATGGAAAGACCAGGGGAGAAGACCAAGGATCAAGACTGGAAATAAACTGAATTCAAGCCGCCGAAAGCCAAGTCGGAACCCAGGAGCCCAAAAAGGAAAGCAGCGAGCATCAGTCCAAAACCCACACAAGCAGAGCAAGCCCAAGAACAAGGGAACGATAAGAGGTCACACCCGGCCCAGCAAAGAAATCCAGAACACAGCCACCTCAGCTCCAACGCAGCAAGGGACACCACCCCAACCAAGCGCAAGGAAAGACCACACCATCCATCACCCAAAGAAAGCTGGAACGACACCTCCCAGCCACCGAACCGAAACACAGGGACACCATCCACAGACAAAGACGGGAACGCCCAACCACCGGAGCCCAAACCAAAGCTCAGGAAGGAGAACAAAACACACCTGCAGCAACGACCAGACGGCAAAACGAGAGACAGAAGGAGCAGGAACACACACCCGGGACAACCACCGGCAGTAGGCTGGCTACCAAGACAGACAACACCCATCAAAGAACCCGAAGGACAAAAACAAGTACACGAACAGCCAAACGACACCACACCGAAGACAAGAACAAACAACCTAAGCAGAACTAAACACAAGAACGCCGGAAGGCAGGAGGCCAGCCGGAGAAACAACCAAGGCCCAGATCACCCGGGAAACAAACGGAAACCTAGAGACAAGAGGAAGACGAACGATCGCACATGCGACTGGGTAACCTTTATGATATTTTCTTTCTTTTATCCTTGCTTCTGCCTTTCTTCATTTACAGTGGAAGCATGTTTCTGTCATTAACAAAACTACGTTGCACAAGCCAATGAGTATCAGTTGATGATCCTCTATCAGGCCTTTCTTGTGGATATGATGCACTAAAGAGTTTAGCCAGAATCATCTGTGGAATCAATCTCCACTGTAATTTGAGTTGAGTGTGAAATAGGCCACACAAGGTTACCAAGGTGTAGAGAAGGAAGAAAGAAAGTTGAACTGAATCTGGAAACATTATCGACGCTAAAGATCCTACTGACATAGAACCAAGCAGTGTCATAACACAGTGAACTTTAGCTGGAGACGAAAAGTTGGTGAACGCTATCGCATAAGCTAACCAATATGCTAGCAAGCAAGCAACGCTCACCCACATGAGCAAGGGATGCTTATCAAATGGAGAAATGTCTTTCCCCTGGTATTTCAACTCAATTAAACTGAGAATGGCTGATGTGATAAAGGCAAGAACTGTATGCACAGTAATGGTTGCAGGTTGTTCCTGTGGGACGTTGCTTGAACTAATAGTCATGAGGGCGATGTTGAAGGGAAAAAGTCGCTGTGATAAGAATCTCCCCGGTAGGCTGTTAGGAAGAGAATTAATAGTACTTATTCTCGCAAAATCAGCCATGAGACTGATCAGTTTGCTGGGAAGTGATCACTGTTTGTAGAGGAGAAAATTGCAGGTTTAGGGAGGACGAGTGCGTGAGTGAATGAGTTTACAAAATGCATAAATCAATTTCAGTTTTATAGTGAGATCTGGAGTATGAATATTCTGGTCTGAACAAGAGTGGCTGGTCTGTCGTTTAATTAAGGGGGAAGGAATATTTCCCATGTCCCACCCAACTTTAGATGGGGTTTTCAAAGTCCCAGATGGGTTTTCAAAGTCCCAGATGGGTTTCTCAAAGTCCCACCCAACTTTAGGTGGGTTTCCAAAATCCCACCCAACTTTAGATGTGTTTTCAAAATCCCACCCATGATAGATGAAAATCCACTTTTCCCACCCATGGCCAAACTGCCATCCAATTTTTCAGTTAGGGACAGAGGCAAAATCGTCATTTACTATTTAAAACATTAAAACTTTGAAATTTTATCGTTTCCCCCTCCAGGTTTTAAAAACTAATAACTAACCCATCCTCAAAGTTTGAAAAGTTTAGATTTCACCCCTAAGGTTTGCTTCCTTCACAGGCCACCACCGACGGCCGACGCAATCAACCGATCTCCCATCTCCGACTACAAAAGATGACGAAGGATGACCCTTCGTCGTCCAGATCTGGAAGAACAGACGAAGGACAACGCTTCGTCGTCCTTCGTCGTAGCCTCTGGACCACGCAAAGAGCGACGAAGGATGGCGAAGAGTCGTCCTTCGTTGTCTGGGTGGAGCGACGAAGAGAGACCTCTTCGTCGCACGGTGGTGCGACGAAGAGATCTTCGTCTCTTCGTCGCACCGTGTAATGAGAAGATGAAGATCTCTTCATCGCACCAGAAGAAGGAGGAGGCTGGTGACGACGTCGGAGACGACGTCAGGAGATAAAGTTAAAGAATAGGGGTGAAACTGCTAGTTTTGAAAGTCATGGGGGTGGCTGTATTTTGAAAAATATGGAAACCCTAGGTTTGGGGGTGAAAATGATAGTTTTTAAAGTTTAAAAACTTTAGGTAAGGTAAAATATTGTTTCTAAAACCTAAAGGGGGTGAATGGTAATACCCTTACATCAAATTTGAGATGAATTTTACAGACTAAATTGAGGGGTATTTTTATCATTTCATCTAACAAGGGTAAAATAGACATTTTACCCTTATGCAAACAGAAAACATTCATATTAACGGCTTATGGGGGAAAAAAATAGATTTTCATCTATCGTGGGTGAGATTTTGAAATTGCATCTAAAGTTGGGTGGGAAATAGTTGTTCTCCCAATAATTAAATATTTTTAATACTACTCTTTGGAAAATTATGCCCTTCTTCTAGTTTGAATTCCGACTAACGAACCTTCCTACGAAACAAACCTTCTAATTAGGAGCACTGTTAATTCTTTTAAAAAGGAAAAAACAGTATGAATTCTTATGAATAACATTCACTCGTTTCTTCGAAATTCATTAATAACGGCATTCACGCCTTGTATTCACTCCTTTCTTCGAAACTCATTACTAAGAGTATTAACCCCTTTCTTCGAAATTCATTCGAACCTTTAGGTTTGATATTTTCTTCCAAATCTGTCAGAATATAAATTGGATTAGCGCATATGAGTAGAGGTTGAAATCCAATTAATTCATATTAAGATTTAATTTATCACACTTACATACTATTCATTCTACTTATTTTTATTAAATATGAGACTCTTTTATTTTTAGTCTTTAACATCTTTTTAAAATTTTATAATTAATTATGAAATTATATAATAAAAAGATAATAATAATTAAATTATAAAAATTAAAATTAGAATTGATAAAAATAAAGCGAAAATTTAATGAAAAAATTGAGAGAATATTAAGAATTAAGAGAATGAGAAATAAGAATAAATAAATGATAAAGTTGAAAGATTGAACGAGCATTTATAAGTAAAATTTTGTATAAAAATTAAAAAAATTAAAAGACCTAACAGCCATCTATTGCATAATTTGCAGGGGACCATTACAGTTCCCTGCAAATTTATACTTTTTTTTTTAAATTAAAAAAATTGTAATTATTTTCCTTTAAAATTAATAAAATTTTTTAATTAAATTGTTAAACTGCTAATTCAAGAATTTGTGAACCGATGATTTAACTACCGGTTTCTGAACCGGTGGTTCGATGATTTAAAAAAAAGAAAAACCTGAACTAAACAGTTATAATTAAATTTCAGTTTTGGTTTAGATCAATTTTAGTTCTGATGGTTATGATTCCAATTTTACACGAATTGATTCCGATTTGATTCACGAGCCAAACTAGCATATGGCCAAGGCTAACTATAAATGATGTTGCCTGGCTTCCTCTAAGATTGACCGCTACAAACTGCTCCTCATGGAAAATCATCTTTGAATCTCTTTTGATTGATTATGATTTATTACAATACATTGATGGCACAAGTCCTTGTCCTTATGATAAAAACGTCTCCTCCAAACGAACCTATACTATTAGGGTGCAGTAAGACAAATTAATAGTCCATACTATTTTGGCCTCCTGCATTAAATCAATTGTCCCTCTTATTTCAAATGCTGTACAATCACCAAAACAACACGAACAACTTTGCAACATTCGTTTACAGCCATATCACGATCTCTTATAATGCAATTACAAGAAAACCTTATGATCATTTTTGTATTATTTGTTATATTATTATTAGTAATATAAAATTATCATAATATTTTATTATTTATGAACCAACAAAATAATGTCAATAACAAAAAATATATTAATCACCCCAATCAAACAAATCATTAAATGATTTTAGATAAAAAATTAAAAATTCTAGATACTCTCACAAATATATTTCAACTTATTGTTTTAGAAGTTTTTTTAGATAATTTAAGATTTTAAATAGTCTGAAACGTTTGCCCATTGCTTTTACCTAAGTCGCAAACAACCAAATGAATGAGTTTGTGCTATCATTGTGCAGAAAAGCGCAGCCAAAAAAGATATATTGTTGATGATGATTATCTCCCAATAAAAGAGCACAAGTTATGTCATTTTTTCTTTTCGAAATGTTGTGTCCAAAATCAGTACATCTCCAAAGTACTCATAGTCTATCCCACCGAAAGAAATTTATTATACGACGTTGGGCATCAAGTTGCATGATGTAAAAGAACGAAGGGTCCTCTGTGAGCATCTGAGTAAGCTCACGCTTAAGGTCTTGGAAACGTGTTCCATCTGCCATTTCGAAATTCAGCTCTAATACCACTGATACACAGCGTTGCGAGTCAATTGAACTAAGTGAAGAAAGAATGAGGGAAGAATTCTAGAAGAGATAGAACAGTGAAACAGGAGGGAAAATTCTTTAGCTGCCAAAAAACTAACTTTCATTCATTTCCTCTCCATTCTATTTACAATGCAAAATCATGAAAGGACGCTTTGCATGCCCCCAGCTATTACATTCAAAATTGCATCCAAATAAAACGCAATATATCTTGTAACTCTCAACAATCTCAAACGACGATGTTGTATTATTTAAGTAACTTTGCTACTTTATTCCTATAGCTAACAGCCTTCTGTGCCAAATCAACTTCCTCTCTTCATCTGCCATCTGCTGCAATTTTGTTCCAGCTGTTGTTCAAGCTGTATCAAAAACTGAGAAGATTGGTAGTATTAGCTTTCTGGGTTTGTTGTTTTTTGTGTTGTTGTTTGGTGGATTAGTGCCTCTTCTGAATGTTAAGCACAGAGGTATGAGCGATGGCGCTTCTGGTAGTTACTTTAGTAGTAGATTCTATGATCACCATAGAGGAAGAGTTTTGATGGTTAATGGGCATATGAATATAGATCTCATGAGGATAGGGGTATTGGATTTTTCAATGGGAAATTTGATATTGTTAATAGCGCACATGGCAGGGGAGGTGTTGAACATAAAGAGAGACGGTCACAGGCTTCTCCTAGTTCAGACGTTTTTGTTAATCTTGGCAATGCCAGTGAACCACTGGTTGCCTCTTTATATATGCCAAGCAATGATAAGCTTGTGAAGACTGATGGCAACTTGATAATTCACTCTGTTCTGGCCAGTGAGAAAGCTAAGGCTTCTCATGAGGCTTCTTGTGAGTCTTCTAAAGTGGATGACAGAAGGGAGACTGGTGTGGCTCTTGCCAAAGCTTTGGCTATTCCTGACAGATGCAATGGTGGGAGGCACTCAAATGTATACAGAAATCCTGTTGAGAGACAGAAGGCCATTCGTTCTGATTCTGCTGATACCTTGAAGGACAGCATGAAGTCAACTGCAGCTGATGGTAAACTGCAGCAATGGTTTAAAGAAGGTCTGGCAGGTTGTCATTGTCTTGTTTTATTTTCATTTATATCAAATTCTTCACATATCCTTGTATCAGCTACTCATGTACTGTGGAAGTGCTCTTTGAGATTTAAACTTCAATGCCATGAATATGTGAAAGATTTTTGTTTGACCAATTTTCTTTAATTAAAAGGATCACGAGGACATTAGATCATCTGTATTAATAATTATAGTGAACCTCTAGTATTGGAGTTTTACGTCCTTGCTTAGTAGACATGAAGGAGGTATTGGATAATCATTCTTTAGGGGAGCCTTTTTTAAATATGATAAATGGTTTATTGTGTGCTTCTATTGCAAAGATACCTGTGGTGCGACTATGGACTTTGTAATGTCTTCTTTTCTTTCCATTGTGGAGGTTTGACAACATTCACTATTGCTGAATAACTTGGATAGGCTTACATTATAATAAAGTTTCATCTATGAAAGCCGTCTCTGTTTGTTCTTTGTGCTTATTCCTAGTACTTTCGGCAGGGCCGTTGTTGAGTTCTGGAATGTGTACAGAAGTGTTCCAGTTTGATGTGTCACTGGCTTTTGCTCCTGGAGCCGTTGTTCCTTCATCATCAGTTGCTACTATATCTGCAGAAGACCGTAAGAATGCTACTCAACTTAATAATGGGAAGAATAGAAGGATTCTTAACGGTTTTCCAATTCCTTTTACTGGTTCAAATCTAAATATTAACAAAAAATATGTGAAACGAAAATCTCAGAAAGAGAGTTTTCAAGATAATAAATCTTCTTCTTCCATGATTGTCTTTCTGCTTGTCAATCCTAGAGAGACTAATGATGGTGATGTTGATAGCACAATTACTCTAAAATCACTTTCTCAAATTTTTGTTATTGTGCTTAAGGACAGCGTCTAGTATGTCACATACTCGTGTGATCTTCCCCGGTTTGGGCCTAACCTAGTGACCACTTAATATCAAAATTGTCTGGAAGGAGGGATTGCCGACCATGTCAGGCACCAGTTGAGAATTTGGTATATAAAAGAACAATTAACAGCTTATTTTGCCTTGTTAACCTTTTTATGCACTCTGAATTTCCTATACTAGCTTACCTTTTACCATTCTAGTCTTAGTATATAAATCAGCATCACATTAACTTGTCAAAAAGGCTCTTTCCCTTGTCATTTCTCTTTTACACCAATCATTTTGTGGACTTTTTATGTCAATCGTATGGTTTTGAAACTGATTTATTATATCTATACTTCTCAAATGAAATTTTAATAATCCAAATTTCCAGTGATCTCCAAAGATTTGTGAAAATAGAGTTATCTGAATGTGAAATATGCTGAGTCCATTGTTTAATAACCAATTTTGGGCCATATGGAAGTTCACTTGTTTTTATTTTAAATTTAACCTATCTTATATATTTTATAAAGAAATTAAAAAAAATTGCAGTTGTTTGATTTCGAACCTAACACAACAATATAACATTTGTATGCTATTAGTTATACATATATTTTTATATTAAAATAATTAAGATTATATATGTAATAATTAATTATATTAAATTATTTTTAATATTTATTTGAAAGTTTTATCAATTGGATTGAATCGTACTCATCAGATCTATATTTAGTCTGGCATTATAAATATTAATTCATATCATACAAAATTATAAATTTGTAAGTCAAAGCAAAGATAGCTCAGATGATCGCACCATGAATCAAAGCAAAGATAGCCATCAGTCACATTGATTGTGATATAAATTCACTTAAAAAAAGCCATTGGTATTTTCCTTTTAGGTCAAGGGTTCATTTTCACTCAAATTTTTTATTTCATCCGTTATTTTAAAAGAAAATTCCGCACATAAATTATTAAGTTTGATAATTTTACAACTAAAATCATCATTTTATCAATAATATTAAAAATAAATTAAAATTTTATCTTTTATCTTTTAAATTTTAAAAATTAATAATTTCTTTTTAAATTAATTTTTTAAAAATGATTTTTTTTATTAAGATTTTGTTTACAATCTTTAACGGCAACTCTAGCGGCTCTCTCTCCTGACACTTTCTCTCCTCCCATTAAAGCCAGGAGGACGAAAACGAGCTCAAGGAAAGACCACAGGAGAAGACCATGGATCAACACTGGAAATAAACTAGAATTCAAGCAACGGACAACCTTGCAAAACCAAATCGGAACCCAGGAGCCCAAACAGCAAAGCAGCGAGCAACAATCCAAAACCCACACAAGCAGAGCAAGCCAACCCAAACAGACCGCAGTGCAAGCCCAAGAACAAAGGAAAGACAACAGGTCACAGCCGGCCCAGCAAAGAAATCCAGAACACAGCCAGCTCAGCTCCAACGCAGCAAGGTACACCACCCCAACCAAGATCTAGGAAAGAACACACCATCCACCACCAAAAGAAAGCCAGAACGACACCTCCCAGCCACGGAACCGAAACACAGGGACATCATCCACAGACAAAGACGGGAACGCCCAACCACCGGAGACCAAACCAAAGCTCAGGCAGGAACACACAACACACCTGCAGCAACGACCAGACGGCAAAACGAGAGACAGAAGGAGCAGGAACACACACCCGGGACAACCACTGGCGGAAGGCCGGCCACCAAGACAGACAACAGACAACACTCACCAAAGAACCCGAAGGACAAAAACAAGGACACGAACAGGCAAACGACACCACACCGAAGACAAGAACAAACAACCTAAGCAGAACTAAACACAAAAACGCCGGAAGGCAGAAGGCCAGCCCGAGATGTAACATAAAACCAATTGGCTTAAGTTAAGATCCAATCCACAACACTTATATATCACTCATTTTACTTAAGTTTATTAAATGTGGGACTCTTCTTTATTTGAGTCCTCAACAGAAACCTAGAGAGAAGAGGAAGACGAACGATAGTACAAGTGACTGGGTAACCTTTATGATATTTTCTTTTTTCCTTGCTTCAGCCTTTCTTCATTTACACTGGAAGTATGTTTGTGTCATTAACAAAACTACGTTGCACAAGCCAATGAGTATCAGTTAATGATCCTCTATCAGGCCTTTCTTGTGGATGTGATGCACCAAAGAGTTTAGCCAGAATCATCTGTCGAATCAATCTCCACTGTAATTTGGGTTGAGTGTGAAATAAGCCACACAAGGTTGCCAAGGTGTAGAGAAGGAAGAAAGAAAGTTGAACTGAATCTGGAAACATTATCGATGCTAAAGATCCTACTGACAGAGAACCAAGCAGTGTCATAACACACTGAACTTTAGCTGGAGACGAAAAGTTGGTGAACGCTATTAACCAATATGCTAGCAAGCAAGCAACGCTCACCCACATGAGTAAGGGATGCTTATCAAATGGAGAAATGTCTTTCCCCTGGTATTTCAACTCAATTAAATTGAGAAAAGCTGATATGATAAAGGCAAGAACTGTATGGAGATTAGTGGCTGCAGGTTGTTCTTGTGGGAAGTTCATGAGGTTGATGTTGAAGAGAAAATGTCCCTGTGATAAGAATCTCCCCACTAGGTGGTTAGGAAGAGAAGTACTTATTCTCGCAAAATCAGCCATGAGACTGATCAATTTGCTGGGATGTGATCACTGTTTGTAGAGGAGAAAATTGTAGGTTTATGAAGGACGAGTGAGTGAGTGAATGAGGTTACAAAATGCAAAATTCAGTTCGGTTTCACAGGGAGACTTGGAACAACGACTGGGGAGAGGAGTATTTCCGACCCATTTTTTAGCCGTATGTGAAAAGTATACCCATATAAAATGAAAAATTCAAACATCTACCGATCTCTAACTATAGTTAAATTCTCCGTTAAATAAAGAGGTAAAATCGTTATTTTACTTTTATATTCCAGTGATATAATTTTATCGCATTTTTCCTTTTCGATATTAAAAGTTAAACATTTCCCTATTCCTAAACTTTGAAAGTGACTTTCACCCCTTGAAATCCCTATTTTTTTTTTTCATTTTCCCTTTAGCCACCGATGACGATTTGACTGGAGGAAGAGTGGCGAACGCTCGTCAATTCTCTGGATGATCGAGTGTCATCCATTATTTAAACGACGTTTATCGTCCAGAATAGATGACGATTCGTCATCTATAGATCTGGAAGACGCTCGTCATCTAGATCTGAACGATGGTCATCCTTCTTGGATGATGATTGTCGTCCAGAGATAGTCAACCTCCAGAGAAAAACTTTTTTGTCGTCATCGAAAAAAGTGATTGCATTTTAGAAGTGAAAGATGAATTTTTTAAAACTTAATTTAGAGAATAAATATTAGTTTTTCAAATTAATGAGAGAAAAATGAGATAAAATTTTAATTATTTAATATTATTGATAAAATGATGAATTTATTTCTTTATTTAATAAAAATTATGTGAATGAATGTGAATAGAATAAACTTTAAAGTAAATATTTGAATTTTTCAATGATACGTGAATATGTATTTGAGACAGGCTAAAAAATGGTGGGACATAACTTTTTCCCAACGCGACTACTATGGTCTGAACAGCTGGCCGGCCTTTGTTCTAGAACATTAAAATGAGTTCGAAATATTAGACTTTATTCAGTTTAGGTGTCTCTAGGTGAATGACAATCAGAATGAGCGACACGTAGACTAATGAGCTTTAAACTAAAGTGTCTGTCAAGAATGAGCAGTGACAGACAGTCAGATTGAGCGAGAAGACTAATGAGCTTGAAATGTTAAACTGGCGTGTCTGTCAGAATGAGCAGTGACAGACACTCAGAATGAGCGATACGCAGACTAATGGGCTTTTAATATTAGACTTTATTTAGTTTAGATGTCTGGTATTAACTAACATGTCCGTAAGAATGAGCAGTGACAGACACCCAAACTAATGAGCAGAAGATTTAAGTGGTGAGATTGCAACCCATTGGGTTTGTGTTACGACTTAATTTATTACACTTATATATCATACTTATATATTATTTATTTAATTTATTTTTATTAGGTATAGGATAATATTTTTTTAGTTTTCAATACTATTTTTTAAGTACACCCATCATAAGTTATAGATTGTTGAATCTATTGTTTGATTAAATTTGTTTGGATGAGTGTTTTGTCATTTCTATTTATAAATACTTTATGTTATTAAACCCGTCATCTGATTCATGTTTTGTTACTATATTAAAATATATATTAGACTTATAAGTATAAAAATTCAAATTCAAATTATATAAAACTAATTAATTTATATTAAAATTTAATTTATTATACTTATATATTACTTATTTTAATTGCTTTTATTACACGCGAGAGTATTTTATTTTAGCCTCCAACCAAGTCAATTAAGATAGAACTTCTTCCACAGGAGGGACTTCTTGAGTGCTGCAAATTTTAATTTCTTCCTCAAATGGGACCCTATATGCACTGTGGTAACTTACTCATTAAACCCAGCAAAGACAAAACTAAGCCTGAAGTTCTATGAACCCATTAGTGCTATTTCTCGGTTGAGTAAACAGACTTCTTCCCCGGTTGAGACTAGGAAGAATGACAGTACTAAATCTAGTAGTAAAACTAAGAAGGTTGCTAGTATTAGCTTTCTGGGTTTGTTGTTTTTTGTGTTGTTGTTTGGTGGATTAGTGCCTCTTGTGGATGTTAAGTATGGAGGTATGAGAGATGGTGCAGTTAGTTTAGTAGTAGATTCTATGATAACATAGATGAAGTGTTTTGAAGGTTAATGGGCATATGAATGGATCTCATGAGGGTTGGGTATTGGATTTTCCAGTGGGAAATTTGGTATTGTTAATAGCATACGTGGTGAGAGAGGTGTTGAAAGGAAAGAGAGAGGGTCACAGACTTCTCCTGGTTCAAACTTGTTTATTGTTGTTGGCCATGGCAGAGAACCACTGGTTGCCTCTTTCTATGTGCCAAAGAATGATAAGCTTGTGAAGATTGATGACAACTTGATAGTTCACTCAGATTTGGCCTGTGAGAAAGCTTTGGCTATTCTTGAGAGAGGGAATGGCGGAAGGCACTCAAATGTATACAGAAATCCTGCTGAGAGACAGAAGACTTTGTAACAAATTAGTGTCAAAGCTCCTGATTATGCGGATAGAGAGACTCTGTCGGAAATATAAATTGGGTTTATAAGTGTATCGATTGAATCCATATTATACAAAATCAATTAGCTTATGTTAAGGTCTAATTCACACACTTATATATCACTCATTTTAGTTAAGTTTATTAGATATAGGACTCTTCTTTATTTGAGTCTCCAACAACCCGCTTAAGTGCAAGCACCTAGGTTGTTAAATTTGCCTCTCGACTCAGCCGATTTTGGCTGGATGTATTATCACTTGTATCCAAGAACACTTAAGCTGTTAAACCTGTCGTTTGGCTCGTGCTCTGATACCATATCTAAAATATAAATTGAGTTTATAAGTGTGTAGATTGAAACTCATATTACACAAAATTAATTGACTTATGTTAAAGTATAATTCACACACTTATATACCACTCATTTTAGTTAAGTTTATTTGATGTGAGACTCTTCTTTATTTGACTCTCCAATAGACTCCACTTCATCAAGAATGCCAGTGGATGATGGAGGCTCGTTCGGCAACGGTGGAAAACTGGAACAAAGTTTGTAGGTAAAAAGGACTCGTACTATTACTATAAACACAAGTAGTCTTCGGTTGAAGACATCCTAATCTTGTTTGATGGAAAAACAAAAAGGGAGGAAGCTGAGTCGGTTGATCCCGGATGAAGTCCGACGTAAGCTAAAGACCCATCAATGGAAAATGGCTATCGGAATGAAAAAATAGTAGAATCCGACGAGATCTAGCCGCCAAAATACCTTCCTTCATATGAAAGTTTGACTCAAATGGTGGCAGAAAAAAATTAGGAAGAGAGGAGGAAAACAAAATGAAGAGATTTGAAGAAATAAGGGGAGAAGAGAATGGGAAAAAAAAAAGGCAGAAAGGATAAACAAGAATAAGACGAAGAAGACATATACAGGAAGTAGGGATGAGAAAAGGAGAAGTTGACGGGAGGCGAAAGTGCGTAAATGAAACTCGCTGGGTCTGCAATTTGGTTTTACAACGCAGCTCATCTACACACAGCTTTTTATTTGGGCCTCCAACCAAAATTAATACAAAGCACCCATCTACCCATTAATCAAACCCAATCCATATATTAATAAACCAAGCTCAACTAACAGGTCTAATCCAAAACCAATAAAAACTGTTAACAATCTGAATCCATTTCAATTAAACCCACGCTCCAATACCCAATCAAGCTCAAACACAATTTCATCAAAGTCAAATATACCTATCCACTTAAACCCTACCACTAGGCTTAACGTAAAACTCAGTTGGGATAACCCAACACTAAACAATCCAAACATGGTCCAAAAGGCACGCCACACATTAATCCAATTTCTTCTAAAATGAGTGATTGCAGTGAATCCAACCCACAATTGTCCAATCTAATAATAGTCAAAACATTAACCCAAACTTATTTAGTCAAACCCAATTCCAATGTTTTGGAATTCGATATAACAATTTACAGCTCAGACTCCAGTTATCATAAACCCGAACGTAACTTTCAGACCTTTTAACTCGACCCAATGTCTTGTACCCAATCCTCCACCTAAAGATTTATCAACCCAACCCAACTAATTTAACGCCACCAACACTCACCCATTAAAAAAAAAATGAGCAACCCGCTTATTCAAAAGACCACAGCCCTCACCCAAATAAGATAATTCTACAATACAAAATCATTTTACACCCAAATCAAACACTCCACCAAGACATTCAACTTTTTGGGACCCCACTTGAAATAGCTGATGAACAAGCCAACAAAACCGGTACTAATGCCGAATTCCAAGTGAAATAGAGCCAAGGACCTTGCTTTCAATGCTATGCAAAATACAACTCAAATCAAATATGTCAGATTCAAGCAATTAAAGGTTTTATTGTTTTATGAAGATGAAAACAAAGATGAAGAGGAGGAAAATTAGTAATTTGAGTTGGGTGTGAAATAAGCCACACAAACAAGCCAGTTATAGAGAAGGAAGAAAGAAAGTAGTTCAGATTTCCTAACTATAAAAATCTTGTAGAGGCCCTCGTCATGACTGTTAGTTTTCATCAAGATGATGGTTGACCATCATCGTTATTGTCGTTTAACTATCCTATTAATCTGCTAAAAGTGATGTAAATATTTTGAAGCTGTTTGGATTTTATATATGTGATCAAATTAGCAGTGCACATTTCAAAATTTCACTTATCAGACAACATGGTAATCCAAACCGTGATTATTCCTTCATTATCATCTGCTAATATATCTGTAGAAGACCGTTAGAATGCTACTTATTAGGGAAAGAATGAAAAAATTCTCAATGGTCTTTAACTTCTTCTTATTGATTCGAATCTAAATATTAACAGAGAACATATGAAAAAAAAAATTTAAAAGGAGAGCTTTTAAGATAATAAATCTGTTTTTTTCATGATTGTCTTTGTATTTATCGATCCCAGAGAGTGTGGTGATGGTGATGTTGATAGCACAATCATTCTAAAATCATTTTCTCAGATTTTTATTGTTGTGCTTAAGGATAATGTCAAATATGTCACATACTCATGTGTTGTTCCTCAGTTTGGTCCTCACCTAGTGACCACTTAATATCAAAATTGGAGGGATTGCCATCCATGTCCAGCACCAGCTGAGAGTTTGGTATATAAAAGAACCATTAACAGCTTATTTTGGCTTGTTAACCTTTTTATCCACTCTGAATTTCCTATACTAGCTTACCATTACCATTCTAATTTTTGTATATAAATCAGTATCACATTACCTTTTCAAAAGGGCCCTTTCCCTACTCATTCCTCTTTTACTCCAGTCGTTTTTATGAACTTTTTTATGTCAACCGCATGGTTTTAAAACTCATTTATTATACCTATACTTCTTAAATGGAATTTTAATAATAAAATTTTCCAGTGAATCTCAAAATGTTTGTGAAAATTGAGTTATCTGAATGTGAACTATGCTGAGTTCATTGTTTAATAACAAATTCTAGGCCATATGGAAGTTTACTTTTTCTTTTTTTAAATTTTAAATTTAACCTATCTTATATATTTTATAAAGAAAGAAAAAAAAATTTGCAGTTGTTTGAATTTGAACCTAACACAACAATATAACATGTGTATGCTATTAACAAAATTTATTGTTATATTAAAGTAATTAAGATTATATATTTAATAATTAATTATACAAAATTATTTTAAAAATTTATTTGAACAATTTATCAATTGAATTGTTTTCATCAAATCTACGTTTGGTCTGGCTTTAAAAATGTTAATTCATACCAAATAAAATTATAAAGAAGTCAAAGCAAAGATAGCTCAGATGATCACAACCAAAATCAAAGCAAAGTAAGCCACAATCACATTGATTGTGATATAAATTCAATTCAATTAAAAAAAAGCCATTGGTATTTTTTTTCAAGTAAATATATACATTGCACTCAGAAAACACAAACCCAAAGACAATACAACAGAGAATAGCAAAAACACCGGAGGACGGCGAAAATACCGGCATTCAATGAAGCACGCCTTATGACATGTCCAGTAATTTTACCATTACCCAGTCAAATCGTAAGCCTAAGTCTTTAATGCATATGTCCACTTTAAACCCATTCCCAGCCAGGCAACAGACACATAACATAACATACAAACAGCAAACGCCCCGTGTAGAGAACCCAGCATCCAAAACGGTGTTCTCAAATAAAGTAATTAAACTATGCACTTCTTAAGGATTTTCATCAAGTAGTTCACAATGGCAACCACAAGAGCAGCTGAAAACCGGAGCCATAGCAGACGGAAGAAGCCAAAGGAGGCCTGGAGCTAAAACACAATGCCAAACGCAAGGAGGCAGTCCAGCAACAGATCCAAGTTGAAACAACAGAAGCAGAAACAGCAACCTTCACTCAGCATCCATAGGGAATTACATTGCTCTAGAGTAACTGCATCCATACACTCGCAAACTACTGCAACAGCATTCCAGAAATCTGAATTCCCTCCCAGACAGCTCCAGCCGGAGGCAGAGCATGAAGCCACTGAGTGAGAACACTTGACACGAGCCCAGAATCGAGCGGACAAATTCTCCTCAGCTTGCAGAACCTGAATCGCAGACCACAAGGGAACCCAGCCTCCAGAGATGATTACACCAAAGATGCACAATGCACTTCATGATGGTTTCCATCCACCGAACAAGACCCCTGGCGGTAAACAATGGAAGGCAGAGGGGCGACCAAGGCTGAAGCACCACACCAGTATTGAGAGAACAAGGAATCCACACCAAGCAAAAACCGCCACAAGCAAGCAGAGACTGCACCAAGCGGGGAGAACCTGCAAAAAACCAGACCACAGACACATCGGGAGACAGCAACATTGTTTAAGCGATTAAACCGAAGAAAACAGAAGCCAGGGGCGAAGCCCAAGGATCAACACTGGAAAGAAACTGGAATCCAAGCAACCGACAACCTTGCAAAACCAAATGGAAACCCGAAAGCCCAAACAGCAAAGCAGCAAGCACCAATCCAAAACCCACACAAGCAGAGCAAGCCAACCCAAACAGCCCGCAGAGCAAGCCCAAGAACAAAGGAACGATAACAGGTCACACCCTGCCCAGCAAAAATGTCCAGAACACAGCCACCTCTCCAACCACCTCAGCTCCAACGCAGCAAGGGACACCACCTCAAACAAGCGCAAGGAAAGACCACACCATCCATCACCAAAATAAAGCCGGAACGACACCTCCCAGCCACCGAACCGAAACACAGGGACACCACCCACAGACAAAGACGGGAACTCCCAACCACCGGAGACCAAACCAAAGCTCAGGCACGAACACACAACACACCTGCAGCCACGACCAGACGACAAAACGAGAGACAGAAGGAGCAGTAACAACACACCCAGGACAACCAACGGCAGAAGGCCGGTCACCAAGACAGACGACACTCACCAAAGAACCTGAAGGACTAAAACAAGGACACGAACCGGCAACGACACCACACCAAAGACAAGAACAAACAACCTAAGCAGAACTAAACACAAGAACGCTGGAAGGCAGAAGGCCCGCCGGAGAAACAACCAAGGCCCAGATCACCTGGGAAACAAACGGACACCCAGAGACAAGAGGAAGACGAACGATCGCACGAGAGGCAAGAGAGAGGAAAGAGTATTTTCTCTCACAAGAGGTAGACGGAAGGATTAAAGCCATTGGTGTTTGGCCAACTCCAAACATAAAGCATTGTGATGTCGTTTAACTCTTTAAAATATTATTTGATTATTACCATACTGATCCAGAGTAAAGTACCAAACTCAGATCACCCACAGTACAATGGGAGTCTATAATTAACTAATTATATAACATTTTGAGATGGCTAATCCAAACGACTTAATTAAAAGTTTTCTAAATAATTTATGATTGTGATTATTTTCAAATAAACTTTGGAAATCCTATTCATTTGAATGAATTATTTTCAGTATTATGATAAATATTTAATTATATATATAAAATATGATAATGAGTTCCGATCTCATTGGAATATGGTTTATACTATCGTGATCATATTATAATAAGCAAGTCATTAAGGATACAATACAAGTAACATTATTTATGAATGATATTATGACATCGGAGACACAAGTGACAATTATAATGATATGTTGACTGGGTATCCTTTCTGGTATGCTCAAGCAGCTGCATCTATGATATTTTCTTTCTTTTTTCCTCGCTTCAGCCTTTCTTCATTTACAGTGGAAGCATGTTTCTGTGATTAACAAAACTACGTCGCACAAGCCAATGAGTAACAGTTGATGATCCTCTAAAACGCCTTTCTTGTAGATATGATGCACCAAAGAGTTTAGCCAGAATCATCTGTGGAATCAATCTCCACTGTAATTTGAGTCGAGCGTGAAATAAACCACACAAGGTTATTAAGGTGTAGAGAAGGAAAAAAGAAAGTTGAACTGAATCTGGAAACATTATCGACGCTAAAGATCCTACTGACAGAGAACCAAGCAGTGTCATAACACAGTGAACTTTAGCTGGAGACGAAAAGTTGGTGAACGCTATTGCACAAGCGAACCAATAGGATAGCAAGCAAGCAACGCTCACCCACATGAGTAAGGGATGCTTATCAAATGGAGACATGTCTTTCCCCTGGTATTTCAACTCAATTAAATTGAGAACAGCTGATATGATAAAGGCAAGAACTGTATGGAGATTAGTGGCTGCAGGTTGTTCTTGTGGGAAGTTCATGAGGGCGATGTTGAAGAGAAAATGTCCCTGTGATAAGAATCTCCCCAATAGGTGGTTAGGAAGAGAAGTACTTATTCTCACAAAATTAGCCATGAGACTCATCAATTTGCTGGGATGTGATAACTGTTTGTAGAGGAGAAAATTGTAGGTTTATGAAGGACGAGTGAGTGAGTGAATGAGGTTACAAAATGCATAATTCAGTTCAGTTTTATAGAGAGATTGGAACATGAATATCATGGTCTGAACAACAGTGGCTGGTCTTTAGTTTAATAATAAAATATTTTAAACTTTAGATGTAGTGCTTTCCCGGGGCCACTTTAGAAAATTAGACTCTGGAAATATTATACATTATGAGACTGGAACGGTGTCTTTTTTACTTTACATTAGACTCTGGAAATATTATACATTATGAGATTGGAACGCTGTCTTTTTACTTTATATTGGACTCTGGAAATATTATACATTATAAGATTAATATAATACATTATATCTGACCCCTCCTTGCGAAGATGAGATTGGAACGGTGTCTTTTTACTTTAATTATACATATGAGATTGAAACGGTGCCTTTTTACTTTATATTACACTCTGGAAATATTATAGGAACGTTGTCTTTTTCATCTAGATTATATCTGACCCCTCCTGGCCTTGCGAAGATGAGGCGAAGATGAGATTAGAGGAACGTTGTCTTTTTCATCGACCTGTAGAATATAATATTGGATTTTTCATTCTATTGGATTTTTTAACTGGGTTTTGAAACTTGATGGTGGGGTATTTGATGGGTATTGTATTGTGTATTAATTGGGTTTTGAAACTTGATGGTGGGGTATTTGACCGGTAAACTGGGTAAACTTGATGGTGGGGCATTTGATGGGAAAAGTTAAACGGGGTTTTGAAACTTTGATGGTGGGGCATTTGATGGGAAAAGTTAAACTGGGTTTTGAAACTTTGATGGTGGGGCATTTGATGGGAAAAGTTAAACTGGTTTTTGAAACTTTGATGGTGGGGCATTTGATGGGAAAAGTTAAACGGGGTTTTGAAACTTGATGGTGGGGCATTTGATGGGAAAAGTTAAACGGGGCTTTGAAACTTGATGGTGGGGCATTTGATGGGTAAACTTAAACAGCATCTGAAGGCATTTGATGGGTGAACTTAAACAGGGTTTTGATGGTGGGGCATTTGATGGGTGCACTTAAACAGGGTTTTGATGGTGGGGCATTTGATGGGTAAACTTAAAGAGCATCTGAAGGCATTTGATGGGTAAACTTAAACAGGGCTTTGAAACTTGATGGTGGGGTGTTTGATGGGTAAACTTGATGATGCGGTATTTGATGGGTAAACTTAAACTGGGTTTTGAAACTTGATAGTGCGGTATTTAATGAAACTTAAACTGATGCACGTCTGCCTCCATGGGGATTAGAGTCGGTGGGTGTATCAGAATGTATATAATCAGTCACATTTATATATTATTTATTTAATTAATTTTTGTTAGATATATATATTTTTTAAATTTCTAATATTTTCTCTTAAGTATAATCATTATAAATTATTAGATATTTTATTTGTTTGAATCTATTTAGACTAATGTTTTATTATTTATATTTTAAAAATATTTTATATTGTTAAGTCTACTATTTAGTTTGTATTATGATATTATATCAGAATATATATTAAGTTTATATATATGAAAATTGAAATCGAAATTATATAAAACTAATTAATTTATGTTAAACTTTAATCCATCACACTTATATATCATTCACTTTACTCATTTTTATTAGACATGAAAATATTTTATTTTAGTTTCGAACAAAGTCAATTAAGATAGAACTTCTTCTACAGGAGGGACTTCTTGGGTGCTGCAAATTTTAATTTCTTCCTCATATGGGACTGGAAAATGGGAAGCCGGCGTCAATGCAACGTTTTCTAAGACATCAAATAACATGAAAAGGAGATGTAATTGTAATCCATCGCATACTTTCTGGTTTGAACCAATTAGCAAGGCATCTTAGTTCCAACAACTACAAATTACTCACGCAAACTCTTATGCACAAGCTAATTAAATTTCCTAGCAAATTGCTCACACAAAAGATATTCCATTTTTGTGCGTGCACATTTGAAAAAATTCACCGAACAGACGATGCGGTAATAAAAAAAGCTGCTTGGCTGGGAAATGAGCAGTGTAATTGCTCTTAAAAGATGACAATAATTTTGAATAAATGAAACAAATCATACATTTTTATAAGCATTAGTTCAGGTTTATGAGATGGGTCATTAAGCAGGGAGATTTGATATGTTTATCTCTATCATACGGTGAGTTTATGTTTATGAAAAAGATTCTTAATATATTATAGGAGTGAAATCTAGGTAAAGCCCGTCGGGGGTCTCGTATGAGTTTTACTTGGGTTGGTAAGATGATTAAAATTCCAGAAAGAGAAAAAATAAATTTACAGAAAATCAAAAAATTGAATGGTTTTGATTGTCAAAAGTTTAGGAAAGTGTGGGAGGCAAGGAAAATCAGCCGTCTATCGACGCGCTATTGTCAGATCAGCGGAATCTTGAGGGAATATTTACGGCACTTTCGTCTGGAAATTATGGTGTTGGCTCCTGAATGTATACATTGTATAGCTGGAGTGAATGTTGGTCAGTCGGTTTAGGAGCTCAACGTCCAAGCTACCCTGAAAATATGCCCAAGCGCTGACAAAATCCTACACCTTATCTCTCAGTACTTCACAATGACTCTATCATGGTTAGGGTTCATCTCTCTTTGTGCCACGAGCTCACAAACTGAAATATGTATAAACTTATACTTTTTTATGTTTATTCTAGGGTTAGGATGTACAAGACTTCCCTAAATAGTTTATAACTTCTTATGGAAAGAAGCCCGCTCAAAATAGGGTTGATCTGACTGTGTTAGGTTTGGCTACTCGCTCTCAGAAAATGTACTACTTAACCTTCACTAACAATGAGTGTTATTTTCATCATTGATTCTCGAGTATAGAGACAAACTATTGAACTTAAAGTCTTTTTTCACGGAATACTATTAACATAATTAAACCAGTTTCACTTTTAAAATAACCAAGTTAAATAGAAAATACATGGCATATTTTGTGCTATTTTATGGGGGATTTAATCATCATGAGCAATATATCTTCTTTACCTGCACTTTTGTACGTATGATGGCACAAACTCATTCGTTTAGTTGTTTAGAACTTTCAACACTGAAAACTCTAATTCAGTTATCCAAATTTAAACCACGGAATGGCTGATCTACCTCGGATCCCGAATCTATGCGATGGCTTTGGTTCCCTCCCAATTACGCCTCTCATTTCCATGTTCTTCTCCGGACAGAATCAAACCTCCTACTCTTGAGGATGACTGCGATTCCATGTCTCCTTTGATGATCTGGCCAACCTGTTATTTTTATAAACGAATATATAAAAATACAAACGGATGCTTAAAAATACAAAATGGGTGTGTGAAAATATAAACGGGTGCTTGAAAATGTGAAGGGGTATATGAAAATACAAATAGATGCGTGAAAATACAAACGAATATGTAAAAATACAAATAGATGTGTGAAAATACAAATGAATACGTAAAAATACAAACAGGTGCTTGAAAATGTGAAGGGGTGCGTAAAAATATAAATGGGTGTGTGAAAATATAAAACGAATACGTGAAAATATAAATGAGTGCGTTGAAAATATAAATGAGTGTATGAAAATGTGAATGAGTACATGAAAATATAAATGAGTGCATAAAATATAAAAGGGTTGCGTGAATTATAAAAGGAGTGCATGAATATAAAAAGAGTGTGGAAATTATAAAGGGGTGCGTGAGATATATTATATATTATATTATTAAAATATATTATATTAATAATATAACATATAATGTGTAATATATTATATATATATATATAAATATATATTATATTATATATATATATATATATATTATAATATATATTATATTAATAATATAATATATAAAATAATTTATATATTATATTATATATTAATAATATATATGATTTTTATGCACTTCTTCATATTTTTACATATACTTTCACATTTTTTTGCACCGTTTTATAATTTCACATACCTCTTCACAGTTTCACGCACCTTTTTATAGTTTTATGCACCCCTTCACATTTTTTTACACCTCTTCATAGTTTCACGTATCCTTTTACATTTTTACGTTACCCTTTACATTTTTCCACATCCCTTCATAGTTTCATGCACTCCATTACATTTTTACGCATTTCTTCACATTTTTCCACACATTTTCATAGTTTCACGCACCTCTTTACACTTCGTATATTTTTGCAGCATTTCACACATTTTCACACCATTTCGAAAAAACATACATCCATTTGCACATTTTTGCACCCTTTTGAAAAAAACGTGCACCTTTAGCACCCGTGCACAACTCGCACTCACTCTCTGTATAGTTATGTTCATCATTTCTATAAGGATATGTAAATATCAACTGTTACATTAGAAATTAATCTATTTTTGATATGTAAATCTTAACAATTACAAAAAAATTAAATTTAATCCATATACTCTAAAAAAATAAAACATTTTCTTATAAAAACTAATCTAAATAAAAAGAAATAGGATAAAAAGTATTATTGGAATAGAAAATAAGATTTACTTAAAAAGGTAAAACTACACAAATTTTGTCAAAAAAAGTTTACACAATAAATTTCATGTCTATTTTAATTCATTTCCTTTTTTATAAGCATTAATACATGTTTATAAGAGGGATCATTAAGCATGGAGATTAGATTTGTTTATTTCTATCATACGGTTAGTTAATGTTTATAAAAAGATTCTTAATATATTATAGGGGTGAAATCTAGGTAAAGCCTGTTTGGGGGCTCGTTTGAGTTTTACTAGGGTTGGTAAGATGATTAAAATTCTAGAAAGAGAAAAATTGAAGTTACAGAAAGTGAAGGATATTTACGGCACTTTCGTCTGGAAATTACGGTGGTGGCTCTGGAATGTATACATTGTATAGCTCGAGTGAATGCTGGTCGGTTGGTTCAGAAGCTCAACGTCCAAACTACACTGAAAATATGTCCACGCGCTGACAAAATCCTAGACTTGATGTCTCAGTGCTTCACAGTGACTCTGTCATGGTTAGGGTTCATCTCTCTTTGAACCATGAGCTTATAAACTGGAATATGTCTAAATTTATACTTTTTTATGTTTATTCTAGGGTTAGGATGTACAAGACTTCCCTAAATAGTTTATAACTTCTTATGGAAAGAAATTCGCTCAAAATAGGGTTGCTCAGACTGTGTTAGCTATGGCTACTCGCTCTCAGAAAATGTACTATCCTTCACTATCATGAAGTGTTATTTTAATCATTGATTCTATAGTATAGAATCCTGACAACAAACTATTGAACTTAGCCTTTCTCCACAGAATACTGTTAACGTAATTAAACCAGTTTCACTTTTAAAATAACCAAGTTAAATAGAAAATATATGGCACAATTTGTGCTATTTTATGGGGAGTTAATCATCATCAGCAATATATCTTCTTTACCTGCACTTTTGTACATATCATAGCACAAACTCATTCGTTTAGTTATTTAGAACTTTCAACACTGAAAACTCTAATTCAGTTATCCAAATTTAAACCACGGAATGGCTGATCTACCTCGGATCCTGAATCTGTCCGATGGCTTTTGTTCCCTCCCAATTACGCCTCTCATTTCCATGTTCTTCTCCGGACAGAATCAAACCTCCTCTTTCTCCGACGATCTCGACATCATTCTTGAGGATGACTGAGATTTCATATCTCCTTTGATGACCTGGCCAACCTGGTCTTCTGCTCCGAGTCAGACAACTTTTTCTCCCCGACGGTCATCTCGGTAATTTCACATCCGATTTCGACCGGTTCACGTGTTTGAAGACCGAGAGAGCGCCCAGTTGTCCAGACAAAGGAAGAAGCATTAAGTGGAGGAACTAGAAGACAAGGTGACAGCTATGCATTCTGAAATTGCAGAATTGAATGGTAAAATATCCTTTTTTATGGTTGAGAATGCCAGTTCAAGGAAACAGTTGAGTAGCGGCAGCGCAATGCTACCACCAATGGGACATACCCATACTGAGGTGTACCCGCCACCTCACATGGCGGCAACACCGTACGCATGATACTTTGTTGTACATCATATAAGCCTCAAGTTCTATGAACCCATTAGTGCTATTCCTCGGTTGAGTAAACAGACTTCTTGCCCGGTTAAGACTAGGAAGAATGATAGTACTAAATCTAGTAGTAAAACTAAGAAGGTTGCTAGTTTTAGCTTTCTGGGTTTGTTGTTTTTTGTGTTATTGTTTGGTGGATTAGTGCCTCCTGTGGATGTTAAGTATGGAGGTATGAGATGGTGCAGTTACTTTAGTAGTAGATTCTATGATAACATAGAGGAAGAGTTTTGAAGGTTAATGGGCATATGAATGGATCTCATGAGGGTTGGGTAGTGGATTTTCCCGTGGGAAATTTGGTATAGTGAATAGCATACGTGGTGAGAGAGGTGTTGAAAAGAAAGAGAGAGGGTCACAGACTTCTTCTGGTTCAAACATGTTTACTGTTGTTGGCCATGCCAGCGAACCACTGGTTGCCTCTTTCTATGTGCCAAAGAATGATAAGCTTGTGAATATTGATGGCAACTTCATAGTTCACTCAGATTTGGCCGGTGAGAAAGCTTTGGCTATTCTTGAGAGAGGGAATGGCGGAAGGCACTCAAATTTATACAGAAATCCTGCTGAGAGACAGAAGACTTTGTAACAAATTAGTGTCAAAGCTCCTGATTATGCGGATAGAGAGACTCCACTTCATCAAGAATGACAGTGGATAACGGAGGCTAAGTTCGAAAACAGTGGAAAACTCGAACAAAATTTGTCGGTAAAAAGGACTCGTACTATTACTATAAACACAAGTAGTCATGGGTTGAAGACATCCTAATCTTGTTTGATGGAAAAACAAAAACGGAGGAAGCTGAGTCGGTTGATTCCGGATGAAGTCCGACGTAAGCTAAAGATCCATCAATGGAAAATGGCTATCGGAATGAAAAAATAGTAGAATCCGACGAGATCTAGCCGCCAAAATACCTTCCTTCATATGAATGTTTGACTCAAATGGTGGCAGAAAAAAATTACGGAGAGAGGAGAAAAACAAAATGAAGAGATTTGAAGAAATAAGGGGAGTAGAGAATTAAAAAAAAAAAAAAAGGCAGAAAAGATAAGCATGGATAAGACGAAAGAAGACATGTACAGGAAGTAGGGATGAGAAAAGAAGTTGACGGAAGGCGAAAGTGTATAAATGAAACTCGCTAGGTATGCAATTTGTTTTTACAACCCAACCCATCTACACACAACTTTTTACTTAGGCCTCCAACCAAATTTCATACAAAGCACCCATCTACCATTAATCAAACCCAATCCATTTATTAGTAAACTGAGCCCAACTAATAGGTCCAATCCAAAACCAATAAAAACTTTTAACAAACTAAAGCCATTTCAAGTAAACCCACAGTCCAATGCCCAATCAAGCTCAAACACAATTTCATTAAATTCAAATGCACCTTTCCACTGAAACCCTACCACTAGGCTTAACGTAAAACTCACTTGGGATAACTCAACACTAAACAATCCAAACATGCTCCAAAAGGCACGTCCCACCCGTTTTACACACTCATTAATCCAATTTCCTCTAGAATGAGTCATTACAGTGAATCCAACCCACAATTGTCCAATCTAATAATATTCAAAACATTAACCCAAGCTTATTTAGTCAAACCCAATTCCAATGTTTTAAAATCCCACACAGCAATTTACAGCTCGGACTCAAGTTATCATAAACCCGAACGTAACTTTCAGCCTTTTTAACTCGACCCAATGTCTTGTACCCAATCCTCCACCTAAAGATTTATCAACCCAACCCAACTAATTTAACTCCACCCACACTCACCCATTAAAAAAAAGGAGCAACCCATTTATTCAGAAAACCACAACCCTCACCCAAATACTCAAATAAGACAATTCTATATAAGGTGTTTTGTTTTTTCTCACCCAACACAAATAATTTTACACCCAAAATCAAATACTCCACGAAGATATTCAACTTCATAGGATCCCACTCGAACTAGCTGATGAACAAGCCTACGAAACCGGTACTAATGCCGAAGTCCAAGCGAAATAGAGCTAAGGATCTTGCTTTCAATGCTATGCAAGATACAACCCAAATTAAATATGTCGATTCGAGCAATTAAAGGTTTTATTGTTTGATGAAGATGAAAACAAAGATGAAGAGGAGGAAATATAGTGATTTGAGTTGGTGTGAAATAAGCCACACAAACTAGCCAGGTATAGAGAAGGAAGAAAGGAAGTAATTCCTATTTCCTAACTATGAAGATCCCGTAGAGGTCGTCGTCGTGGCTGTAGTTTTCATCAAGATGATGGTTGCCCATTATCCCTATTGCTGTTTAGCTATCCTATTAATCTGCTAAAAGTGATGTAAATATTTTGAAGCTGCTTGGATTTTATATATGTGATCAAATTAGTAGTGCACACTTCAAAATTTCATTTATCAGATAACATGATAATCAAAATTGTCATTACTCCTTCGTCATCAGTTGCTAATATATATGTAAAAGATCGTCAAAATGCTACTTATAAGAAAAAGAATAGAAGGATTTTCAATGATTTTCCACTTTCTCTTACTGGTTCGAATCTAAATATTAGCAGAAAGCATGTGGAAAGAAAATTTCAGAAGAAAAACTTTCAAAATAATAGATTTGATTCTTCTATAATTGTCTTTGTATTTGTCGATCTCAGAGAGGGTGGTAATAATGATGTTGATAATACAATTACTCCAAAGTCACATTTTCACATTTTCATTATTATGTTTAAGAACAAAGTCAAGTTTATTGCAAATACTCGGGTTTTTCCTCGGTTTGGTCTAAACCTATGATTGCTTAATATTAAAAATTGGTTGGAACTAAGTAGGGATTGCCATCCATGTCAAGCACCAACTGAGAGTTTGGTACAGAAAAGAACAATTAGCAGTTTATTTTGCCTTGTTAACCTTTCTATGCACTCTGAATTTCCTATACTAGCTTACTTTTACAATTTAAATCCTAGTAAAAAAATCAATGTCACGTTAGCTTGTAAAAATGGCAGTTTCCCTGGTCATTCCCTTTTACACCAATCATTTTATGGACTTTTTAGGTCAATTGCATGGTTTTAAAACTTATTTATTATATCTATAGTTCTTAAATGAAATTTTAATAATCAATTTTTCCAGTGAATCTCTAAAGAATTAAGAAAATTGAGTTATCTCAATGTATTAAGTTCATGGTTTAATAACCAATTTTTGGCCATATGAAGTTTATTGTTTTTTTATTTTAAATTTAACATATCTTATATATTTTATAAAGAAAGTACAAAAATTTGCAGTTGTTAGAATTTGGAGCCTAACAGCACATCCATCGGTATAAAGTGCATATGTTATCAGTTGAATTTATTTTTATATTAAAATAATTAAGATGATTTATTTAATAATTAATTATATAAAATTGTTTTTAATTTTATTTTAATATTTAATTGAAACTATTTATCAGATTGATCATCTGTTAGACTAAATTGTTCTTACCAAATTGACACTTGGCTTGGTTCTAAAAATACTGGTATTTATTAAACAAAATTATATATATATAAAAAAAAAAGAAAAACACATTTTCGAACACTACACATGTCAATGAATAAAATTATATAAAAAACAAAAATATTCGTTTAATTGTCAGTACCTGTATGAAGTTTGTGTTTCACTTCAGCTGAGATTCAAATTTCAATTATAATCCTTCAAAGAGTAAATCACATTGTCCCACCTAATATTTGACCTAAAACCCCTTTTCACCTTTAAATGATATAAAGTTACTTTTCCACCCAAAATCATACATGTCGAACCGTACTAGGCTTGAATTGGTATTCAACTCGATTTAAGTTAGATTTGAACTAGAATTTTAATTTGGTCTCAATTGAGAGTTTATTAAATTCCTCTTTAGTTATATTATTTATTATAATGATAATTTTATTTATCTCATTAAGAATACTATTTATTTTATCGACGATCTCTAAAGTTATTTTTTGTCAATTTCAAAAAACTCAAATCCGAAATCGAATTGATTATTTAATATTTAAACTAAACTTAAACTATATTTAAACTATATTTTTGTCTTTTCAAGTGAATTCGGTTTAAACACAAAATTCTAACCAAATCAGACAAGTAATTGGAAAAGATATTGTCTTATTTAAAAATATACAAATTGATTCAAAATAATAATACAAATACTTCAAATATAAATAAATTATTCGTTAGTCATAGTAACAAAAGGGAAAGTTAAATTTATACCCACTTTTAAGTTTGTCGATACAAATTTACTCAACTATTTTTTTATTAAATATTCATACTACAAAGTTTAATATAATATTAAATTTACCTCATCGTTTTTTAACAAAATAACAACTATTTTAATAAAATCTTGTGTTTTTAAGGATAAAAACGAGGATAAACTTGATATTATCCTTAGACCTTATTACACAAATGTTTAATGAAAAAAAGTTAAATTAATTTGCATAGACTTAATTAAATGTAGGTAAAAATTTCAATTTCCCGTTACAAAAGCCCGGTCTCGTATTTCACTCCACATGCAATACACAACTTGTTCGGCCCCAATGGTCCTGTCCTCCCACAGTGACTGCACGTCCCCTGCTTCTCGCGGCCCATAGGCTGTCTGCCGCCATTACAGTCTTTCAATGCCACTTGCGATTGATGATTTTCTAGAGAGTCTTGACGAAGATAAATCCGGCTTGCAGCAAAATCATTAAAATCAGAATAAACTAAATTACTAGTATACTCATTTAGTGGACCAATTGATCTTCTATGACCTTATTTTCTCTACACTACTCAAAACGTGGATGAATGTAATTTACTGAGGCTTGTATTATTGTTGTCCATTGGTACATTTTGTTTGGCTTATTAACTAGGCAGATTTTGGCTTTGTAAGTGTCAAAAAATTAGGAATAGTTTTTGTTTTAAGATGTAAACCAAACCCTAAATGTAGCAAATTTGTATTTTCATAAGGGTACGTAGATTGTATCATTTCAAGAGAGGAAAATGTTTTGATTATCACCCTAATAAGATTCAAAACAAATGAAACACTAACAAAATATCTTACCTTGGCCTTTTGTCTGGCAATTTTCGTTTATTTCTCGGTGGTTTTTGCATAGCCAAAGGCATCTTCTGATTTTGAAAACAACAAACACCATCTATTAGTGAGAGTCAAAATTACAGAATTACCAAACTAATTAATGGAAAGGGACCTGTTTGTTTCCTGAAAAAACATAAGAATGTTGCGGAAAGAATTTTGATACTAAACACAGTGCCTCAACCACAAACCAGTGATCACATGGAATATTATCCATATTACCTGCATATTCTCTGTAGGCATGCAAGGATGTTTTTGGGAATTTTCTCCAACATTATGTTGACTGCCAGAACTAGTACAGGATCCTCGATTATCTCCATCTAATTATACATTCATAATATTAAGCATATTGGCACCAAACAAACAATTGGGAAATAAATTGTTAAGCAAGATTAAAGTGACAGTACTTACCATTTCTTGCTTCTTTGAGTGGCCAACAGTGGATAACAGCATCATCGCATGATTTTCTTTTAGTCAGGCTCTCTTGACTAGAACATGGCGGATTTGACACCTTCCTTTGTGCTTCCATACAATCAATGCCATTTAAACCACCATTTCTATGATGAATTTCAGCATCTCTTCCATAAAGATTTATTGTTGCTTTAACTTTCAAAACATCTTCCACCTCTTTGAGTGCCATGTCCAGATATTTTTGAACTATCTTTTGACTTTCCTCAACTGCTACACTTTTAGTAATGATATTTAAAACTTTATACATAACTCTACTTGTAAATGAACTTGATTGCTCTTTACTCTGATCAACAATCTTTTGCTTACAATCATTTGCCACCATCTCATATTTGGCAGATTTCGTCCATCTCTTTAGTATATAGTGAGCGGGTAGATAGTCAATATCTTTTGCAGCAAGTACCTTTAAAGCATGAGAGCACAAGATGCCAGTTGATTCAAAATTTTTACAACTGCATGTCACTTTTAATTCAAAACAATTAAATTCCACAAAATTGTGTCGATGACCTTCATCTGTTATCTTGAACATAAAAATTACCCCATTACTTGCAATTTCTTCTACAACCAATAATTGACATCTATGTAACTCTTTTTGGAACAATTTGAAGATTGTCCCGGTATATGCATCAGCTGCATGTTTCTCCAATTTATTGTTTTCCAAAATCATCGGCCATTTGTTTTTATTGCAACAAAAATCTTCATATAGCTCTGCTCTACGCAGTTGCTCTGCTGCTCCCAGATATCGCTCAACAAACTTTGATAGAGTAGTGGTCTCGCGCACCAAGTTATGGAAAACATTATTTATGTACTCAAATCCATGGAACGATTCTATTCCAGCCGAATAAGTACTCCCCGGTGACCATTTTTCCTGCATCTTATATAAAGTATTGACCCATGGGTTTTCTCGAAGTTTGTAAATCTCAAACAACACTTGCCACCTAAAAGAAAACTCATCCTTTGAAGTACAACTTGATATGTATTTATTAAATTCATCCTCAAAATGAGGTAGCTTAAAAGCTTCAGAAATGTGTTTTCTGGCATTTTGGTTGATATACCATACACCAATACGATGCTGTGTCTCATGTAGCTCCAGCTCTACTGCTTCAGAAATTGATTGATGCATGTCAGTGAAAATCGCTCTTGGCTGACACTTGCCCATTGCTTTTACAAAAGTCTTAAACAACCAAATGAATGAGTCTGTGCTATCATCAAGCAAAAATGCGCAGCCAAAGAAGATATATTGCCGATGATGATTAACTCCCAACAAAAAAGCACAAATTATGTCATATTTTTCAATTCGGAATGTTGTGTCCAAAATCAGCACATCTCCGAAGTATTCATAGTCTATCTTTGACCTGCCATCCCTCCAAAAGAAATTTATTATACGACTTTGGGCATCAAGTTGCACAGTGTAGAAGAATGAAGGGTCCTCCAATTGTAAATGATTGAGAAAATTTAGTAAACTTTGACTATCCTCGGGTGATAGGATATTTATTTTCTCATTACACAAATAGTCCTTGCTAAAATTAACAAAAGGGGACAACCCCGGAGAATTTCCAACAACAGTCTTTTCCACCATCACAACATTATTTGCAGTATCAATCCCTGCATTTTCCTCAGAGATATTAGTAGATGAACATGTTATATGCCCATGATTTGGAACATTAGTGTCATGATTGTGTTCTAGAACAATGTGAGTTATCACCCATTTTCCAATGTCAGTGTTGTGTGTAAATTGAACCATTGCATTACAACCTATTCTTGTTTCTTTCCTCTGATACTTTCTTGCCTTGCCAGACTTACTCTCTGATCGAAATCCTTCTTTTGAACAGTAAAGAGAACGTTTACGTATGGTTCCATCTGTCAACCGCTGTGTCTTCCCTTTTCTTACACTGAAACCCCTTTTTGTAGCATAATTTGTGTAGAACTCATATCCTTCCTGCTCAGATGAAAACACCATCCCAAGCTTTGGTACCTAAAAATTTATTTAAGATGTTTTGTCCTTTAAATAGATTGTTGACTCAGATTGTAAGCCATTATTTTCACACACTGATGGATTTTCATTAGCCACATTATTTTAAAGGCCAAAGGACTATTTCCCACCCAAGGTATACTGAAATGTCAAGTTTCTACCATTTATCTTTGATAATACTAAACACTCACCCATGAACAGTTAAAATCAACGGTGGTAAGGGTAAAATCGTCATTTTCTCTATAATATTAAAAATAAACTAAAATATAATCTATTTTTGCCTCCCTAAACTTTAAAAACTAAAATTTTCCTCTAGCCTAGGTTTTAAAAAATGGCAGTTTCACCCTAGGGTTTCGTTTTGAAATCCCCGGTGATATCTCTAGCTCCATTACGGACGACCTCTCCCTCCCGAAGCATCCTCTCATTCTGGTGATCTCTTTCCTCTTTGGAGGTCCAATCGGTGTCGGAAAAACCTTGGGAGATGATGAACTTCGTCAAGGAAGACGAAGTTCTTCATCTCCCAAGGCGTCTCCGACACCGATCGGGTCTCCAAATGGGAGGAAAGAGATCGCCGAAATGAGAGAATGCTTCGTGAGGGAGAGGCCATCGACAATACAGCTAGAGATTTCAAAACGAAACTCTATGGTGAAATTGTTATTTTTTAAAACTTAGACTGGGAAAAACTTTTAGTTTTTAAAGTTTAGGGGGGCAAAAAGAGATAAAATTTCAAGATGTTAGAGTTTCATTAATTTCAACTGCTCATGGATGAGTGTTTGGTATTACCAAAGATAAAAAAGTGAAAACTTGTGGGAAATAGTCCTTTAGCCTATTTAAAAGTGAAACTGGTTAATCCCTAACTACTATCGTAACCGCCATAAACCGACGCATATTCTCAGAAAAAATATTTTTACTTGGTTTTTCAATATAAGGGTAAAAAGGGTAAAAAAAAATATGGTTTGCTTATTTTGGTAAAACTTTTCTAGGGTGGCCTAAAAACGTATAAACGCTTAAAATTTTGTTTATTTTAATTAATTACCCTCATGGATGAGTGTTTGGTATTACCAAAGATAAAAAGGTGGAAACTTGTGGGAAATAGTCCTTTAGCCTAATTTAAAAGTGAAACTGGTTAAATTACTTTTACAATATTTTATCATTAAACATTTAAATTAAGCGCTATATATATATATATATATATATATATATATATATATATATATATATATATATATATATATATATATATATAAAGAAGTAACTTACCTAGAGCCTCGAGGAAATGCTAAAAATTGAGATCCAAGTAAATGCAACTATGTTGAAACTTTGGTATCCTAACTTTTCCATCCTATTGATACGACACTTGATTAGCAATTGTTATATCAAATATCATATGACCCTCTCAATTATATAGTAATTGCTTCCTATTTCACTATTTTCATGACAATTTTTGAGTTTCATGTGGATTTTTTTCAAATATCCAGTTTTTTATTTGATTAAAATCAACTGGGGGTCAAAATTATTTGAGTTGAAGTTACAAATGCATTTATTAACTTCAGCTATTTTGATGAGTTGTAAATCTAGGCTTAATGGCATTTTTATGACTTGTAATTATGGTAAAAAAAAATTTAT
The DNA here is from genome assembly GCF_011075055.1 of Mangifera indica. Taxonomy (NCBI): domain Eukaryota; kingdom Viridiplantae; phylum Streptophyta; class Magnoliopsida; order Sapindales; family Anacardiaceae; genus Mangifera; species Mangifera indica. The sequence goes on along the minus strand of NC_058145.1, from coordinate 15,717,176 downwards.
ATTTTTAAGGATAAAAGTAGATATCATGGCCATATTGAACAAATCCTCCCGTCCTTTCAGTCCTTCTCAAATGTTCTTTTAATGATCTATGTTTCAGTCCCAATCCCAAAGAAAGACAAAGTTTTATGGTTAGTTTTTAGGACTCCATGCAAGAGAATTCACTCAGGTACCACTGAGTCAATGACGCAAAATTGCAAATAACACTTCAATGTTATTGAAAGGCGAATAGGACAAATTTTTGATAGCAACTAGCCATTGCTTACAGAGTCAGATTATTCCTATTTTGAGCGGATTTCTCCCCATAAGAAGTCATAACCTACTTAGGGAAGCCTTGTAATCCTAACCCTATAATAAATATAAAAAGTAATATTATTTACATTTATAACGAGTATCAATAATGATGTGCCATTATATAATTAAATATTATTTTATTTTTAATTTAAAATCACTCAATTAAATAATAACATATTTTCATTGGTATTTATTATAAGTACACATAACATTATTCAAACATGAAAGAATATAAGTTTAGACATATTCTAATTTGTAAGTTCAAGGTACAAAGAGAGATAAACTCTAACCATGATAGAGTCACTCTGAAGTGAGAGCTAAGGTGTAGCAGACGTGAAAAGTTAATCAACAAAGGTTGAATTCCTATTTCATTGTAATTTATGTTATCCAGAGAAACTGATCTATCTATTTCCTTCGTAGATGTACCAATTATGGTGAATCACGTAAAATATAACATGTTCATGAATGGTTTTGTCCTAAATAAACTTATTTATCTACAAAGATTTTTCCATTAAATCTATTTCAAAAGATTCTTTATGGTACACCAAACGTTCATCGATTACTCATTTAATAAAGGCCAATAGACTAATTCCCACCCAAGGTATATTGAAAGCCCATTCCTACCCTCTAATTTTCAAAAACCTAAACATTCACCCATAAATTAAAATTCTTTAAATTTTTCAGTTAGGTTAAGAGTAAAATCATCATTTAATAATAATATTTAAAAAATAAAAATTTATATCATTTTACTCTTTCAATTTAGAAAATTAACAATTCTTCTTAAAATTAAGTTTTGAAGAGTGACATTTTCCCCTATCTAGGGTTTCTAATTTCGTCGACAAATTTTTAACCAACGATGGCTAATTTCTCTCCCTCTTGGTGTCGTCTCTCCCTCCAATATTCAATATTGGACTGACGATGTTTGAATTTGATAAAATTTAGACAAATAGTTGAAACTCTTTGTCTGAATCTTTGTTGTCCAGACAAAGTCGACTTTGTTTGGATGATGATAATAGTCTATCTAGACCATCATCGTCATTATTCAGATGAAATCGACTTTGTTTGAATGACAAAGAGTTTCAACTTTTTGTTTAGATTTCGTTTAGATTTTATTGTATTTAGACATTGTCAGTCTAATATTAAAAATCGAAGGGAGAGATGACACCGAGAGGGAGAGATATCAGCCATCGTTGGTTGAAAATTTGTCAACAAAATTAGAAACCCTAAGTAGGGCGAAAATGTCACTTTTCAAAACTTAATTTTAAGAAGAAATTGTTAATTTTCTAAATTAAGGGGTTAAAATAGTATAAACTTTAAATATTATTATTAAATGATAATTTTACCCTTAACTCTAACTGAAAAATTTAACAGATTTTAATTTATAGGTGGGTATTTGGGTTTTTGAAAGTTAAAGGGTGGGAGTTAAATTTCAGTATATCTTGGGTGGGAAAAGGCTCTTGGCCTTTAAAAAATTTTGCGTCAGAAACAATAGGTGAAGTGCTAATTACTGCCAAATTTAAGTTATTGTCGCCATGGAATCTAAAACAACATTAAAAAAAATCCTAAGTTCAGAATTCGAAAGTTGACTCATAAATAAACAGTCAATATAAAATCACGAAAAGTTACCTCATCGCCGGACGGTAGAGCCGACTTCTGATTAGATTCATCCTGGTCTATTTTTTGGCCATAAGAAGCAATCCACGGTTGGAAACCTTGTACGGAACTTTGACTTTGAGCTTCTGAACCGACTGACCGACACTCACTCGAGTTATACCTTCCTGAGCCACTACCATAATTTCCCGATGAAGTGCCGTAAATATAGCCCCAGTCACGATCGAGTATCGATGACGATGTTCCCTCAAGATTCTGCTGATCTATCATGGGCGCGTCTGGTTCTTGCTGCGTGAACAATTCATTGTCAGGAGGAAGTAAACCGGGCCATAAATTGTCAACGATCGGGCTATCTAACCATAAGTCATCGGCGTCGGTAAACAAGTCATTTGAAAAATCAGAATCGGGAACTCTAGTTCCAGTTCCAGATGATAGATCATCTGCCATTAACTGATTGTGAAAAACAAGTGAAGCGAAGACGCTATTCTTTTCCGCTTACTAGTGTCCCCGACCCCCACATTTTTTTTAATGAGCCTCCAGGTCTGGTTGACGCTGAAGATAGATAGTCATCAACAGTGTCTGGGTGGTCCGCTCCTTTTTTTTTTTTTTTGGGCCAAATGACTATTTCCAATCAAGGCATAGTATAATCCAAACTGATATCTAATAATTTTCAAAAATTTAAAATCTCATTAATGAGCTAATTTCTATTAAAATTTTTAGTTAGAATTAGAGGTACAATCATTATTTTGACAATAACATTTAAAAAATCTATAATTTATTATATTTTCATCTTTAAGTTTTAAAAACTAACAATTTCATTTTCGGTTAAAGTTTTCTAGTTTTAAAAATTCGTATTCCCCCTGAAACTGAGGGTTTTCTTTTCAATCTTCTCCGGTGATATCTCTGGCCACCGACAACCTCTATAAAATTCTCTAACTCATCTTCGACCACCATCTTGGTTTGGATTCATCTAGATTAGATGAATCCAGACAGTCTAGATGATGAAAGCATCATCTAAACCGTTTGAATTTGTCTAATTCAAATGAATTTAGACCAAAGTGGTGGCCGAAGATGGGTTAAGGAGTTTCGTAGAGGTTATCGATGGTCAGAGATGTTGCTGGAGACGAGAGGAAAGGTTTTAAGGGGGAAACTGTCATTTTTCAAAACTAGAAAACTTTAACTAGGGGTAAAATTGTTAGTTTTAAAATTTAAAGTTAAAAAAATTGATAATGAAGACATAAATTAATATCTCTTATTGAGACAGGAACAAAGATTTCTATCATGTCCCGCCCCTCTCCGTTGTCATTCTTACAAATTAACCTCTAACTTTCTTTGTCCCCAAACCCCTATCACTTTTCTCCAAAGTCATATTATATATTTGTTATCCTTAGCACTTTAAATTTTATATTATTATTTCTACACTCCAAAGTTGAGTACCAAAACTTTAGATCACCCATTGCACAATGGGTGGCCTATAATCAATTGAAAGCAATTTTAAGTGTACAAATAATAGATATTATTTTGTGTATAAATAATGATAGTATTTAATTAATTAGATGTTGTTTCCATACATGTTGCTCTTCTAAGCACCCTTGGTCCTTTGAAAAATATTTAGAACAATATTATGTATACCCACTTTAGATATATAATTGTATACACACTTATATATATTATTATATGATTAAATATTATTTTATTTTTATTTTAAAATCACTCAATTATGTGATAATATATATGAGTGTGTACATATTTATATAGTTAAAATATGTATATGTAATTTTATTGAAATATTTAATATTGGAAATGGAAAGCGCATTTTTTCCTAGATTTATGTAACCCAATTGCATTGAATATTTATTTTTTAAAATATTTCTAATTATGTTTTATAAGGGGTTTAGTTGAGACAATCTTAATATGGACTAATTGGATTATTGCCTCCACCATTAAAAAATTATTAAGAGAATTATGATATTATTATAATTTTATCTTTATTTATTAATTTTAAAAATAAAATACCTTAATTTTCAATTGAAACAATAAATTATAAAAAAATTTTGAAAAAAAATATTTTTGAAAAAGAATTAATTCAACAGCATAAAAAATAATTAATTTCATGATTTGATGAAAAAAAATCTTAATATATTATTAAAATAAAAAATATTTTAAAAAATACACAAAACAAAAAATTAATATGAAACATGTTAGTTTATAATTAAATACAATAATAATTTATACCCATTAATTTTTAAAGGTATTTAATTCAACTAATAAATTAGTATTCATTAATCAAACAAAATAATTGTTTATATATACTAAATTTTACGAAATATAATAATAATTTATATTTAGTAATTTTTTAAGTAATTTATCTTTATAATAATATCTCATTTTTTGTAATAAAAGAATACTCCAACCAAGCATGTCTTTATCCCTTTAAATGATTTTAGATAAAGCATCAAAATTATAAATATACTTTGGCAAATATTTCAACTGATCCTCTTGAAAGTTTTTTAAATAATTTAAGATTTTAAATACTCTCAAACAAACTTTTGAAATCCTATCAGTTTGAATTAATCATGTTCAGTATTATGATGAATGTTCAGTATATCTACAATATGATAATAAGAAATGTTATATACTTTTAACATCATATTTTAACCAAGTCATTAGGAATACAAAACATGTAACATTTATGATGATAGTACAATTAAATGATATGATTACAGGCTAACATTTTGGTTTAAGAGCTTAAGTAACTTTGCCGGTGAGTAGTTCCTATTTCCTTTCTTGTTTCCGTGCTTCTGCCCTTCTTCATTTACAGCGGAAGTAGGCTTCTTTGATTAACAAAACTACTTTGCGCAAGCCAACGAGTGTCAGTTGATGTTTGTCTAACACGCCTTTCCTGCGAATACGATGCACCAAAGAGTTTAGTATGAATCATCTGTGAAATCAACCGGCACTGTAATTTGAGTTGAGTGTGAAATAAGCCACACAAGGTTACCGAGGTGTAGAGAAGGAAGAAAGGAAGTTGAACTGAATCTGGAAATATTATTGATGCTAAAGATCCCACCGACAGAGAACCAAGCAGTGTCATTACATAGTGAACTGCATGAATCTTAGCTGGAGACGAAGAGTTGATGAAGCAGCCCAACTCTATTGCATAAGCTAACCAATATGCTAGCAAGCAAGCAACGCTCACCCACATGGCTACGAGATGCTTATCAAATGGAGAAACGTTTTTCCCCTGGTACTTCAACTCAATTAAATTGAAAATAGCTGATATGATAAAGGCAAGAACTGTATGGAAAGTGGTGGCTGCAACTGGTTCTTGTGGGAAGTTGCTTGAAGTTGTAGCCATGAGGGCGATGCTGAAGGAAAAATATCCCTGTGATAAGAATCTCCCCAATGGGCGGCCAGGGAGAGAATTATAAGTACTTGTTCTCGCAAAATCAGCCATGAGACTGATCAATTTAATTGCTGGGATGTGATCAGTGTTTATAGAGGAGAAAATTGTAAGCTTAGAAGGGTGAGTTGAGTGAGTGAACGAGGTTGTCAAATTCATAAGTCAGTCTTGTTTTATTTATAGAGATGTGGAACATGGAGTATTATGGTCTGAAGTAGAGTTGTGAAGCTGACGTAGAGACCACCCAATTAACGCTGGCTGGTCTTTAGTTTAATAAGAACATTTTTAGATGACCCATCCATGCATTCTTACTAGTCTTTTGGAAAATTAGAAAGTGGTCTCACAGGACCACCTATTTATATATATATATGAACCCTTAATTACTCTGGTTCATTTAACTTTTTGTAAGTATTTTGACATTGGAAGCTCTCTTTCAACGACTTCTACAACATGATATGGTAATTAATTTCTAATCTCTCTTGCAACAATAAATCAAAATAAAACTTTAGTGCAGCAAGTTTTGATCTTTCTTCCTCAAGAGGGACTAAATATTTTGTGGAATCTCTATGAAGTTATTTAGTTGTTGTTTTACTTGATCGCTGCTTGGATTTTGTGTATGTGATCAAATAGCGGTGCATATTTGAAAAATTCCCTTATCAGACAATGTGGTAATCAAAGCAAATACTTTTGGTTTTAGATTCAACAAAATTTAAATTGGTTAAAATATCGTTAAGTACCTGTGGTTTCATCAATATCTATAAAGCTGAGTATAAATATGTATTTTTATCGTCTATTTAAATTAATCTATTTTAGATCTATATTCATTATTCTAAGGATTTGAAATCAACCCAAATTTAGTATGTCCGATAGATGGTTTTACAAAGATTAATTTTGACTTAAAATTTATTTAAGATAGAATTTTATGATGAGTTTTTTGACTATTTAAAAGTGAGTTTGAACAAATTTTACGGTCGCAACCTAATCATATAAGCTGTTAAAAACTCAGCGAAAAATAATTTTTTTAAATTTAAGTATAATATTTATAAACACAAGAATCATACGAGAAAGATTCTTAATATTGGTGAACCCGACTAAACTTAGATTGGGCCTGTACAAGTTGGACTTGGGTTTGGTTGACATGATAGTTAAAAGTTGAGAAAAAAATTAGATTTAAAGAACGGACGGATAGTGTTGGGCGGTGCGTACCAGTTAACAAAACTGGTTTTGAGAGTGGCGTATTCTAGTCAAAAGTCCAGAACAATTAATAAGAAGGGAAATTTTAAAAAATGGCCAAAATACCCTCCAATTAAGCAAAACTACCCAAAATCACTATTTTCAAGCAAAAATGTCCAAATTCACTATTTTAAAGCAAAAAATACCAAAATTACCCTTTCCCTTATTTATTTAACTCTCTCACTCATTATGGGGGTTAAATATAATTTTAGATAAATATGAGAGGTTTTTGGATATTTGATATTGTAACAACTCTGTTATTATATGACATATTTCCACAAAACCCGCTGTGTTCTAAGAAATCTCCATTGGCTCTCCAATATTTTAAAAAATCTATTTTACCCCCCTAACCCACGGTCAATGTCTGCTGACCGTGGGAGAAATCGTTTGACCGTGGGAAACACTGTTCCCACGGTCGAACTGTCGATTCTTTGCAGCCATTTTCGGCCAAAATTTGGTTGTTTCGGCCTCCGATTTTCACATAAATCAAATCTACACGTTGTATAACACAAAACCCCTCAATCAATTCAACAAAAACAACCAAAAATTAAAACATTTTAAGCATTGTTCAAATCAAAACCCTAAAATTTCAAACCTCAAAATCTCAATCAAATCTCAATAATATGAGCAATACCTTGATTTAAATAAGATTACTGGAGATATACTAACCTTATTTGTCATTTGCCGTTGTCGGAAAGCAAGAAAATCGGCGAAAATCTGATTGGGAAGTTTCGAACCGTGGGATGAGCGTGGGAGAATGGAAAACCCACGGTCACACAGTAAATTTCAGAAAAACCTGTCGTGGGCTAAGGACTTTCCCCGACACCCCAATATTTTAAAAAAGCTATTTTACCCCCCTAACCTACGGTCAATGTCTGCTGACCGTGGGAGAAATTGTTTGACCGTGGGAAACACTGTTCCCACGGTCGGACTGTCGATCCTTTGACAACCATTTTCGACCAAAATATGGTTGTTTCGGCCTCCGATTTTCACATAAATCAAATCTATACGTTGTATAACACAAAACCCCTCAATCAATTCAACGAAAACAACCAAGAATCAAAACATTTTAAACATTGTTCAAATCGAAACCCTAAAATTTCAAACTTCAAAATCTCAATCAAATCTCAATAATATGAGCAATAACTTGATTCAAACAAGATTACGAGAGATATAATAACCTTCTTTGCCATTTGCCATTGTCGGAAAGCAAGAAAATCGACGAAAATTTGGTCAACCGTGGGATGACCGTGGAAAAGTGGAAAATTTTGAATTTTCTTTGAATTTGCACAGTGAAATGACCGTGGGAAGTAAGGAAATTTGTTGTGTTTATATATGGGGGCAGTTTCATCATTTCACAAAACCTAGGCATTTTTGCTTAAACCTGAATATTTTGGGCAATTTTCTTAGAACCCCTAAATTTTGACTATTTTTTATAATTTCCCCTAATAAGAAAGTGATCTCACAGGACCACCTATTTATCCATCATCCAGTCTTGTCTTGTCTACCATTCACTCTGGTTAGACGTTCACGATGTTTGCCAGTATTTTCATCTCCATGATCCATGAACCCTATCTGCTCCTTTTACTGTATCGAAGATATTTTTGGAGGGTCTCTTTCCACGACTACTGCAACATAATATTAGTTATTAATTTCTAATCTCTCTTGCAACAGTAAATCAAAATAAAACTTTTGTGCAGCAAGTTTTGAATTTCTTCCTCGCAAGGGACCATATACGCGCTGCGGGAAATTGCATAAGCAATGTTTTCTAAGACATCTTGTCACATGTTGATACCTAGAAGGAGATGAAATACTAATCCATCGCATCACAAGTTTACAATTTCAGGTGTTTTGATATTGACTGGTTTCATTGATAATAGATGGAATACAGCCAGACATGTGTCCAATAAATGTAAGCCTTAATTTTTAACATTCTTCAGACTGGCCAAAGGACTCTGTCCCATCCAAATTTTAATATAAAGACAAATACATCTCTATAGAGTTTTAAAAACTCAAACATTTATTTATAAACCAATTGTTGTTAAAATTTTTTGTTACGGCTAAGGGTAAAATCAACATTTTATCAATAATATTAAAAAATATATAATTTTATCTCATTTTTTCCTCCAGATGTTGAAAACTCACATTTCAACTCCTAACCTCTACTTTGAAAAGTAACTTTTCTCTCTCTAAATCTCTAGGGTTTGCTGCAAACTTCGATGATGGTGGTTGTGGTGACCAATCAGTTTCGGCATGTACTAGCCTTCTGTGCGTCTCCCTCTGCTAGCACTAATGAACTATCCACTTTTATATAATAAATAAATTTAATTATATAAATAAATTATATGATTAATTATGAAAGGTAATAAATAAATAATAAATAAAATTAATTATATGAATAAATAAAAAATAAAAAATCAAATTAATTATAGGAATAAATTCTATAATTAATTATGAATTGTATAATAAAAATTGAAATTGAAATTAATAAAAAATAAAGAAAGAATTTAATTAAATTTAAGAGAATTTGATTGAAAGATTGAGAGAGTATTAAAAATTAAAAGAATGAAAATGAGAGAGTTTGAAGGATTTAGTGTGGGAGAGTTGAGAGATTGAATAGATATATCATATATATAAGAAAAATTAAAAAAAAAATTTTAAAAGAGGGGGAGTGAAACGAAATTTAGAAAATATACAAGAGACCTCCCCGACAAAAGATTTTAAAATATGCAGGGGACCCGGTCCCCTGCATATTTGCAAGAACCGTTGGTTCCCTTTTTTTAAATTTTTTTAAAAAAAATACCTATTTAGAAGAATGTAAACCGCCGGTTCATAAACCTGATATGAACCGGTGGTTTTACAGTTTAAAATTATGTAAACCGAAACAGAACCGTCAAAATCCGGGTTCGATTCCGGTTCTTTCGGTTTTATCCGGGCCGGTTTCGGTCCAGTTCAAGGGCCAAAGCGGCCCGTGGCCAGGTCTAACTTAGTGGTACCTGATTGAGTTCTCGAGTATAGAATCCTATTAACAAACTATTAAGCTTGGTCTTTCTTTGGGATTGATACTGAAACATAGATCTATAAAAAGAACATATGAAAGGGATTGAAAGGATTGTCTACTTTTTTACTTGAAAAATATAGTTTTTTAAACCATAATTGCAAGTCATAAAATTGCCATAAAACCTAGATTTACAACTCAAAAAAATAGCCAAAGTTAATGAATGCATATGTATTTTCAACCGAGATAATTTTTACCTCCAGTTAATTTTAATCAAATAAAATTATGGATATTTTGGAAAATATTAATAGAAAGCTCAAAAATTGATGGCAACTTGATAATTCACTCTGTTCTGGCCAGTGAGAAAGCTAAGGCTTCACAGGAGGCTTCTTGTGAGTCTTCTAAAGTGGATAACAGGAGGGAAACTGGTATGGCGCTTGCAAAAGCTTTGGCTATTCCTGACAGAGGGAATGGTGGGAGGCACTCAAATGTATACAGAAATCCTGCTGAGAGACAAAGGCTATTTCTTCTGATTCTGCTGTTACCTTGAAGGACAACATGAAGTCAACTGCAACTTATGGTAAACTACAGCAACGGTTTAAAGAAGGTCTGGCAGTTAGTCATTGCCCCTTTTTGTTTGTTTCCATTTATATTAAATTCATTACATATTCTTGTATCAGCTACACATGTACTGTTGAAGTGCTCTTTGCGATTTAAACCTCAATTCCATGAATCTGAGATTTTATAACATTTCTAGTACAATTGTTTGTGATTGTTGGTTGCTGAAAATATGTGCAAGTTTTTGTTTGACCAATTTTGTTTAATTAAAAAGATCATGAGGGCATTAGATCATCTTTGTTGATAAGCATAATGATCCTCTAGTATTGGAGTTTAGCATCCTTGCTTAAGAGACATGAAGGATGTATTCTATAATCATTCTTCAGGGGAGCCTTTTTTTTTATAAATATTTTATAAGGTAAATGGTTTATTGTGTGCTTCTATTGCAAAGATATCTGTAGACTGTAGTGTGACTATAGACTTTGTAGTGTTTTTTATTTCCATTGTGGAGGTCGTTTGACAACTTTCACTATTGCTGAATAGGTTTGATAGGCTTACATTCTAATTAAGTTTGATCTACCAAAGTTGTCTGCGTTTGTTCTTTGTGCTTATACCTATTACTTTTGGCAGGGCCGTTGTTGAGTTCTGGAATGTGTATAGAAGTGCTCCAGTTTGATGTGTCACTGGCTTCTGCTCCAAGAGCCATTATTCCTTCATCATCAGTTGCTAATATATCTGTAGAAGACCGCCAGAATGCTAATCAAGTTCATAAGGGAAAGAATTTCTTCCAATTCCTCTTATTGGTTCTAATCTAAATGTTAGCAGAAAACATATGGAAAGAAACTCCTAGAAGGAGATTTTTCAAGATAACAAATCTACTTCTTCTATGAATGTCTTTATTCTTGTTGATTTAAAAGAAAGTGGTGATGGTGATGTTGATAGTATAACTGTATAATCACTCAAAAGTTGCTTTCTTGGATTTTTGTTATTGTGCTCAAGGATAATGTCAAGTATGTCACATACTAATATGTTCTTCCTCGATTTGGTCCTAACCTAGTGACCACTTAATATTAAAATTGGCTGGAAGTAAGTGGGATTGCCAACCATGTCTAGCACCAGCTGAGAGTTTGGTAAATAAAAGGACAATTAACAGCTCATTTTGCCCTTTTAACCTTTTTATGCACTCTCAATTTCCTATACTAGCTTACCTTTACCATTCTAATTTTAGTATATATATCAGTATCACATTAACTTGTCAAAAAGGCTCTTTCCTTAGTCATTCCTCTTTTACACCAACCTTTTTATGGACTTTTTATGTCAATCGCCTGGTTTTAAAACTTGTTAATTGTATCTATACTTCTTAAATGAAATTTTAATAATCAAAATTTCCAGTGAATCTCCAAAGATTTGTGAAAAGTGAGTTATCTGAATATGAACTATGCTGAGTTCATTGTTAAATGATCAACTTTAGGCCATATGGTAGTTTACTTGTTTTTATTTTAAATTTAAACTATCTTATATATTTTATAACGAAAGGAAAAAAATTTTGCAATTGTGTGAATTTGAACCTAACAGAAGAATATAACATGTGTATGCTATTAGCTACATTAATTTTTATTTTAAAGTAATTAAGATTGTATATTTAATAATTAATTATATAAAATTATTTTAAAAATTATTTTTAATATTTATTTGAACAATTTACCAATTGAATTGAATTGTTCTCATCAGATCTGTCTAGCCTGGCTCTAGACATAAAGCAAAGATAGCCAAGTTGATCGCACCCAAAATCAAAGCAAACATAGCCATCAATCACAGTGACTTGGTATTTGGTTAGCTCTAGACATAAAGCATTTCATACCTTTCTAATTCTTAAAATATTATTTTATTGCTACTATACTGATCCAGATAAAAGTATTAAACTCAGATCACACCACAATAGAATGGGTGGTCTATAGTTAACTAATTAATTAACATTTTGAGATGACTAATCCAAAAAAACTAACTAAAAGTTCTCTAAATAATTTAAGATTGTGAATATTCTCAAATAAACTTTGGAAATCCTATTTATTTGAATGAATCATTTTCAGTATTACCATGAATATTATAGATATATAATATGATAATGAATTACGATCTCATTGGAATATGGTTTTTACTATTATGATCATATTATAATAACAAGTAATTAATGATACAAATACACGTAACATTACTTATGAATGATATTATGACATTGGAGATACAAGTGACAATTGTAATGATATGATGAGTGGGTAACATTTATGATATGCTAAGAAGCTGCATCTATGAAATTTGCTTTCTTGTTTTCTTGCCTCAGCCTTTCTTCATTTACAGTGGAAGTATGTTTCTGTGATTAACAAAACTACGCTGCACAACCCAATGAGCATCAGTTGATGTTTCTCTAACACGCCTTTCTTGCGGATATGATGCACCAAAGAGTTTAGCCAGAATTATCTGTGGAATCAACTTGCACTGTAATTTGAGTTGAGTGTGAAATAAGACACACAAGGTTAGCGAGCTGTAGAGAAGGAAGGAAGAAAGTTGAACTGAAGCTGGAAACATTATCGACGCTAAGGATCCCACTGACAGAGAACCAAGCACTGTCATTACACAGTGAACTTTAGCTGGAGACAAAAAGTTGGCAAATGCAATTGTATAAGCTAACCAATATGCTAGGAAGCAAGCAGCGCTCATCCACATGGCTACGGGATGCTTATCAAATGGAGAAATGTCTGTCCCCTGGTACTTCAACTCAATTAAATCAAGAATGGCTGATATGATAAAGGCAAGAACTGTATCTGTACGAAGAGTAGTGGCTACAGCTGCAGGTTGTTCTTGTGGGAAGTCACCTGAACTTGTAGTCACAGGGGCGATGTTGAAGGAATAATGTCCCTGTGATAAGAATCTCCTCAATGGGCGGCAAGGAAGAGAACTAAATATAGTATTTGTTCTCGCAAAATCAGACATGACACTGATCAAGTTGCTGGGATGTGATCACCGTTTATAGAGGAGAAAATTGTAAGCTTAGAAGGGTGAGTGAGTAAGTGAATGAGGTTGCCAAATTCATATTTCAGTCTTGTTTTATAGAGATGTGGAACATCGAGTATCATGGTCTGAAGTAGAGTTGTGAAGCTGATATAAAGACCACCCAGTAAACGCTGGCTGGTCTTTAGTTTAATAAGAACATTTTTAGTACCCATCCATGCATTCTTACTAGTCTTTGGAAAAATAGAAAGTGGTCTCACGGGACCATCTACATAAATATTTATATGGCCCCTTATTTACTCTGGTTCATTGAACTTTTTAAAAGTATTTTGACATTGAAGGGTCTCTTTCACCGACTTCTACAATTTGATACAGTAATTAATTTCTAATCTCTCTTGCTACAATAAAACTTTAGTGCTGCCAGTTTTGATCTTTTTCCTCAAGAGGGACCATATATTTTCTGGAATCTCTATGAAGTTAATTAGTTGTTGTTTGACTTGATCGCTGCCTGGACTTTGTATATGTGATCAACTTAGCAGTGCACATTTTGAAAAATTCACTTATCAGACAATGTGGTAACCAAAGCAGATGCTTTTGATTTGAGATTTAACAGAACTTATTTAAATGGCCAAGGATTATTTCCGATATCAGAGCGCAAAACAATCTTCATCTTTTATTGCTTCGATTGCTCATTCGGGTAATTCAGTTGTATGCCTCACTCACTCTTCTTCTTCTGAGTCATGGATCCTTGATTCTGGTGCCTCTGATCACGTCTCTGGTAACCCCCGTCTACTTTCTCACTTTACTAAGACTACTTCCTTATCTACTGTAACATTAGCTAATGGATCTATCTTTACTACAAAAGCAATAGGTTGTGTTCATCCTCTTCCACTCTTGCCTTTGGAGTTTGTCTTCTACCTCCCTGACTGTCCATTTAATCTTATTTCTGTTAGCAAACTTACTTGTTCCCTAAATTGTACAATTACATTTACTAATAACTCTGTTCTTATACAGGACCGCAGTACGGGTCAGATGATTAGCACAAGACGTGAGTCATAGGGCCTCTACCGACTAAATCCATCTGATTTTGTAGCATATGTCATCACTGAGTCTCCAACACTTCTTCACAATTGTTTGGGTCACCCTAGTTTATCAAAACTACAATAGATGGTCCATGGTTTGTCACATTTATCATCTTTTAATTGTGAGTCTTATCAACTTGGAAAACATACTCGTATATCCTTTCCAAGACGTGTCAATAATCGGGCTATATCACCTTTTGAATTAGTCCATTCCGATGTATGAGGTCCTAGTAGAGTCATGTCTACTTTAGGTTTTCAATATTTTGTTATATTTATTGATGATTATTCGCGTTGCACTTGCTTATTTTTAATGAAGAATATATCTGAATTATTTTCTATTTTTCAATCTTTTTGTGTTAAAGTTGAAACACAATTCTCTACTACTATTCATACACTTCGTAGTGATAATGCCAGTGAATATTTTTCTGCTCCCTTTACTAAATTTCTGGCATCTAAGGGCATTCTACATCAATCCTCTTGTGCTTATACTCCTCAGCAAAATGGAATTGTCGAACGTAAAAATAAGCATCTTATTGAAACTGCCTGTACTTTACTCATACATAGTCATGCACCTTTTTGTTTTTGGGTTGATGTTGTTCTGACTGCTTGTTTCTTGATTAATAGAATGTCTTCTTCAGTCTTGCAGGATCAGGTACCTCACTCTATTTTATATCATAATTAGTCATTATTTCCTCTTCAACCTCGTGTCTTTGGGTGTACATATTTTGTTCACGACTTATCTCCTGGTCGAGATACATTGTCTGCTCGTTCTATTAAATGTGTTTTTTCTTGGATACTCACGTCTTCAAAAAGGTTATCGATGTTATTCTCCTACTACACGTCGCTACTATCTTTCTGCAGATGTTACATTTTTTTAGTTTTCTCTTTATTTTTCGTCTTCTTCTCAACTAGACAAGTCTCTTATTACAGAAGTTCTTCCTATGTCCTATATTGTTCCCCTAATAAATTCACATTCTTCAACTAACCAATCTCCGACTAGTGCAGATCTTACACCCACTAGTCATTCTACAGGTGATGGCCTTGCTTCTCCTTCAGGTGAGACAGTCTCTCAAGACCTGGTGCACTCGCTTCCTACTCTAGAATCTTCTGTCTTTGTGGTCTTACCTCTTGATGATCGATTTCCCATCGTTATTCGCAAAGGTATGTGCTCAACTCGTAATCCTCATCCCATCTATAATTTTCTAAGTTATCATCGTTTATCTTCACCATACTATGCCTTTGTGTCCACTTTATCCTCTGTATCTACCCCTGCTACTGTTCATGAGGCATTATCTGATCCCGAATGGCGACAAGCAATAGTGGATAAGATGTCTGCTCTACATGCTAATAATACTTGGGAACTAGTTCTTTTGCCTCTTGGTCACTCAACGATTGGATGTCGGTGGATCTATACTATTAAAGTTGGTCCTGATGGTCAGGTTGACATGTTGAAAGCGCGATTGGTTGCTAAAGGATACACTCAGACATATGGTCTTGATTATTATGAGACTTTCTCTCCGGTTGCTAAAATGTCCTATGTTCGCCTATTTTTCTCTATGGTTGCCATTCGCCATTGGCCTTTGCATTAGTTAGATATCAAGAATGCCTTTCTTCATGGTGAACTGTAAGAAGAAATTTATATGGAGCAACCTCCTGGTTTTGTTGCTCAGGGGGAGTATGGATTGGTTTGTAAACTTCGTCGCTCTCTATATGGTTTAAAACAATCTCCTCGCACTTGGTTTGATCGGTTTAGTACTGTTATTCAAGAATTTGGTATGCTACGAAGTGAATCTGATCATTTAGTATTCTATAGACATACTCCATAAGACAAATGTATCTATCTAGTGGTCTATGTTGATGATATTGTTATTATAGGAAGTGATCAGGAGGGTATTGAACAATTAAAGAAGCATTTGTTTAGTAATTTTCAAACCAAAGATTTGGGTCCACTCAGATACTTTCTTGGTATAGAAATCGCCCAGTCTAAACCTGGAATTGTCATTTCTCAAAGGAAGTATGCATTGAAAATTCTGCAGGAAACAGAGATGTTAGATTGCAAACCTATAGACTCTCATATGGATCCTAATACTAAGCTCTTACCTGGACAAGGGGAGCCACTTGCAGATCCTGGGAGATATCGAAGACTCATTGGAAAACTTAATTATCTCACCATCACACGACCAGATATTTCTTTTGTTGTTAGTGTGGTAAGTCAATTCCTTCAGTCTCCATGTGACAGTCATTGGGATGCAGTTATTCAGATCTTGAGGTACATTAAGAGGACACCTAGAAAATGATTATTATATGAGAATAAAGGACATACTCAGATTGTTAGGTACTCAGATGCTGATTGGGCAGGTTCTCCATCTGACAGACGATCTACTTTTGGGTATTGTGTATTAGTTGGAGGAAATCTAGTATCATGGAAAAGTAAAAAGCAAGATGTTGTCGCCAGATCTAGCACAGAAGCAGAATATCATGTTATGACTTTAGTCACTTGTGAGCTTATCTAGTTGAAGCAGTTGATCCAATAATTAAAGTTTACAGAAATATCTCAAATGTCATTATTTTGTGATAATCAGATTGCTCTTCACATTTCCTCAAATCCTGTGTTTCATGAAAGAACAAAACATATAGAAATCAATTGTCATTTTGTAAAAGAAAAGATTATGTCTGGTTGTATCTCTACAAGTCATGTCAGTTCAAATGATCAGCTAGCGGATATACTTACTAAATCTCTTCGAGGGCCTCGAATTAATTTCATTTGCAACAAGCTTGATGCATATGATTTATATGCTCTAGCTTGAGGGGGAGTGTTGAATTAGTCCATTTAATTTTGTTATATTAGAAAGGTTATCAGAACATATATTATTGATTTGATTCTATTATATTAGAAAGGATATCAGTACATGTTAGGATATAATATATTTTTAGGGATTTGATTTGATTTGATTTGATTTGATTCATTTCCCGTTATATCTTCTCTGTAAACTATATATATTGTAATGTTCTGTACTCTGAAATAATAAGAAAATGATATTCTCAATTCATAGTAACATTTCGTGATTTTATATTCACCGTATATTTAAGTGTCAACTTTTTGAATTTTGAATTTGGGATTTTATTATGTTGTTTTAGATTCCATGCGCTGAGAATAACTTAAATTTAGCAGTAATTAGCACTTCACCTTTTGTTTCTGACGCTAAATTTTTTAAATGAGTAATTTTTGAACAATCAATTATGTTAGATTTAGCTCATCACAACAGCAGAAACGTTTGTAATTTTAATCTCCTTTACCATTACTGAAAGTTTGTTTGCCCTTCATATGGTTTAACCTCTAACTTTCACTGCCCCAAACCCATATCACTTTTCTCCACCATTCCAAACTACCCTGACAGTATGTCCATGCGCTGACAAAATCGTAGAGATAATCAGGGTAACCTAGCTTTGATACAACTTGTTGGTGGTATACACAGTAACTCTGATTCTAATCTATATGTTAGGGATCTAATACCTTGAGCTAATCTAGGAGTTTGATTAAACATGCAGTATACTCCAAATGTACCATAAGAATCTTGTGAAATGGACTTAATGGAAAAATCTATGTAATATAAAATGTTAATTAGGACAAGACCATTAGTGAATATGATATATTTTACGTGATTCACCATGATTGGCACATCTACAGAGGAACTAATGTTACTAGATAGATCAATTTCTCTTGATAATCTAAAATTACAATGAAATAGGAATTCAACCTTTGTTGATTAACTTTTCACATCTCTTACACCTCATCTTTCACTTCACAATGACTATCATGGTTAGAGTTTATTTCTCTTTTTACATTGAGCTTACGAACTAGAATATGTGTAAACTTAATGTTATGTGCATATATAATAAGTACCAATTTTGGTATCAATGATAATGTATCACCATTTGTTTGAGTGATTTTGAATCAATGATAAAATAATGAGCAATCACATTGTGACACATTATTATTGGTACTCTTTATAAGTACACATAACATTACTCTTTATGTTTATTATAAGGTTAGGATGTACAAGACTTCCCTAAGTAGGTTATGACTTCTTATGGGGAGAAATCTGCTCAAAATATGATTGATTTGACTGTGTTAACTATGGGTATTTGCTCTCAGAAATTTGTACTATTTAACATTCACTAACATGAAGTGTTATATTGACTCATTGATACCTAAGTGAATTCTTGAGTATAGAATCCTAATAAAAAACTATCAAGCTTAATCTTTCTTTGGGATTGATACTAAAACATAGATCTAGAAAAGAACCTATGAGAGGGGTTGAAAGGCTATGATATCTACTTTTATACCTAAAATATAGTTTTTTTTAACCGTAATTGCAAGTCATAGAATTGCCTTTAAATGTAGATTTACAACTCATGAAAATAGCCAAAGTTAATGAATGAATTTGTGTTTTCAACCGAAATAATTTTTACCCCCAGTTAATTTTAATCAAATAAAATTATGGATATTTTGGAAAATTTTAATATAAAACTCACAAATTGTCATGAGAAGAGTGGAATAGTAAGAGTCCCAATTATTGTATAATTGAAAGGGTCATTTGATATTAGATATAACTATTGCGAATCAAATGTCGTATCAATGGAATAGAAAAGTTAGGATCCTAAAGTTTTTATGGCATTTCTCTTTATAGAATATTGTTATATATATATATAATTAATTAATTCTTATTTCAAATATTTTAAAAATAATTGAACTAGTTTCACTTTTAAAATAATCTAGTTACATTATTCTGTTATCATTAAATTACTTATTTTTATCTTTTTATACTCTTTTATGTTAGAGCCAAAGTTTCAACTTTTGAATCATGCCAAAAAAAATGACCATGTACTCGATATTTGCTAATAGCTTAATATCATAAATTTATCAGTTTTATGTTTTTCTGTTCAGAATGTGATTCATGACATTCCTTTACTCTTATCAAATTATCAGGGTGATGGAAATCCATCGGTGTGTGGAAATAACGGCTTACAATATGAGTCTACAATCTATTTAAAGGATCAAACATCTGAAATGAATTTTCAAGTGCCAAAGCTTGGGATGGTGTTTTCATCAGAGGAGGAAGGATATAAGTTTTACTCAAATTATGCTACAAAAAAGGGTTTCTGTGTAAGAAAAGGAAAGACACAACGGTTGCCAAATGGAACCATACGAAAACGTGTTCTTTATTGTTCAAGAGAAGGATTTCGATTAGAGGATAAGCTTGGTAAGGCAAGAAAGTATCGGAGGAAAGAAACAAGAACAGGTTGTAAAGCAATGATCCAATTTACACATAACAGTGGAAAATGGATGATAACCCGCATTGTTTTGGAACACAATCATGACACAAATGTTCGAAATCACGGGCATATAACATTACCATCCACTAGTGTGTCTGAGGAAAATATCGAGATTGATACTACAAAGCAAGCTATGATGGTGGAAGAGATAGGTTTTGAGAATTCTCCAGAGTCATTCCCTTTTGTTAATCTTAGTAATTATTACTTGAGCAATGAGAATACAAACATCCTCCCACCTGAGGATAGCCAGAGCTTAGTTAATTTCCTTGATCATTTACAATTGGATGACCCTTCATTCTTTTACACTGTGCAGCTTGATCTCCAAAGTCGGATAAAAAATTTCTTTTGGAGGGATAGCAGGTCAAAGATAGACTATGAGTACTTTGGAGATACACTGATTTTGGACACAACATTCCGAATAGAAAAATATGGCATAATTTGTGCTTTTTTGGTGGGAGTTAATCATCATAAGCAATATATCCTCTTTGGTTGTGCTTTTTTGCTTGATGATAGCACAGAATCATTCAATTGGTTGTTTAAGACATTTGTAAAAGCAATGGCCCAGTGTCAACCGAGAGTGATTTTCACTAATGAGCATCAATCAATTTCTAATGCAGTAGAGCTAGAGCTACATGAGACACAACATTTTCTTGCTATGTGGTATATTAGCCAAAATGCCAGAAGACACCTTTCTGAAGCTTTTAAGCTACCTCATTTTGAGGATGAATTCAATAAATGCATTTCAGGTTGTACTTCAGAGAAAGAATTTTATTTTAAGTGGCAAGCATTGTTTGAGACTTACAAACTTGAAGAAAACTCATGGCTCAATGCTCTATATAA
This sequence comes from Mangifera indica, assembly GCF_011075055.1. NCBI lineage: Eukaryota > Viridiplantae > Streptophyta > Magnoliopsida > Sapindales > Anacardiaceae > Mangifera > Mangifera indica. The sequence goes on along the minus strand of NC_058145.1, from coordinate 15,696,814 downwards.
TATGCGCAAAAAATGGTCACATGTTTTCAATTCTGCTGGAATAAGATTTCTTCAAGAATGTGAGAACATAACTAATGTTTTCCATAACTTGACAAGCGAGACCATTACTCCATCAGAGTTTGCTTGGCAATATATGAGAGCAGCAGAGAACTTGCGTAAAAAAGAGCTATATGAAGATTTTTGTTGTAATGGAAGAAAACAACCAATGATTTTAGAAAACAGTGAATTGGAGAAACAAGCAGCTGATACATATACTGTCACCATCTTCAAATTGTTCCAAAAGGAGTTACATAGGTGTCAGTCATTGGCTGTAGAAGAAATTGCAAATAATGGGGAACTTTTTAAGTTCAAGATAATGGATGAAGGTCACAGGTGCAACTTTGTGGAATTTAATTGTTTGAAATTAGAAGTTACATGCAGTTGTAAAAAGTATGAATTAACTGGCATCTTGTGCTCCCATGCCTTAAAGGTTTTTGATGTAAGAAATATTAATCGCCTACCTTCTCACTATATACGAAAGAGGTGGACGAAATTTGCCAAAGATGGGATGGTGACAGATGATCATAAGCAAGAGATTGTTGATCAGAGTAAAGGGCAATCGAGTTCATTTACTTGTAGAGTTATGCACAAAGCTTTGAATGTCATTACCAAAAGTGTAGCAGTCAAGAAAAATCAAAAGATAGTTGAGAACCATTTGGACATGGCACTCAAAGAGGTGGAAAATGTTTTGAAAGCTAAAATTACAGGACATCTTGATGGAAGAGATGCTGAAATTCATGGTAGAAATGGTAGTTTAAATGGCATTGCTTGTATGCAAGCACAGAGGAAGGTGCCAAATCGTTCATGTAATAGCCAAATGACCTTGGCTAAAGGAAAATCATTTGTTGATGCCGACCATTGGCCACTCAAAAAAGCGAGCAGAGGTAAGAAGTATTGTCACTTTAATTTCGCGTAACAATTTATTTCTCAATTGTTTGTTTGTTGCCAATATGCTTAATATTATGAATGTATAATTAGGTGGATATGATCAACCATCTTTGACTCGTTTTGGCCGTCGAAACCATGTTGGAGAAAATTCCCTACTAGTGCCTCGAAAGTGTAGGCAGGTAATATCTAGCATGCATGTATTTTATGTGATCAATAGTTTGAGGTTGAGGCATTGTGTTTAGTATCAAAATTCTTTCTGACATTCTTTTTTTTTTTTTAAGGAAACAAATAGGTCATGATTGAATGTCCATTTCCGTCAACTAGTTTGGTATTTCTGTAATTTTGACTCTCACTGGTGGATGGTGTTTGTTGTTTTCAATAGGAAACCCTGTTTTTGCGTTGGTGGAAAGCACTGACAAATAGACAAACTTTGTCACATATAGGGATGGCAATGGGGAGGGGAGGGGAGGGGAGGGGCGGGGAGGGGATATCAATCCCCGTCCCCGTCCCCGTCCCCGTCCCCGTCCTCGTAGGGGATATCAATCTCTGTCCCCGCCCCGTCCCCGTTACTGAGATAATAAAGAATCTCCATCCCCTCCTCGTCTCCGCGGGGAAAAATCCCTTTCCCATACCCGTAAATATAAATTTTAATTCCTTTATGCATTTCAATAAATAAAATAAATCATATTCTCCCAAAATATCACTTGCTACAAGAGCTACAAAATATTTATTGTTATTTTAGTTCAAATATAAAGTTTTCATAAAATCTAACAATATGCAATAATCAATCTCTTCATTAGTAGCTCTTCATGTATGTGATTTAGGATAATTTTATAATAACATTAAATTTAACACTTTTCATTCACTTCAGTTGATTTTATCAAGTTTATAATTTTTTTTTTTGTAAAACCTGGTGGATTGACTGACTAAGTTTTGAAGTTGAAATAGAATTAATTTGGTGCATTTGCATTTTATGATAATGAGATTCTGAGGTTTTTTTAATATATTAGATTAATAGTTCAGAAATTAGTAAAAGTTGTAATTGATAATTCAAAAATTAGTAAAATTAAAGTTATAATTTTAATAAATCATAATGTAAAAATTTCTAGAACTTAATAGTTTAGAAATTATTATATAAATATATTAGATTTAAGAGGTGGGGAGGGGATGGGGTGGGGCGGGACGGGGACATATGTATCCCTCTCCCCGACCCGTCCCCGATTACGGAGATTTTTTTCGTCCTCATCCCCATCCCCGCCCCTTTTTCTGTTTTTATCGGAGAATCCCCTCCCTGTTAGGGTCGGGGAGGATCGGAGCCCCTAAAGTCAGTCTAAATTGCCATCCCTAGTCACACAGAAGGCCATGGTAAGATATTTTATAAATATGTTGAGGCTGTTTGCGCTGTTTCATTCAGTTTGCATCCTATTATAGTGGCAGGGTGATAATCAAAACAGTTTCCTCTCTTGAAATGATACAAACTACGTACCCTTATTAAAATAAAATCATACTCCATTTAGGATTTGGTTTACATCCTAAAACAAAAGCTATTCCTAATTTCTTGACACTTGCAAAACCAAAGTATGCGGATTGACAACAGTAATGCAAGCCTCAATAAATTACTTCCATTGATATTTTGAGTAGTGTAGAGAAAATAAGGTCCTAGAAGATCAATTGGTCTATTAAAAGTAAGAGTATACTAAGTAATTTAGTTTATCTTCTTGATAAAGCTTTTTAGTTTTTAAATATGAGTTGTGTGCCAATATCAGACATATCCTAGCTTTTTTTCTGCCATTTAACTGTCACTGTTCGAGGCTTTTGGTTTTGGTTTTTTATTTTTTTACTATAAAGATAGGAATTTTGTCGAAATACTGAACTCAATTTTGCGTATTTAACGGGTATTTAAATGTGTCAGAACTCATCTGCATTACTCTCGTGGGAAAATTGTGAGTAAAAGAGATAAAGCAAGTGGCAGCAAGGGATTAGAGCAAGCAGGACAGTCAGCAATTATTTTATTGCAAAGAACACAGGCAGCTGGAGTACCAGTAGGCAGTATGGAGCAAAATCAGAAGGTAAGTAGGGAGAGTACAGGCCTCTCGAAGCCTAAAGTGAACAGTGTGCTTGTACGTTTTGCAGGTTGTTCTGGGTTGGTTTTTTGCAATCCCTTGGCTGGAAAACGGAAGCCATAACTTTGTAAACTCTATTGAATCACAATCAATACAACAGTTATCTTACACTTAATCTATTTATATTTGTGTTCTGTTACATTCAACCGTAAAATTGCTGTTGTGGAGAGTTTTGGGCATGGAGCAGATTGTAGGGAAGTCTGCAGGAGAGGAGTTGTGTTTCTCTAAGTTTATCAAAGTGATATGTCAAAATATAATTAAATGACATGACATATTATTTGAGTAAATATTTAAAATTGGATGTCCATAACATTAATTTGATATGTAACAAAAACATCAGTGGCCTAATCAAAATAAAACACATTACTTAATAGATGCCTAAATAAATTAAATTATTAAACTTGTTTGAGCCAATAAATAGCCGCCACCTGTCTTAAATTTTCTGAAGTCTCTCGAGGTTCCTCTGTATTTTGCTATATTCTCTTCTTATTGTCAACGATAATGTCGGATGTATTTTCATTGAAAGAGTTAGACGACTTGGAGATTAATGAAAATGGGGATTATGATTATTATTTTGATTTTAATGATTTTGCTGCAAGCCGGATTTGTGTTCCTCAAGACCCTCTAGAATTGTTGCAAGAGGTAATGATGTTAATGAATGACACCAAGCCGGAGTAGAGAAGGTGCAGTCGCAGTGGGATTACAATGTCTCCGCAGTGGACCAGACCGCTTCGGTTGTGTAAGTCTTGTGGAGTGAGGGACAATTCGGGGATGCTGGGTTGAAATTCTCTTATGTTTTTGTTACAATGACTAACCTATTATTTATTTCTATTTAAAATATTTATATTATTATTTTGGATCGATTAGTATAATTTTCAGTTTAAGGATTTTGTTTTTGCTGTTTAGTAGTCTTTTAACAAATAAGAAATATAAGCATATATTCTTTTACCATGTCTTTTCCAGCTACTTTCTGTGTTTGGTTAGAATTTTATGTGTTTGAGCTTGTTGGAATTAGCAAGGCATGTTTTTAGAGATCGCCAACGGGATAAATAGAATAATAAAAGAGATAGATAATATTATCGGAAAAATTAACAATATAATTAGAAAAGAATTTGAATCAAATTCAAATCGAGTTATAAAATTAAAACCCTAGTTCGAATTCAATTTGAATCAAATCAAATATTAATTCGAGTTTGGTTCAATTGGAATCCAAACCGAAATTATGTGTTTCTAAAACAATCATAATTTTGGGATTCTGAAGAGAAAACAGATGGTTTTGTCAACAACACAGAGTCCATATCCTCATTACTATTACTGAAGAAGGTTCTGTTGCTACCAGAAAGACAAAAAAATTGTACAGGTGAGCTAACTTTCACATTAGAACTAAAGCTATCTAAAAAGTTATAGTAAAGGAGAAACTCATGGCAAAGAGATTATCTCAACCTCTTAACCTGAACTAGTCATAAAAGTGAAATCTAGAAAACTAGCATTGTAGCCTAGTTTAATTTCATGCCAACATCCTCTGTGCTAAGACACCTAAAGATCAGAGGAAACATATAATTTTAACTCAGTAGAACCAACATATATCAAGAGCTGGTGATTTGCAGATTTATAGACTCATACATGTGCAAGAATTAAATGTAAAAGATAATGACTCTAACCTTCTCTCAGCTCAAGAAAGAATAAAACCTGAAAAGAATCAGGCATTTCTTTCAAAATTTTTGAGATGTCAGCCACTGCTTATCATTTGCACTAGCTACAAACAATACGACAGTGTTTCCTTTTGTCGCCTTTGCGAGACTGTGCGAACCCGTCAGAGCATACCGTGTCTCGAGCACATACTTGTAATACTGCAGACAACATGATAAGAAGATAAATTGTTATTTATCTGGTGTAAATTTATAATATTTTATAGGCCAAATTAAAATTCCTGCCCAAGGTTTGTTGGGTTTTTAATTGGTACTAATTAAATATTAAAAACCAAACATTCATCCGTAAATTGATAAAATTAATAAACTTAATTAAATTCTAAAGGTAAAATCATTATTTAATTAAAATATATTAAAAATAATAAAACGTTATTTATTTCCTCTTTAACTTAGAAAATTTATAATTTTTTTTAGATTAAATTTTGAAATATTACCTTCTCCCTTTAGGATTTTTTTTCTCCCTTTTTCAGCTCTGTCTTTAGCCAGCTTTTGTCTCTCTCCCCTTTTGTAGTCCTATCTCTAAATAAAGACATCATTTTCGTCTAGGGATGGTGTCAAAAATGGTGATAGAGAGAGAAATTGACTGAATATGACACTAAAAGAGGAAGAGAGAAAGAAAAAAACTCTATAAGAGAACATGTAATAGTTCTAAGTTTAATTTTGAAGAATGATTATTAATTTTTTAAATTTAAAAAAATAAATAATATTAATTGATTTGATTAATTTTAATTATCTATACATATAAATTTTTAATATTTAATAAGTACCAAATTTGTGAGTACAAGAAGCCCCCGGCTGGGAATGAGTCCTTCGGCCAGATTTTATAACAGGTTCTGTCAGATCAAGCCTAGAGACCTTGTCTCACGGTCTGGGTCACAACCCAATAAACCTGCAGTTCTAATATGACCGTGCCAAAATTATGGGAGTCGGACCGGTCTGCCTCTACTGACATTTCTAGATAAAGCCCATTAAACATGAATTGGGTTTCGAATGAGTTGAACTTGGGTTGGTTTTTGTTCGTTTGATAATTAAAATTAGAGAAAGAGAAAAAGAAGCTGACAAATCAGGTTTTGAGCGTGACTCTTTAGTCAAAAGTTAAAAATAATAAGAAAGACATGACCTGACCGCCCAAACACTGTTGAGGTGGGGACTGTCTGTCTTCAGCTTCAACCAAACTTGGAGGCTTATAAGCCATAGTAGTAGAAGAAAGTGTGTGTGTGGGTGTTTTTTTTTGGGGGGGTGGGTGGGTGAAGGATGATTTCTTTTCCTACGCTGATGATTTGTTATTTAATAACCAGAATGTTGACGAGTTATGGTCCGATTTACATCCTCCTGACAATGATTTGTCAGATCAGCAGAATCTTGAGGGATCATTGTCGTCGTACAGCACTTCGTCGGGAAATTATGGTGGTGGCTCAGACATGTATAGCTTGAGTGAGTGTTGGTCAGTCAGTTCAGAAGCTCAAAGCCAAAGTTCCGTACAAGGTTTACTACCGGGGATTGCTTGTTATGGTCAAAAAATAGCCAGGGATGAAACTAATCAGAAGTGAGATCTACCGCCCGGCAAGGAGGTAATATTTCGTGATTTTATATTTACTGTATAGTCAAGTGTCAACTTTTGAATTCTGAATTTGGGATTTTATTATGTTGTTTTAGATTCCATGGTGAAACTTGAATTTAGCTGTAATTAGCACTTCACCTTATGTCTCTGGTGCTTTATATTTTAAATGAGTAACTTTTGAACAATCAGTTTTGTTAGATTTAGCTCATGACTAAAGCAGAACGCTTTTACTTCTAATTTCCTTTTCCATAACTGAAAATTTGTTAAATTTGTTTGCTCATCATATGGTTTAACCTCGAACTTTCACTGCCTAAACCCATATCACTTTCTTCCACCATTCCAAACTACCCTGACAATATGTCCATGCGCTTACAAAATCCTAGAGATAACCTGGGTAACCTAGCTTTGATACAACTTGTTGGTGATATACACAGTAACTCTGATTCTAATATATATGTTAGGGATCTAATAACCCTGAGCTAATCCGGCTTTTAATCAAACATTCACTACACTCCTAGACTCCTAGTGTACCATAAGAATCTTGAGAAATGGACTTAATGGTGAAATCTTTGTAGACAAAAAAGTTTATTTAGAACGAAACCATTAATGAACATGATATAGTTTACGTGATTCACCATAATCAGTATATCTATGAGGAACTAATGTTACTAGATAGATCAATTACTCTGGACAACATAAAATTTCAATGAAATTGGAATTCAACCTTTATTGATTAACTTTTCACATCTCCTACATTTTATCTCTCACTTCACAGTGACACTATCATGGTTAGAGTTTATCTCTTTATGTGACTTGTGCTTACAAATTGGAATATGTCTAAACTTATACTTTTTTATGTTTGAATAATGTTATGTGTACATATAAAACTTATACTCTTTTATTCTCTATTTTCATGTATATATTTTGTGCTTAAATTAAATATTTAATGGTAAAATATTTCACTTTTAAAATAGTCGAGTTACATTACTTTGTGATCATTAAATTTCTCATTTATTTGGTTGTCTAGGAATTTTGTAAAAGTAATGGGCAAGTGTCAACCAAGAACAATTTTCACTGATGAGCATCAATCAGTTTCTGATGCAGTAGAGCTGGAACTAAATGAGGCACACCATCTTCCTGGTATGTGGTATATTTGCCCAAATGTTACAAGACACATTTCTAAAGCTTTTAAGATACCTCATTTAGAAGATGAATTCAATAAATGCATCTGACATTGTACTTTAGATGTAGAATTTTTTTAAGTTGCAAGCGTTATTTGAAAATTACAAACTTCAAAAAAAGTCATAACTCAATGCGTTGTATAATACGTGAACAAATGGTCAACCCTTTTCAGTAAGGGTATCTATTTTGTTGAAATATGATTGTTTTAAGGATGTGAAAATATAACTAATGTTTTTCATAACTTGATGAGCAGAAATGTTACTCTATCAAAGTTTGTTTGGCAATATTTGAGAGCAATATAGCAATTGCGTAGAGAAAAGCTATATGAAGATTTTTATTGTAATGAAAGTAAACAACCAATTATGTAAAGAAAAAAACAGTGAATTGGAGAAACAAGTAGTGGATGCATATACTAGCAAAATCTTCAATTGTTCCAAGAAGAGTTATGTAGGTTCAATCACTAGCCATAGAAGAAATCATATTGGTTGTTTTTTAAAATCATTTTCCCTTTGCCTTTATTACAACGAAAATCTTCATATAAATCTTTTCTATGCAATTGATCTGCTGCTCTCAGATTTGCCAAACAAATATTGATAGGGTAACATTCTAGTTTGTCAAGTTATGGAAAACATTAGTTATCTTTTCACATCCGTGGAGCGATCCTATTTCAACATAATAGATACCCTTAGTGAAAACAGTTGACCATTTTTTTTGCATCTTATATAAAACATTGAGCCATGAGTTTTCTCAAAGTTTGTGAGTCTCAAACAACGCTTGCCACCTAAAAAAATTCCTCTAAAGTACAGTGTGAAATGCATTTATTGAATTCATCATCAAAAGAAGTAGTTTGAAGGCTTTAGAAATATGTTTTCTAGGCATTGTTGATGTACCACATACCAAGATGATGTTGTGTCAAAGTTACAATGACAAGACATCTTGATAGACATTGTCGTTCAAATGGCATTGATGGTATGTAAGCATAGAGGAAGGTGCCAAATCATCCATGTTCTAGTCAAGAACAGAAGGTTATTTTAGATTTTACATTAAAGAGAAGAGAATCATGTGAGCCTGGCTGAAAGAAAATCATGTGATGATGCTGATATCTGCTGTTGGCCACTCAAAGAAGCGATAAAAGGTAAGAAGTATTGTCACTTTGATTTTACTTAACAATTTATTTCTCGATTGTTTGTTTGTTTCCAATATACTTAATATCATGAATGTATAATTAGATGGAAACGATCAAGCATCGTGGAGTAGTTCTGGAAGTCAACATTATGTTGGAGAAACTTCCCTAAAATGGCCTTGAATGCCTACAGAGAATGTGCAGGTTATGTCTAGTATGCATAATATTCTATGTGCTCACTAGTTTGGGGTTGAGGCACTGTGTTTAGTATCAAAATTCTTTCTGTGACATTCTTATAAGGAAATAAACAAGTTCTGGAATGTCCCTTTCCATTCATTAGTTTGGTATTTCTGTAATTCTGACTCTCGCTAATGGATGGTGTTGTTTTCCAAAGCAAAAGATGCCTTTGGCTATGCAGAAAGCACTGAGAAAATTGCCAAACAGAAGGCCAAGGTAAGATATTTTATATATGTTGAGGGTATTTGCAGTGTTTCATCTAGTTTGTATCTCATTATGGTGGTAGGCGATAATCAAAACATTTTCCTCTCTTGAAATGATACAAACTATGTACCCTTGTTAAACTAAATCTTTCTCCATTTAGGGTTTGGTTTACATTTTAATAAAAACTATCCCTAATTATTTGATAAAGTTTTTTAGATTTTAGATGTATGTTGTGTGCCAATAACAGACATACCCCGGCTTTTTTTTTTTCACTCTTTCCATTTAAAACAAAGTACAATGTTGGATGCCACCTGTCAGAGACTTTTGGTTTTGGTTTTATATTTTTTTTTCCTATAAAGTTAGAAATTTTGTTGAAATACTGATAGTGTACCCAGTTATGAGTACCCAATTGGGTATCCAGGTAATGTCTTATAATAAAATTAGTTAATTTTGAATTAAAGATACCCTATGAGTCAATTACATGATAACACATAATTTGAAAAACTAATTTGGTAACTTAAAAGTGAGTGCACCTAGCATTGCTCTTACTAGTACAATATAACAAAAACATCAGTGGGACTGTAGCCTTATCAAATAAAACACATTACTTAAGAGCTACCTAAATAAATTAAATTATAAACTTGTTTAAGTTAATAAATAGCCGCTACTGGTCTTCTGTAAATATTCTGAATTCTCTCAACATTCCTCTGTATTTTGCAATATTCTCTTCTTATTGTTAACGATAATGTTGGATATATATTTCGTTCAAAGAATTAGACGACTAAGAGATTAATTAAAATGAAAATTATGATTATTATTCTGATTTTAATGATTTTGCTGCAAGCTGGATTTGTCTTCCTCAAGACTCTAGGCATTGAAAGATTGTAATGGCGGTGGACAGTTTATCGCCGACAAGAAGCAGAGGAGGTGCAGTCACTGTGGGAGTACAAAGACGCCGCAGTGGAGGATTGGACCGTTGGGGCCGAAAACTCTCTGTAATTTTTGTGGAGTGAGGTACCAGTCTGGCAAGCTGGTTTGAAATTTTCCTATGTTTTTGTTACACTGACTATATTATTATTTTGGATCATTTGGTATATTTTTCAATTCCTGTGTAAGGATTTTGTTTTTGTTGTTTAACAGTCTTTAACAAATAAGAAAAATAAGCATATATTCTCTTACCATGTATTTTCCAGCTGGTTGCCGTGTTTGGTTGGAATTTTACGTGTTTGAGCTCAATTTTCTTGAAAAGCTGTAATTGGATTTCAAACTTTGATCAAAATTTGCAGATTACATTAAAATCATTCCATGATTGGTTTAGTTTGTTATAGTAAGTTTTGGTGTTGTATAGTGAATAATATATAGTAAGGTTGGATTTGAATTGAACCAAATCAAGCTCAAACATAAGCTGACTCAAGTTCACTTTGATTCGTAAATGGTCTTCCCCTGTTTGTTAGAATTTTATGTGTTTGAGCCGAATTTTCTTGAAAAGCTGTTGTAGGTATCAACCTTTGATCAAAATTTGCAGACTAAATTAAGATCATTCTGTGGTTGGTTTAGTTTGTTCCAGTAAGTTACAGTGTTGTACAGGGAATAATATGTGATAAGATTAGATTTAAATCAAGTCAAATTGAATCGAACTCAAACATAGATGAGCTTTCAGCTGAATTTTCTTGAAAAGCTGTAACTGGATTTCGAAGTTCAATCAAAATTTGCATATTAAATTAAAATCATTTCGCCATTGGTTTAGTTTGTTCCAGCTCTAAATTATGTATTACTAAATCAATTGTTTAATTTCATATCAACATCCCCTGTGCCATGGCACCTGAAGATCAGATGAACATATAATTTTAACTTTGCTGAACAAACGAGGATCAAGAGCTGGTGATTTTCAGATATATAGACTGGTACATTTGCAAGAAATATAAAAAATATTGACTCTAACCTTCTTCGAGCTAAAGAAAGAATTACACCTGAAAAGAATCAAGCATTTCTTTCAAAATTTTTTGAGATGTTGGCCACTGTTTATCATTTGCACTAGCTACGAACAATACAACTGTGTTTCCTTTTGCCGTCGCTTTTGCTAGGTTGTGTGAACCCGTCAAAGCATACGGTGTGTCGAGCACATATTTGTATTACTGCAAACAACATGAGAAGAAGAATTGGTCACCAGTAGCATGGTAAACAAAGTAAAGCTCTTGAAAAAGAAAAAAAAGAAAAGAGTTCTGTAATGTAAACCAGTCACTGGTCATCAGTCTCAAATGCATCTATACAAGAAATTGCATTATAAACAAAATACCATTAGCAAAATACTTGGGTAATGTTCTAGCACATAGCTGTCAAAGGCAAAATACGCCAAAAGGCAATAAAGGGTCTTATTACCTAATGGTTATTGTATTTAGACATCTCAAGCAACTATATAAAGGATTAGTGATAGGTAACCTATTAAATAATCTTAAATCTCTCTAGCAAGCTCTCCAACAACTTTATAATTTGTTAACAACCTCTTCGGTGAGCTTAGAACTCACTATTTACTTGTTGACGACCTTAGAACTTGTTGGTGATCTATTAGGTAACCCTAAATTTTATCGAAAATCTAAAAAATTGTTAATAACTTTTATATCTGGTTGAAAATTATCCAAAATATGTCGGAAAGTCTAAGAATATGCTAAAAATTGTTTGGAAATTGTTGGTAACCTTCAAATCTAGTCGAAAATACCTTCGGTTATAATAAAGTGCGCTTTTCTAACTCCTAAAGCTTCTCCAAAGGCGTAAAAAAAGCGCTAACGATAATCTCCTTTGAACCATTAATCGCCTTGACTATACTCAAGGTGATGGCCACATTACCTTAAGTAAAATGTCACCTAAGTGTGCCTCAGGTGCACATTTGATAACCATGTTATAGCATATTCCTTAACACATCGAAAACAACACACACCATTCGGATAAATCAATCTACTCTAGCCATTCTCGAATACATCAATACGCATAATCCCAACCGTTGTATGTCTCTATGATTAAATAGTCACAACCACAATCAAGCATGGCTCAAAACTGTTTCTAGTTCCCTAATTATAAGTATGACAACATGCAACGATGCTTTTTCAGTGCCCTCATGTGTTCATGTTTGTAAGCATACGTCTGCACATCTTAAAAAGGTGTTTGGTGCCCCTTGAGCACCAGACTAATCCTTGTGCTTCTGCAGAAGCAAAACTTTGAGTCTGCATGGCAATTGAATAGATGTACATCATTTTTTAATTGAATCAGATACAGAATTTCTTCTTCATAGATCCATAAAAGTTTTATGAGACACTGTCTAATTATAAGCAATTCTTATCAAGACATCTGACGTCCAGTTGCTTAAAAGAAGGCTCATTTTTGGACCAGTTGTCATTTATAACTGGTAGTTTTCTTTACCCTTTCGAAACACCAAGAGAGAAAAACTCGGTCCCATACTATTTAGACAAGAGGAAATGCAATAAAAGCAGCATAAGTACTCAGTATGAGTCAATAGGAATTTACCGTCTGGTTCCCAATTTTTTCCACAGATGTTTCTAAGAGCTCATCAGGGTCATAGGAGTTTCCAGTGACAAAAGGACCAAGAGAAGCAATCAATTTCTCAGGGGTCCCAATTTCTTCAATTGTTGCATTTGGCTTGTTGGTAAGGCGTATCAAAGGTGAAGCCACCACTTGGACTTTACCCTGATTTTCATCTTCAAACTTGACTTCAACCCAAGGCTCTGCACACTTGGGTTGGCAATAATTCCCTGATAATATGTTGGCTACACGGGTCTGTTTCCAGGTCGGAGGGAGAATGAACTCATAGGGCTGCACATTTCCTGCAAGAAACTAATTTTCAAGTATTATTCATTAGCATATACAAACAAGAATAACCAACAACAAATACAAGAGAAACAAAATCAATTTGAACTCCTGGTAAGGACTTGATTTGTTGTTCCTGATGATTATATTACAGAGATAAACTTCTATAAAATCTTAGAATGGGAAGCTGTGGCTATAAATTAATGATTCGATTATTCCAGCAGAAATTTTGATGTAAAAATAATTAAAGAACACATGCATTTCATTATTCATATAGCATAAATGAACCTAAGCTACTCAAAGTTATATAAACCCTATATAAGAAACCGTCCAAAGTTATATAAACTTCATATAAGAAGCTTTTGCTTTTTAATGTGGGATTCAAGTCCCATATTGCTTCGTAGCCTTGGCGTCCAGGCTGCAATGCTGATGTCACCATCACCACCCACACCGCATAATTGAGGTTGAAAGATGTGATGGTGGATTTGACATTAAATTATATAAACCTTGGAAGAACAATAATTGTTGAGATTAGAGAGTTTAAAACTATATGAACTGCACATCAAAAGCTCATACTTTACAATGTAGGGTCCAAATCTTATATCTTGCACTTAGGATCCTAACACATAACTCATAAGTTTTCATGACCAAAACAAATCTCTACCTTGTGCAAATCAGCAATTACACGCCCGCCTCAATTACAGAAGGGAAACAAACTATGGTAACAGAGCGCTATATAATGAAACACATTTACCATTTGTATATCAATATAGCTTAAAATTTGCTACAATAAAAATTGAAGATTCTAATAAATCCTTGCTTTCTGTTTTCTAAAAGTGAACAAAAATTTTGTTTTGTTGCTTCTTTAACTTCCTATAAAGGCATTTGAATATCAATTGTAATTACAAATTACGAACAGCGAATAACACTTACACAAATTAACAAAAAAATAAAACATACAAATGCAGGCAAATGTACGTACCAGCGCGAAGAGCAGGGGTGTCTTTAGGGGAGGCTTTAAAAAGAACGAAGGAAGGATCAGATGAAGATTTAGGGAGATAGGAGCCCACTTCGACCTCTTTGGCTTCAGCAGAGGAAGGTTGTTTGAAGAGTGTAGTTGCAGTGAGTGGAAATATTGCGAGTCCTCTCAAGATTTCTCTTCTGGGTAACAGAGTGAGAGTGAAGTCTTTGCAATTACTCTGATGAGATGTTCTTTCAAGTGAATGTGAAGGTTTTGGTGCGTTGGAGGCAGAGAATATGGGTGAAAACAGACAAGCCATTTTGGAGAGACAACTGAGAACCGACTAACAAAAGCTGAGACTTCAAGTTAGTTTTCAAATGTTATCCGTTTTGGATGGTGGGAAGCTCAACTGCTTTCCCTGTGTTGGGGTCCAATTCCCGTAGTTAAGGGCTTCTTTCCGGCTTTTGCCATGCAATTTTAATTAATTTGTTTATTTCTTGTTCTTCCACATCAGCAAAATTATTATAAAAAGTTTGGAAAAATTAATTAAAACAAACAAGTAAAAAGTGGTCTACACATATTACTCAATACTTTATAGATTTTTCATATATATATATACACACGCACAAAAAAAGAAATGAATAATTCAAATTAGAGCAATGTTATGTATACCTATTTTTGATATACAATTCATGTGTGATGTATCATCATGTAATTAAGTGATTTTAAAACATGTGTCATTATATGATAAAGAAACATTTAATCACATAATAACATCTTATCTGTGTATATAAATTATGTATCAAAAATAGGTATATATAGTTTTATTGTTCAAATTAATACCATTTTACTCTTATTTTTAACCTTAAGAACAACTGTTCAAACATTTATTCATTCATAATTTCATCTAAACTTTAATTAAATATCAAATAAAATTTACAACAAATTCATCATAATCAAAGTAAATATTTTATTGTGTTGTTTGTTTTTTTTTTTTTTCAAAAACTAAAATTGTAATTTTTTTAGATTACTTGGGTTAGGAGCGACAATAAGAATGGTAAGAGTAACTAATCTTACCCTTCATATTCAACACTTAAGCTATGGTTTTTTCGGTTTTGTCTCAATTGTTATTATTGATATGAGTTATAAGTATGATATTTAACCATGTTCATATGATTTAGAATTAGATTTTATTCAAAGATGTAGAAATATTAGATTGAATTAAAGTAGGAATAGTAAGATTTAGGGCTGCATCTAAACTGAGTTAACTTAATCATGAAAGTTGACTTACCTCAATGGATTTTAGCTCAAATTTGAGATAAATGACTTCAAGCCAAGTTCAAGCTGAGGGGTTTAACTTGTTTTTGAAACTGAGTTAAACTCAAATTAAAAGAAATTTGATTTGGTTTGACTTACGAATTAGAGGATAACTCAATTCATTTTGAATTTAACTAGTGATTTATGGTTTGAATTTACCTCACAATTTGATTCAATTTGACCTTGGCCCATTATTGAGTAAAATAACATTACTTTGTTAATAAAATATGAACTCGAGCCACAAATTTGAGACAAGATTCAAATTGTAAATTCAAGTCAGACTGAGTTAAACAATTTTTTATTTGAACTGAACTTGAGCTATTTTTAATTTTGATTTGATAAACTTGAATTATACTTGAGCCTAATCATTTTTCATTCAAATTAAACTCAAGCCAAAGCATATATTACTCAGTTTGATTTATATCCATACTTAATAGAAGTGATCAATCCTACATTGTTATTTGATCAATTATAGTTGTTTTGTAATTAATTTTTAGTTTTAAGAATGATTAATATACTTCAAATCTACGTTAGAATGAAACCGTGATTTGATTTTAAGTTATTATAAGAAATTGAAGGTAGAAGTAATTTGAGCAAGCTGGGTGCCGTAGGCAGGGTAGACTAGGTAATTGTAATAGGACCAAAATATATAAAAATATAGGCTTTTTCAAGATTTTACAAATATGTATTCTATCACATAAAATTTGTCGAATATAACATTATATTTATTGTGAGACATACTGTTATAGTCAAACTTGTTTTGTTATTAGCGGGAATTTTTCTTTACTCGGAAAATGCTTCCTTGAAATCTTTGGTCTAATGGTGAATGTCTATGTATCACCGAAACATCCCCATCTGATGGATTGCAGGAAGCCTGCCTTGATGGTTGATCAATGGCTGCAGCTAAATCACATCACAAATCGTTCTGTGTTGAGTAAAATAAAAGTTGTTCCAGGCCTGGAATGGTCTTCCTTTGGAACAGAAGAAGGCTGCTACGAAGGCACAATCGATCTCAACACAAAGAAATAAATCAGTTAGGGCCATCCAAGTAAAGGGACAGGCAACTATTCATTCAAATTATTTAGCTGGCTAGCGAAGTTGACCAGCTAAATAAGGCATCTCAACGCTGAGAGGTCTGAAAGTCCAGGGGCTCACTGACTTGAGGAACCCGAGTCATTTGAGCTAGCCGCCTTTCAACCCTTATCTTCCAACCCTTATCTTCGGTCCTATCATCTATTAAAACCTTTCAATTTTTCTACCTTTGCCTTTCCACCTATCCGAAGGTAGGCTTGGAGTCCTTGAAAATCAACTTCAAAGAATTTTCAATTGCAGACGAGTAATAAATTAGTTTTGTCCTTTATTTTTTGTTTATTTGTGGAGAAGATTCTTCCAGCAGTCTTTATATGACTTTTCAACTAGCCTAGCTAGTATATATCAAATATGGTTCTCCCTTTCTAGTTCTTATTCAATTACTTATCAATTTCTTGTCTGGAAGAATAATAGAAAGGAAAAGTCTTATTTGATTACCCATTGACTATAAGAAGTCTAGGAGAAAAAACAAAAACAATGCACTTTCCTGGTAATTAAATGCTCATGTGGAGCATATTTTACTTCTTTATATATTCAGTAATTTTTCCGAAGGACATCAGGTGGCAGATAATGGGTGTTCAGCAGCTGTTTCTGGTGTTGTTGAAGTTCATTGTGTTACTCTTGCCAATCAAAGCATCAACGCCATATTCATGTCCCCAGGTGTGTGGTAATATCAGCATACGGTACCCCTTCGGAATCGGAAAGGACTGCTACTTTAGACCAGAATTTGAAGTAACCTGCGACAACTCTAAACCTTTCTTACCCAGCATCAAGTTGCCACTATCGGAGAGTTTATCGTATTCAACAAGCTATAAAATTGGCGTAAACTTTCCTATAATTTCTTTGAAAAGTAGCAGCAGCAATATTACTGAAGGCTTTACTGATCTGTCAAGAAGCCCGTTCTCCATTTCAACCCTGGAAAACAGCTTTATTTCAGTTGGTTGTGATAGCTATGCGAGTCAACAATACCAAAATGGTTCAACTACCGCTGCTAAAAGTCGGTCATTCTGCAATTGTGATCCTTCTAAAAATGCTGCCGGTTGCTGTGATGTCATATGCACCCTTCCTGAGAATGGTAAGTTTAATAACACTTCTAGCATATCAGACTTTTACTCAGAAAGAATTCCACCGGACTGCGATTCTGCCTTCATTGTTGACCAACAATGGCTCCAGTCAAACTACCTCATAGACCCAACTGTTTTGAGAGGTAAAAAACAGGTTAATGCTAGGCTGGAATGGGGAACATATAAAGGGTATTGTGTGGAACTGTATTATGAGTCAGGCAACACATCTTGTGATAAGGATGACTACTGTATAATAGAATTAAGCCATGGCCATATTTGTCTTTGCTACAATCGCTTTTCAGACAAATACCAAGGATGCTCAGGTAAACATATCCTCTATTCATTTAAACGCCATTAATTAAGGAATATATAAGATTGTACAATTTTTGTGTGTACGTGGTATTACTTTTTCAAATTTGATGCACAATATAATTTTCATTCGTGAATTGAGCAGGTGATTTGATCTGTCAAACCAAGAGTGGCTATAATTGCTCTGCAATATGCCCTGATGGCTATCAGTTGTCTAATTATTCTGATCAAACTACTTGGTGCTCTTCATCAAAAAATTTTAATGATATTTGGATAAAGAAATCTCGGGTCACATTTTTCACTGTCATAGGTAATATATATAGTATAAGATCTTCCTGATATTTCCATGTCTATTGGATGATAAATTGATATATTATATACTTATATCCTTATGTTGCGCAGGCTGCTGTGCTGGGCTTGGATTGTTATTACTCCTCATTGGAACATGGTGGCTGTACAAGTTCATAAAAAGAAGAAAAGCAATCAAGTTGAAACAAAAATTCTTCAAAAGAAATGGTGGGTTATTACTCCAGCAACAATTGTCTTCCAATGAAGGTAACATTGAGAAAACAAGATTGTTTACTTCAAAGGAATTGGAAAAGGCCACAGACAACTACAACGCAAATAGAATCCTTGGTCAAGGAGGTCAAGGGACTGTGTACAAGGGAATGTTAGCTGATGGCAAAATTGTAAAAAGTCCAAAATAGTGGATGAAAGTAAGGTTGAAGAATTCATTAATGAGGTAGTAATCATATCTCAAATTAACCACAGAAATGTGGTTCAGTTGCTGGGGTGTTGCTTAGAGACAGAAGTTCCCATTTTAGTGTATGAATTCATTTCCAATGGAACCCTCTTTCAATATATGCATGGCTATAATGAGGAGCTTCCATTGACATGGGAGCTACGCCTAAGCATTGCCACAGAAGTTGCAGATGCTCTCTCATATCTACATTCAGCTGCTTCCATACCTATCTATCATCGAGACATTAAATCGACAAACATACTTTTGGATGATAAATATCGAGCAAAAGTTTCAGACTTTGGGACTTCCAGATCTGTGACAATAGACCAAACTCATTTGACCACACAAGTTCAAGGGACCTTTGGATATGTAGATCCTGAATATTTTCAATCAAGCCAGTTTACTGATAAAAGTGATGTTTACAGTTTTGGAGTGGTTCTCGTTGAGCTCTTAACTGGGCAAAAGCCAATTCGTTCAACCAATAATGTTGAAGAAGATAGAAGTTTAGTCACATATTTTCTTCGAGCGATGGAAGAGAAGGGCCTATTCCAGATCCTTGATGCTCGAGTTTTGAAGGAAGGTGATAAAGAAGAGATCATAAAAGTCGCTAATGTCACGAGCAGATGTTTGAACCTTAATGGAAAGAAGAGGCCTACAATGAGAGAAGTAGCCATTGAATTGGGAAGGAATGGAAGAGCAGCCAACAACGTTTCAGCTGCGCAACAAAACTATCAAGAGATTGATTTTGTTGATAGTGAGATAACTGATCGACATAGAACTGGTTCATCTTTGGGCACTGGGTCGTTTGTCAACAATGTCACTTTAGACGCGAAGCCTCTGATTTCAAGTATGTGGTAAATGCGGAGAACATTTGTTTACTGTTCATTCTATCGGTAAATTTGTGATATTTTTGTCAGAATATTCTCAATAGCGGGGTTTACATGTAAAAACAATAAAATATAAATTTAATAATAAATTATAGTGTTAAGTATTATGAGGCAATATAAAAGAGTTTATATAATAAATAAAATTATGTATATATAATTTGGATATATAAATGATGTATTATTATATGATTTGATAATTTTAAATTAAATATAAATACTTAATCATGTGATGATATGTCATCTATATATTTAAATTAGGTATTAAATATGTGTATATATAATATTGTTTTTATATAATATAATACAAAATGAAGGGGTTTATATTAGAGATAACAATTTCAGCGTAATTTTATGAGCTCCGACCCTCTTTGACACTAACGAGTTGGGAATTTCCCAATAGAAATGAGAAAGGAGACAGAGACAAGAATGAAAAACATTTTCACAATCGTAGATGGGGATATATGTATTCCCCTCCTCGCCCCGCCCCGCCCCACTCTTTCCCCTCCCCGTCCTCATCTCTACCGCCTTATATTAATATATTTACTTAAAATAATTATATATTTTTATAGTTTTAGAATATTTATGTTTTTCAAATTTACTTAAGTTTTTGTTGTGCATATTAAAGTGGTTAATATATTATATTTATAACATTTGAAATAGTGGATTGGTTTTAATTTTACTTGATTTTGTTATTTGATATATTTATATTATGTTTAGAGGATATAAAAAGGTGATTTTTTCTTGTGGGTATAAGAAGGTGATTTTTTCTTATGGGTACGAAAATGAGATTTTTCTCTGTTGGGACGAGGAGGAGATGAGGAGAAGATTTTTCTTCATAAGGAGAGGATAAAGAATTATTTTTATCCCTATAACAGGAACAGTTCAAAGATAGAGATTGATATCTGCTACGAGGATGGGAACGGAGATTAAGATCCCCTCCCTACCCCTCTATGTTACCATCCCTAGTTTATATGGTATACAACAACAAATTTGTTTAAAATAATTACGGGAGAAGTAGATTGTTCCATAATCGCTTTCTAATTGTGTTTACCAAATAAGTTCAGGATGAATGCTAAAACAAAAATAAATAGATAAATAATAATAATGGAAGAAATTACAATGTCCCTAAACTTACCCTTTGGCTTGAAGTGTTTTATTCCTTTTTTAGGATATGCTATTTTCTAGCTATGATAAATGACTCTTAATGAATATTTATCTCCACACTTGTATTAATAAATCAGTCAAATGGATAGTAACCAATTCATGATGTTAACATTGACATTTTGCTAGAAATGATTTGGATCCTTATTCTTGTAAATCTATTTTCTTTATCATTCAAATTAATCTTTGTATGTTTTTTTTTCTTTCGAGTGGACACTAAATCTGAAAAATCGATCTGACCTAACCAATCTGAGCATAATAAGTTATTTTAGGTTCACTAACAAAAAAAAAAATACCAATCATTCTTACTTACTGATCATACTGGATTGGTTCTCGTGTGAACAGATCAAAATAAAATAACTTAACCAAACTTTACAAACCACGAAAGGTGTAGACATCTTCTGTCTCTTGTATTTGATTCCACAATCTGTCACAAGCTGCCCACCATGGCAATTTTGTCCCCTTCTGTCTCTTGTATTGGATTTCCTGCTTTCTTTTAACTAATATTAAATATTTTGAAATAGACAAACCGATCCAAGGTCATCCAAAGTGAACCCATTGAAACAAAATGGTGAAAAGTATAAAAGAATTAAGGAAGAAGAACTAAGGAGAAAAATCCAGATGAAAGAGACAAGAAATATAGCAAGGAGAATGATTGAAGGAAACAATGGAAATTGATGTAGAGGTGAAAGCAACAATGTCGCTCTTTCATTTGAAGGAATGTATGGCTGATCATTCTAATACTTTGATTTGAAGCAGTCAGCTTCCAAATTCCTCGTTTATGCCGCTTTCTCACAAAGCTCTGCTCACAATTCTTGGCTTCATGTCAATCCAAGGACTATCCAAAGAAACAACCACTGCATTCCATTGTAAACTACCATTTTAATTTATACAAATAAATTTGAATAATTTTTTTATAGGTATAATTTTATTCTTCTCAATTTTCCCCCCTTAAAAACTCATTTTGCATTTTCTATTATATGTCATAAAATATTAAAAAAAGTTTTAAAAAATTAGCAAAATAAATTGGTGAAGTATTTATATATTATTATGTTATTTCAGTCAAAGCAATTCATGATGTGGAAAAAATAATTTTGCCAAATTAAGATATCCAGGGGTGAAAGCAAAGCAAACAATAGGCAAACGAAAATTACGAAATTTTCTCATTACGAAGAGCATTAATCTCAACGAAACCACTCTTTTCTCACTTATTCTCTTACTCTCTTCCGAGAAGCTGACAGTTTCTTTAATCATCCATCTTCCTGTAAGTCTCTGTCATAATCACAACTTTATTTTCATTGGTTTTTACATCTGGGTTTCGTTTCGTTTTGAGTATTTTATTTGTTTTACGTGTTTGTTCAAATAGGGATTCATATCTTCTTGTTGTAGTGTTTTGTGATTGATTGAATTATGAATGATTGCTCTTATGAAAACCCATTTCAGAAATGCCCATTTCATATTCGTTTTACTATCTTTGTTGTGCAGTTTTTGTTAGATATATTGATGAATTTATTTAAATTTAAATATTGTATCTGTGTTGAAATCTTCGTCAATGTGCTTATTTCCGTCTTTTTATGGATTTTTTTGGTTTTATTTTTTGTGTTTTATTTTTTGGGTGATATTAAATGCTGGAATTGGAAATTTGTTAACACTGGTAGCTGGTATCTTTGTAAACGGTTAAACAAGTACCCGTTTGGATATGAAGATAAATGTTTTGTGGTACATGCTTTCCATTTTCATGTTACTTCAAAATAGGTAATATAGAGCTTTTTTGGTGTTGTGGGCGTAATCTATTTGATTTTGGAATTGAAAGGAATTATTATCATAATGGATGCAAAACCTAAGAGGAGAAATGTAGCAGAGAATGGGGATACAGCAGAGGAATCGGTCCTTGCAACACTGATTGGTAATGGGGAAGATTTAGGACCTATTGTCAGACATGCATTTGAATCAGAACGGCCTCAAGCACTTCTTCAACAACTTAAAAATGTTGTCAGGAAGAAGGAAACTGAAATTGAGGAGCTTTGTAAGACCCACTATGAGGAGTTCATTCTTGCAGTTGATGAGCTTCGAGGTGTCTTAGTTGATGCGGAAGAGTTGAAAAGTGATCTCTCAAGCGATAATTATAGGTTGCAAGAGGTTGGGAGTAATCTATTGATCCAACTTGAGGATCTTCTAGAATCTTATTCCATTAAAAGAAATGTGACCGAAGCTGTTCAAATGACAAAGATTTGTGTACAAATGTTGGATCTTTGTGCAAAGTGTAACAATTACATTTCTGAAGGCCAGTTTTATCATGCTCTGAAAACTGTTGATCTGATTGAAAAGAATTACTTGCAGAATATCCCTGTTAAGGCACTCAAAATGGTGATAGAGAAGACAATTCCGATAATAAAGTCACATATTGAGAAGAAAGTTACAAGTCAGTTTAATGAATGGTTAGTTCATATTAGGAGTTCTGCGAAGAATATTGGACAAACAGCAATGGGCCGCACTGCATCAGCTCGTCAAAAAGATGAGGAAATGCTGGATCGTCAGAGGAAGGCTGAGGAACAAAATCTTTCAGGGTTTGGAGATTTTACATTTACTTTAGAAGTTGAAGAGATTGATGAAGATTCCATTTTGAACTTTGATCTCACACCACTATATCGGGCATATCACATCCACACTTGCCTCAACCTCACAGAGCAGTTCCGTGAATATTATTATAGGAATCGTTTATTGCAGCTTACTTCAGATTTGCAAATCTCTTCAGTACAGCCATTTGTTGAATCATATCAAACTTTTTTGGCTCAAATTGTTGGCTACTTTATTGTGGAGGATCGAGTCCTGAGGACTGCTGGTGGGCTCTTGTTACCTGATCAGGTTGAGACAATGTGGGATACAGCTGTAACTAAGATCATATCAGTGTTGGATGAACAGTTTTCTCATATGGATTCTGCAACACATCTTCTCCTAGTGAAGGATTATGTCACTCTTCTTGGGGGAACTCTTAAACAGTATGGTTACCAAGTGGGAGCTATTCTTGAGGTTCTGGACAAGAACCGTGACAAATACCATGAAATTCTTCTTGAAGAGTGCCGGCTGCAAATTACTAACGCTCTCTCTAATGATACATATGAGCAGATGGTAATGAAAAAGGATACTGATTATGAGAACAATGTTCTGTTGTTTCATCTCCAGACCTCAGATATAATGCCAGCTTTCCCATATATTGCACCATTCTCCTCGATGGTGCCTGATGCCTGCCGCATAGTTAGGTCATTCATTAAAGGCTCTGTTGATTATTTGACTTATGGAACACTTAATAATTATTTTGATGTCTTGAGAAAGTATTTGGACAAACTTTTGATCGATGTGTTAAATGAAGCCATGCTTAATACAATTTATGGTGGTGCAATTGGTGTATCTCAAGCCATGCAGATGGCAGCAAACATAGCTTATCTTGAAAGAGCTTGTGATTATTTTGTTCGACATGCAGCCCAACTCTGTGGGATCCCTGTCCGATCTGTTGAAAGGCCTCACGCTACTTTGACTGCCAAGGTAGTCTTGAAGACTTCTAGAGATGCAGCTTATATTGCTCTACTGAGTTTGGTGAACAAAAAGTTAGATGAGTTTATGGATCTTACTCAAAATATCAATTGGTTTCAAGAGGAGACATCCTCTGGTGAGAATGAATATATGAATGAGGTAATTATCTACCTTGACACAATTATATCAACAGCTCAGCAAATTTTGCCTATGGATGCTTTGTATAAAGTTGGGAGTGGGGCACTTGAGCATATTTCCTACTCTATCGTGGCAGCATTTCTTAGTGATAATGTCAAGAGGTTTAATGCTAATGCTGTCATGGCTCTCAACAATGACTTGAAGATGCTGGAGAATTTTTCTGATGAGAGGTTTCATAGCACTGGTTTGAGTGAGATATTTAAGGTAAGTTTCAGAAGATGTTTGATAGAATCAAGGCAATTGATAAACCTTTTGTTGAGCAATCAGCCAGAGAATTTCATGAATCCTGTGATAAGGCAGAAGAACTACAATACTTTGGATCCTAAGAAAGTCGCGATCATCTGTGATAAGTTCAAGGATTCTGCAGATGGGATTTTTGGAAGTCTATCAAATAGAAATCAAAGTTCTCGAAAGAAATCTATGGACGTGCTGAAGAGAAGGTTGAAGGACTTCAACTAAGCAAGATTCCAAAGTCTTGATTAGAACTAGCAGTTATATTTTAACTTAAATTTTTTATTTATATATACTTTTTTATTTGATGTTTAAACAAAACGTATTCTTTAATTTTCATTTGAGTAAATTATCATGCAGTTGGGCCATATTCTGTTCATGTCACATTGCCTTCATGTATATGCATGCACTTTTTAGTTTTTAATCGAATGTTGTGTGAAAACATTTGTGGGAGCCTTTCGTTCTATTGCAGTCAGAATCTGCTTGGTTATCAAGGTTCTATTAGAAAGTACCTGTAGGTTGCATTTGGTTCGAGATAATTTTGATTACTTTAGTAATTTATCTTTTATAACTAGTATTATCTTTATCTAATCTGATGATGATTGGCTGACGTTGTTCACTTGATGAGAGGTTTGTCCCATTGGTCGAGAGATGTTTCCTGTTGAGGTGCACTCAACCACCTTATTCGAAGAGGTCTGATGGACATCTAGGTGCTCGTGTACCAATGACCTTAAGGTTGGGTGATCAAAATAGCTTATCCTATTGTTGACCAAGGTTGTACTACTACTAGGCCTGTTAGTGCCCTGGAAGGTAGTTGTAGGCCTAATGTGTCAACTTGGTTGGGTACATAGGATGCAGTGTCTTACACGTTTAAGTGTTCTAAGGTCTTCCTTACTAGAGGGAGGGGGAGGGGAAAGGGTATCTATTGGGAATTGACAAGTTCAGGGTGTGTGGTACATCAAGGAGGATTAGAGATCCTCTAACTATTGTTATTTTGTTGTTATCTTCAGCGGAGAGACCAAGTAGCATTTAGAGGTGGTATGATTCTTATGCAGTTACACCCCCATATAAGGATAAGTCCTCCTGATGTGGATGCTACTAGGGTAGCATTATGTGTTTGTTAGGCAACAATGGGAGGGTTACGGTGTGACTACAAGTAGTTAGTAGTTGAGGTTAGTTGACCGAGCTCCTCAAAACATAATGGTTATGGATTGTCAAATGTTTCCCCATATGTCTCTGGTTTGTCCAAGGTCTTCTTATGCCACCTTCCACGAGCCATCAGGGGATGTTAGTGCATTGGATGTCAAAATTTGCAGTGGCTAATAAATGGCAAAGGTCCTCCGTCTCTGGATGTCCAGGGTCTTCTTATGCCACCTTCCGCTAAGCCATCAAGGGATGTTAGTGCATTGAATGTCAAAATTTGCAGTGGCTAATATATAGCAAAAGTCCTCTTTCTAAAGTAAATACCAAGATGAGATTTTCATCACCAACTAAAATATACAATCTAAAGCCTTATTTAAATTAGACTATGGTAACACTAACAAGTATATGGTATGACCTATTATAGTGTGATGTGAGTAAACTAAAGAGAAAAGAAGAGAAAAGATGTAAAATTTTTAACATAACTCGATTCAATAATAAGAAAGTTCACATCTACAGTATAATGATTAATTGATATTATAATATATTTTAAAAAGGATATGTATATATATGAGTATATGTATTTTTCTCTTTTTATTTTCTTTATTTGCCGTAATCATGAATTTAAAAGGAGAAATTATATTCAAATATTAATATTATGATTCTCTTATTATATATATTTACTCATATTATAACTGGATTGAAAGAAAATATCAACAACAATCGAATTATTTCGATTCGGAAGGATGCGATTGGAAAAATATTTTCTGGAAATTCTGAGTTAACTCACTGTTAAGTAGATGTCCCTTCGCTATATTACTGGCTAGAAGGTCTGTCCACGTTCCTTGATATATATTAGACAAGAGATACTCTTTGTTATGGGTCACAGGCCATAGTTGTTGAAACAAATTTCTTCAAAGAGATGCATTTCGGGAGATGTCCCATGGTTAAGATGCTAACATTATTCAAGATTATAAATCCAATTTTTATATTATAATTTATTTAATCATAACAATAAAAAAATAATTTTAATATTTAATAGTATTATTTAAAAATAATATTAACATTTTCCATTTCAAAATAAGGATTCCTTGCCTTGAAATTTTAAATATTGTATTCATCCTGGTCCTAACATACAACGACAATATTACTATATGTATGATTAAATAATATATACTTTGTTTATACAAGAATCTTAAAATCTGTTCAGAAATGAATCATACGATGAATAATCACGCACACACCCACACACACACACACACACACACATATATATATATATATATATAAAATACAACTTGATTATTCTTTGGACTATATAATAGGGCAGACAGCTCATTTTTGGACTGATTTATCGATACAAGTAAAGATACAGTAACAAAATCAGTCTTATATTCTATATTGGTCAGCATGTATAATTACTCGTGATGTGAACGTGGACTTAAGCGAGATAAAAAATGATTTTGCCAAAGACTGAAGTCTTCCATTCCATGTTGAAAAAAACAGTCTATGTCCAAAGAATACTTGAGAAGCACTGAGACTGAATCAAGGATTCAGAAAATGGAGTTGAAAATAAAAGAAGAAGAGAGAAATGGACTAAATTAACTACATTATCTTGTTCATGCCATGACAAAATCAGTAAGAGACGTCTCCAATTCGCTTTCTGGGTAGTGTGGTTTCACTTTCACATACATCTTACAGGATTCAGGATCCTACCTTATTAAGAACAAGAGAATCCCATCTGTGCAAATTACGATATTGTCTTTTGACACTTGTAATTTTCTCAAGATTCCTCAGTTATTTTCAGAGGTGTTATTCTGTCGGTCTTACAGATTAGGCGGTAGGCATCTAAATAATATCGTCTTTGTTTGGTATAATCTTTATCTTATTTTATTTTATCTCGCACTCATATATTTTAAGCTCTCGAACCCAGAATCCTTTAGAGTTTTTGAAATATTTTTTTTGCAAGTGGCTAATGTTTAGTACATCTGACATAGTAAATAGTTCGCAACCAAATTCATCGGAATATTCTAAATTTTCTTCCTGGTTAATGATAACCACCAACGAAGCTGATTGCAGTAAAGACAATGTTGCTAACATTGAAAATGGGTAGAAAAACTATGACATAAAGTGGGGCTTCACATGACAATGAAGTCAAATCTTGGACCCCTACATTCTCCCACATAATTTGCCATCTTCATTTTCACCACTGGCTTGCCTTTTGGCCTAACTTTCCTGTGCCCACATATATATAGCTATCTGGCTTTCTTGAATACTCTGTCCAGTGGCATTCAAACCAGAAATGGAGTTAGGCAGAAATAATTGCGAGACTCAAAATAATATGTCTAAGTCGCAGCAAGAAGAAGAGAACAAAGAGCAGGATGAAACAAAGACGAAGAAGCTTGGAGGGATCAAAACAATGCCGTTCATTCTTGGTGAGTTTTCACTTCTTTCAATATTATTATTATTATTTCACTAAAATTATATATATATATTTTTGAGTATACAGTTAGAGACATATATGATATATTATTATATAAATAAATAATTTTAAATAAAATATAAAATAATACCAAATCACATGATGATAAATTATATATATGCATAGTATTACTCTTATTAGTTTTGTATACTAATGTTGCGTTAAAATGTTCTCTCTCTCAAAGAGACAAATTTTTCAATCATGTTACTCCTGTTATTAGGGTTAGATTCTATTCGAACTCAAATCAAATAAGTTAAGTTTAAGCCGATTCGAATAAAATTTAAACTTAAATTCGAGTCTTATTATATTATTCTTAAACTAGTTTTTTTAGATTTGAATTGATTTCAAATTAAATCTTATTCAAATTCAATTTAAACTTAGTCCTATTTATAATTTTGCCAAAGTCAGCTTATTTTCTAACAATATTGCCAGTTTGATGACAACATGTAAATACCATAATCTTAATTTTCATTATTAAAGATTTCTTAACTCTTGAAAACAAAGTTGTGAGCATGATAAGAAAGTGATTTGCATTAACAAACTCATATTAGAGTGATTCCCTCTATAGATTAATATGCATAACTCATTTTACGAGAGTCATTAGTCAACTTAATGAAGTAAATAGTAGGCAAGTCACAGCCTGTAAATTGATCAAAGACAAGATCCACAAAGCAATGGCAGTGAGATGATGACGAGACAGGAAGGGTCCTGGAAATTCACTTCATCTCAAAAATTTGAAACAAAATTGAAACAATAATTTTTCTTTTATTTTATATACTAAATTAAAGATGAACTGGGTAGGAATATTCTTTATTTTTGTTTTTAAAAACATTGGCCTTGAGGGAGATGATCCTATCCTATGTCTCATCAATTTAAAAACTTTACCTCCTTGTTCGAAAACCTATGCTCAAATAATTGAGTACATTACCTAGTTATGCATGCATGCTGTATTTTTTACTTCAATATTGGATAGCCTATGAGGCAAGTTGGTAATATTTTAATTGGGGGATTTTGATCATATGATATAATTTCTTTCTCTGATAGTAGCTATTCGTAGGATTAGAAATATAACTCTTGCTTTCCATTAATTTATTAATACAAATTATACAAAATTATTCATACAATCTGATGTGATAACATTTAATTAGGCGATTTTAAAAAGAAATAAATAATAAATAATTACACTCTAAATAAAAAACTTCCACCTCAGCTTGCATATATTAATTTGTCAATTTGTGTATATATATATATATATATATATATATATATATATATATATATATAGTTTTATTTTTACTTATTAGTGCAGGTATTTTGCTTCTACTATTGGTTGGTCGAGCAACAAAAATATCAAATTTTTGATACATCATTATGGATTATGAAATGAACAATGTTATATGTACTTTTAAATAAAGTATTATCATATGATAAAGTGTTATTTTATTTTTAATTCAATTCAATAAAATGATGATTTATTATCTGAATATCTAATTAGACACTTAATAATAAGTTGTGAATCTGATTAATCTTTCTAGTTTTTATTTTTATTTCTCTCATTCCTTGAAGCTATTTGATCTACTTCTATCAATGAAATGGCCCCTCCAATAAGTCATCTACAAATTGACGAGAACAAATAATTAATTGATGGGTTTTGGTTATTATTTCAGCAAATGAAGTTTGTGATAGATTTGCAACAAGTGGTTTCAACGCCAACATGATAACATACCTAACCCAAGTGCTGAATTTGCCGTTAGTGCAAGCCTCCAACACTCTAACTAACTTCAGCGGAACCTCCAGCCTTACTCCGATCATTGGTGCTCTCATCGCTGACTCTTTTGCTGGCAGGTTTTGGACCATCATCGTTGGCTGCATTCTCTACTCTTTGGTAAGTAGTTAATGTCAATATGACATATACAAATACAATCTGATGTGAAAACATATGTAATTAGATGGTTTTAAAATATGAAAAATATAAAAAACAATCGGATCACTTAATCTTATACTGCTACTTCATTTTATACAAATTAATAATTTTGCTGTCACAGGGACTACTTTCTATAACTTTGTCAGCAACTGTCCAGTCGCTGCAGCCTCCGCCATGTCCAACACAACAGAACTGCACGGAAGCCTCAACATTGCAGCTATGGATCCTCTACATCTCACTCCTCCTCACCTCTCTTGGCTCAGGAGGCATAAGGCCTTGTGTAATCACCTTCGCAGCGGATCAGTTTGACATGAAAAAGTCGACTGTTTTATCTCGAAAATGGAACTTCTTCAACTGGTACTCCTTCTGTATGGGAATGGCGAAACTCACTGCCTTAACCGTTGTTGTTTATATACAAGATAACGTGGGGTGGAGCTGGGGTTTCGGTATTCCAGCCATGGCCATGGGCTTGTCGGTTCTGGCATTTGTTGTTGGGTCATCTCTTTATGTGAAATTGAAGCCTGGGGGGAGCCCCTTGACAAGATTGGCTCAAGTGATTGTTGCAGCGGTGAAGAAGAGGAAAGCTGTGGTACCTGAAGATCCCAAGCTCTTGTACCGAAATAAGGATCTTGATTCAGCCATTTCTGTGCAGGGAACTCTTTTGCATACTGACCAGCTCAAGTAAGTTATGTTACTTGCATGATAAATGATATTTTTAAGCGCGCATATAGGTGGTTTGAGAGTTTTTTCAAACTAAACTAAAAAAATAGCTTAAAAATTTTTAAATAAAATCAAATCAAATCATTTTATAATTGAAAAAATATGTTTTGATTTGATTTAGATTACAGTTTAAACCTATAAAAATTAGTCACCGTTAAGTATATATTATTTAATAAAGTTAATTATATTATAGTTATTTGGAATATAATATAAACATATAAAATAAATATGTTCCAAATAATATATTTATATACTATACATATAAATAATTAATGAAAAAATAAATATAAATGAAATAAATTGTACATTTAATTATTTATTAAAAAATTATATTAAATATAATTTTATATATATATATTTTAAAAAATATAACTTACAGTTTAATTTGGTTTAAAAATTGTTCAAATAGCAATATAAACTAAAAATTATTTTCCAAAATAAATCATTTTACAAACTAAAATTAAACTAAACTGTAACTTTTAAATGATTCGGTATAATTTTATAATTTAAACCAAATTATACATGTCCTTTATATTTTTCCAAATCCCGCAGGTTTTTTGATAAAGCGGCCATAATAACAGAAGGTGAAGCAGGAAATTCCAATCATCCACCAAACCTGTGGAGGCTAGCCACAGTCCATCGAGTTGAAGAGCTAAAATCCATCATTCGAATGCTGCCAATTTCGGCAGCAGGAATTTTACTAGTCACAGCCTCATCACATCAACACAGCTTCACCATCCAACAAGCTCGAACAATGGATTGTAAAATAACTCGCTCCTTCAAATTCCCACCGGCTAGCTTATCAATCTTTGACAACATAACCATGCTAATAGGGATCGTTTTATACGAACGAATATTTGTTCCATTCGCTCGTAGATTCACCAAAAACCCTGCAGGCATCACCTCCCTGCAAAGAATGGGCGTCGGCTTCACAGTTAACATTCTAGCCACTCTTGTTGCTTCACTTGTAGAGATCAAAAGAAAACAAGTTGCCGCCAAATATAACATGTTGGATGACCCAAAAGCAACCATCCCAATTAGTGTTTTCTGGTTGGTTCCTCAGTTTTGCCTTCATGGATTAGCTGACGTTTTCATGTCTGTAGGGCACTTGGAATTTCTCTACGATCAGTCACCAGAAAGCATGAGAAGCACAGCTGCAGCGCTTTACTGGATAGCAATATCAATTGGGAATTATGTTGGGACATTGGTGGTGTCCCTTGTTCATAGGTACACAGGAAAGAAAAACAATTGGTTGCCTGATAGAAAATTGAATAGGGGAAGATTGGAATATTACTATTGGCTTGTTAGCGGTGTTCAAGTGTTGAATCTTGTCTACTATGTAACATGTGCTTGGTTGTATACTTACAAGCCACTGGAAGAAGAAGGTGGAAACGGTGAGGAAGAAGATAGCAAAGTTGTTGATCAGGGAAAAGAAATCCCGTCTAATAGATTGAATGAAGCGAACGGAGAGGTGGAGCTTGCAAGAAATGAAGCTGTCAAGAATTGTTAAATTGTTAAGCAAGGGATTTCTTTTATTGTACAAGATTACAAAATAAAACAAATTTAAGGAATTAATCTAGTAAGTTTTTTTTTTATTTTCTCAAAGTTCTAACATCTTTACCAACATCTATTTAAGGTACATTCATAAATCGCTTAACAAAAATTGATACTAGTGAGAAGAAAAATAAAATAATAGATAAATAAAAAAGTACACTATATTTTATCATATTTTAGAATCATATCTAAGATATTTCTGCGAGCTAAAGCCATTAACGGCTCTTGCTCCCGTGATACAATATAATTCACTGCAAGTGGGGTCGTGTTTACATGCTTGTCCCATTGCACTTTGGCTTCTTCTACAGCAGCAAGAGCGTCACGACTTTCAGGTCTGCATTATTCGTTGATAGTTTATTTTAATTTTTTTTTTTTTTTAAAGCACGGCCGGAATCTACAGAAATAACCAACTTCCTTTCCGGGAAGTCAAGCTCGTTTGATCTCGTCCACACATCTCGCCCTCACCCTCACGTGCAAGCCATCTTTCATCCTCAGAGTCAAAGATAACACGTGCTCTGGAGACTTATCTTTCTTCTGCACGTCAATCACGAATCTCTCAATGACAGATGCTGCAATTGACTTCATCTGAATGTACGCCATGTCTTTTCCCAAACACATTCTCGGCCCGGCGTGAAAAACCGGATATTTAAACATGTTTTCCGGCCGATATATTTCATTTTCCAGCCACCGTTCCGGCAAATATTCTTGGCAATTCTTGCCCCATATGCTCTCTATTCGCCCCATCGCATATGTATGATAGGATATAAACCATTCCTTGCCGATAAATGTCCCGTCCGGCAAGATATCGTCGCTGTTGCTAGCTTTTGTGTCGATCGGTACAGGCGGGTACAATCTCATCGCTTCAGATATTGCTGCGTGTAAATAATGCATGTCTCGTAGCTCATCAAAACTGTAAATATCGCCGAAACTTTTCCCGTTTCGGACCCGAATTAACTCTAGTTCTTTCAGTATCTTTTGCTGAACGTCTGGACGGGAAGATAATAACCAAAAGAAGTAACTTAAAGCGGAAGAGGTTGTGTCTCGGCCTGCAAGAATGAAGCTTATGACGATATCTCGGAGAAATTCGGGTGAGTGCTCATCATTTCCGATAAATCGGGAGAGTAAATCTTCGTCCTTATTTTTTGCTCTTGCTTCCATTCTTTTGTGAATAATATCATTAGCAAATTCATGGACGATTTTAATTGAATTCCTCAGTACCCTTTCTGATCCTATGTTTAATAACTTCTCGATTTTCCATATGAAAGAAAACACAGCCCGAAATCTCGCTGCACTAAGCGTTGCTGCATCTTCAAAAGCTCGCATAAAGTCGGAACTGCCGGTTCCATCTCCGTCGAGACAACCAGGATCAACATTAAAAGCTACTTTACAAATGTTATCAAAGGCAAACCGCTCTAGAATATCTTGTAAATCCACCACTTGTTCTGATTTTGAGGCTTTGCTTAAAATCGGAACGAATCTTGACATAATCTCGGACCGAACATTCTCCATGACGAAATTTCGGAGCGATTTTGTGTTGAACTCATAGCTCGCAGTTTTCCTCTGGACTTTCCACAACTCCCCGTCGGAGTTAAAGATTCCTCGACCGAGAAAATCTTCAAGAAGGAAGATGAACTTATCGCCTTTTGGGTAGTTCTCAAAGTTGGTCTTGAGAATATGCTCGACGTTTAACGGATTCGCCGTGATGATGCCGCGAATTTTAGGAGGGCGGTATAAGAAAGCAGTGTTAGTGGGACAACTTATCAGTGTATCGGTTGACCACTCAAGGAATCGATGCCTGTTTTTAATAAAATCCGGTAAGATTCCGATAATAGGGTAGTTTTTGAAGCCTGTGTTTATGGTTCTTTTGTTTGAAATGGTGAAGTAAAGGTGGAAGGATAGAAAAATGAAGGAGAAGAAGAGGATAGTCTGCAGAGTGAAGAGCTCCATGGCTACAGCAAGGTAGAGAGACTTTTCCTGTATCACTTTGGCTAAAAGGATAAGAAATTGTATGGCCAATTGCACAACGGAACTTGTCGTCACTCTTTAGGCTACTAAAAAGAGTGCCACCAAATAATTAATATATTAATTATCTTAATTAGCTTAAAAAGCATTCTAAAAATGACATTTATCTAATAAAACAATTTTTAGCCTCATATTCTGTATTGGAGTCATGACGAATCTTATCTCTTCATAAATTAAAACTATAATTTATTGATGATGTATTTAATGTTAGAAAATACATATTTATAGAATGATTAATCCCCACATTTTATCTTATCTTATTAAAACCCACAGCTTAAAAGACCTTATCATCAAATATATCTAAACAAACTATTTCTATCTATTATGCTCTATATGGAATTGGATAACAATCACATATTTCTCTCCTTTGATAGGATATAAAATAAGTTATGTAATTAATGTGATGACAAAATGGAATATTGTTTTATCATTTTTTAAGCTATCAATTTTCATGTTCTCTAAATAGAATGATTCGCTGCTCCTAGTTTTTGTGGGTGGATGAGAGGAACAGTGACACTCGCGAATCGGCTTTTCTTTTACACTATCTATCAACTATCTAAATCTAACCTTCTGTCATCCACTGACTAAAGCATTACTTTTATGGCATTTGAAATTGTGACATTTTTTGGTTTACATACATGGGAATTGGATGGAGGGCCCGAAAATAAACCAACTCCCACTTTCTTTAAACTAAACTCGGTTGATCATTTTTTCGGAGAAATTAAAAAAATAATAATAATAACCTAACCCAACCACAACATTCTCAAGTGAAAGGAAAACCAAACCAAGTTAAAGACAGAATGGTCTACACCAGTGAATCGGACTAAGAACACTTAAAAGGCCGTTTAGTTTAATTTTTAAGAATTATCTTGATAATCTATTTAGTTTATCGATAATAAAAAATTACAATAATTTTTTATTATCGATGTTGACGTGACATATAATATAAATGATAATTTGATTATCACCTTCACTTTAGATATTTAAATATTATCAATATAATCTTGATTTTATTATAATTATATTATAATTTATTAATTTTTTGAGACAAAAATAAATTTATTTTTAATTAATACGACAAACAATATAAATAATATTTAAAAATAATTATATTCAAGGGCATTTAAGTAAAATAATTTATTAGTAATCTTTTATTATTTTTGATCAAACATAATAATTATTTATACTTATCAAATTTTATCAAACATAGTAATCATTTATATTTAGTAATCTGTAATCTATCTTCAAAGTAATCTTTTTATTTTGGTAATAAAACATTATCTAAATCAAACACTTCTTTGGTAATCTTATTTTCCTCTTGAAAACTTATAAGAGATTTTACTATAATAGAGTTCAAGAGAAGAGGAACATCAGAGTTTGCCATCCTAAGAGTATGAACTATGCAAAAATGATCATATAAACCGCATAAAAGATACAACGGAAGCAGAAAATAGTTCTGCCTAACCGAGCAAACTGCAACAAGGCTGGAATTCTTTGTAGAGGCTTCGCAGCTTTGAGACCAAGAGCTACAGTAAACTGAGTGGACTTGCTTCAGGTTTCCAGGGTAAGCGCAAGCTGCTTTGAAAAGTTGGAAGTAAAACTTGAGACAAGCAGGTAGTGAGGAACAAGGCAATGGAAAGTCTTCCTGCAGGGGAAGTGCAAACAGCAGACAAGCCTGAAAGCATAGGCGCTGGAGAAATTGTAGGCAGAGAAAATACTACACATATATATACACATTTGAACATACAAATAATATATGATTATATAATTAATTTTTAATTTATTTTTAATTTAAAATTATATAATCATACGATATATATTATCTTTATATCTAATTATATAAAAAAATTATATACCCACACATAATTTTATGGATGGACATGATTGTAATATATGCCATTTCTTTCTTTAGGCAAATTTTTAGCCTAGCTTGGAAGATTGGATATCGAGATATGTTCTATGACCCATAAATTCCATTTCCTAGTAAGTTTCAGGTAAATACCAGGGCAAATTTTTTAGGATATTATTTAAAACAGCCTATTTTTTTCTTTGTATATATATAATATAAAACATAAAATATTTAAAATACGTTTAAATTTTATATTTATTCAATCAAGACTTATCTAATTAAACATAAACTCATTCAATTAAAATATAAAACTCACTTATTTACCTAATCACAACTAAAATAAGAAATAAAATGAAATAAAAATATAAAAAAAATTGGTTGAATGTTTGATCCGATGGTTAACTAGTTGACTAAATATTCATCTAACTAATTTATTTTAAAAAATTGATTAATAAGGTATTTAATTGAATAACTTATCCAATCAATCATAAATCTCATAATCTTTTTTTTTAATATAATTTAAAAAATAATTATATTTATCTAATAAAAAATAATTATATGTACATAACAGACAAACAAAATTGATATTTTAATCCATATCCCCCATTTTCGCCCCAAATGATCTCCACCGTTCCATTGCGCAGTTTTTTATTATATATAAAAATAAATTATTAAAGTAAAATTTATCAGATACGTATTTTAAATAAGATAACATTTATCTTTAGAAAAAATACAAACTCAAGATAAAAGCCTGGCACAGACAACAGTGACACAGAGAACTTTTGTTTCACTCTTTTTTTAATCCTGACAAAACCATGTGAACTCCAATTGTCTGGATATTTTAATTCACGGCTAATGTTCTTTTAATAAATAAAAGGGACTCATCCTCAGAGGGCAAGACCATGTTAACTCCTGTGCCTTAATTGATCACGGCCACACATCTTTCCTTCAGTCTCACTGATAATCCATTTTTCATCCTCAGAGTCAAAGATAACAGATGTTCAGGATACTTGTCCTTGTTCTGTACGTCAATCACAAACCGCTCTATCACACTTGCTGCAATCGATTTCATCTGAATATACGCCATTTCTTTGCCCAGGCATATTCTCAGCCCCGCGTTAAACACCGGAAACTTAAACACATTTTCCGGCCGAAAAATCCCATTTTCCAGCCACCTTTCCGGCGAATACTCACAGCAATTCTTCCCCCATATGTTCTCCATTCGCCCCATCGCATACGCATGATACATAACAAACCATCCTTTGCTGATAAATGTACCGTCCGGCAACACTTCGTCCTTCATGCACGTTTTCGTGTCGGCCGGTACTGGCGGGTACAATCGCATCGTTTCAGATATCGCTGCTTGCAAATAGTGCATATCTCGCAGCTCGTCGAAACTGTAAATATCGCCGATGCTTTTTTTATTTAAGGCCCGGATCGACTCCAGCTCCTTCAAAATCTTTTCTTGAACATCTAGACGGGAAGATAATAGCCAAAAGAAGGAACTTAAAGCGGAAGATGTTGTGTCTCGGCCTGCAAGAATAAAGCTTATGACAATATCTCGGAGAAATTCGAGTGAGTGATTGCCGTTTCCGATAAACCGTGATAATAAATCTTCATCCAAGTTCTCTGCTTCTGATTCCATTCTTGAACGAATAATATCGTTCGCAAATTCATGAACTGTTGCTATTGATTTCTTCAGTACTCGTTCTGAGCCTATGTTAAAGAACCTCTTGGTTTTCCAAATGAGTGGTAACAGAGATCTGTATCTCTCAGCACTAAGACAGGCTGCATCTTCAAATGCACGCATAAAGTCCGAACGACTGGTGCCATCTCCATCAAGACAACCCGGATCAACGTTGAAAGCCACTTTGCATATGTTATCAAAGGCAAACCTCTCTAGAATATCTTGTAAATCCAATAATTCTTCTGTTTTCGATGCTTTGCTTAAAATCGGAACTAGCCTTGTAAGAATCTCTGACCTAACGCTTTCGAGAACGAAATTTCTGAGGGATCTTGTGTTGAACTCGTAGCTAGCAGTTTTCCTCTGGACTTTCCATAGCTCTCCATCGGAGTTAAAGATTCCTCGGCCGAGAAAATCTTCGAGAATCAGGATAAATCGATCCCCTTTTGGGTAGTTCTCAAAGTTGGTCTTTAAAACATGCTCGACGTTCAATGGATTCGCCGTGACAACGCCACGCACTTTGCCTGGACGGGACAGAGTAGCAGTGTTAGTGGGGCAACGTTGAAGAATTTCGGTTGACCAGTCGAGGAAGCGGTGCCGGTTTTTGATGAAATCCGGTAAGACTCCTACAATGGGGTAATGTTTGAAGCCTTTGTTAACGGGTTTTTTGTTTGAAGTGTAGAAGTAGAAGTAGAGGGAGACTGAAAAGAAGGCAAAGTAGAGGAGAATTTGAAGAGAGAAGAGTTCCATGGCCATAACAAGCTAAAGACGAACTTTTTCCTTTTTCCTTCGGAATGGAAAGGTTGGCAATGGTGATTCGCGAACCAAGTAGTATTATAAACTCACCTATAAGCAGCTTTTTCCAGACACCCCTATTGTTTGATGAAAGAAAAATGAGAAAAATAAGTTTTGAAATTGAGCATTTACATCCTTATAACTGAAAATTAAATTTTTACACAAAGTCTTCGTAGAATTAATATACCCTTATTTTGTCTTTAATCCTATAACAAAAAGATGATATATGAAGCTTGTCATATAACTGAAGTATTAAAATTCTATATCATTTGAAGATTAAAATTTAAGATATTTCGAAAATATATTGTATTCTTTATAGTTGTATATTTTACCCTTGTGATTGGCATTTTTGACAAACATCGATTTTTCATGGGTATGAATAAGCGGTCGATCCAATTCAGGTGAAAAATAATTCGTTTAACTTATAGGGGTGTATATTTATTTAATAAAACAGCTATTTGAGGATGGGAAGGCTCCAATAAGTGTTTTATTAGAGTCTAACACTATAATTTCGCATCAATACCACCAAATTAGATATATTTATTATTTAATATTATCAAATAAATATATTTAATAAAATCTTTTAAAATTTTTAATTCTCTCATTCGACATTGATCCGCCTAGTTGATCAAACTGGTCAACTTGTGCATCCAATTTTTTGATCAGTCCATGGCCTGATTAAAGTCTAAAATTCAATGGGTATAAATGTATCATTTTAAAACCTGTGAATCTATTCGTTACTCCACAGCTAGAAATATTGAAGTAGTTTTTTTTTTTTTCCCCTTACAGGTAAGAGAACCAATAATTATCAATAAAATATTTGTTACTAATTAATTTAGGAATTTGTATAAAGTAGGGAGTAGTTGATACACATTTAAGCTTCGAAATGTGGGTATAAGTTGAAAAGCATTGTAATTAAAAAGAATTTATTCACTTTCCGAAAAAAGGGGATGTCACGTTTAAGTTATCAGTGAAAAATTTAGCATTATTTCAATTACTAAAAGGGTTTTTTTTTTTTTTTATTTAGGATCTATCCATATTTGTTAAACAAATATATTTAAAATAAATAATTAAATTCATAATTATCATATTAAATAAACTAATATTTACCGAGAATTAAAACATGAATTTAGTTAAAAGCAAGGTTTTTAAAATCGGATTAGAGTAAAAACCATTTTGAGTATTAGTTCTGATTAGACCGATCAGACCGTTTGGATTAGTCGATTCAATCGAAAATCTAATTTTATGTAATAGCTTAAAAAAAATATATCTAATTATATGTGTTTTATATACTAAATTTTATATTATACATACTTTTCATAATTAACAAAATATATGTGATATTGAACATAAATATTAAACATAAAATTACAAATTAACAATAACATATTAACTTGACAAAAACAATTACTCAATTACAAATTAACAATAATAAATTAACTTATTATTAAACAATAAAAATCATAATATAAATTGATAAACCCCAAAGTCATAACACAAATTCATAAACACTAAAACTCAAACCCTGTTAAAGGTAAAATTTAAAATATTACATGTTGACTTGTTGGCCATGTTACCAGAGAGAATTGTAGTACAATCATCTCACAATTATCAAAAAAATTGTTATACACCATTTGACCAAAATTTTAAAAAACTGTAGTAAGCGCTTCAATGTTGAAAACTTCAAACAAACTTCACAATAAAAAGTTTACAGTGACAATGGGATTTTAAGGCTTTCAAACAACCAACTACCGTTGTTGCAATCTTGTGAGCCTGCGATTGAAACCAACACCTCTCGGCATTGTCGTCGGCAAAAGATGAATCAACAACGCTGAAATTGGAGAAAGTCGTCACCTACAACAACTCTTATCCTACGTGCACAGCAAGGAAAGGAAGAAGAAAAAATAAAAGGTTTTATAGTTTTTATATAAAACCTTGAACCAAAAATCGTCTAAACTGATTGGACCACAGTTCAGATGTGAACCGGTGTTCGACCGCAGTCTAATTCAATTTCAAATCTAAAACGATTGTATTTTTTACAGTATTCGTCTACAATGTCAATTCACAGTCTGTCCAGTTCAATCGATTGATTCGATCCGGTTTTTCAATCCTTGGTTAAAAGTGAGTAAATTCATACGATGAATTCAAAAGGCTGTCTGATACATGGCCGCCGCATGTTTGTTCTTGCATTGGGATACTTTATATTAATTATTGAACTCATATGTAAAAAAGTTTACTAGTAGGTACCGTAAGAATGGTTTTTTTTATAAGGCATATATACGGTTGCTTCTAATAGGTTATAATAAAAAATTTAAAAAAAGTGGTTGACATGGTGTGAACTTTGGCTTACATTTTAAAAGTTTATGCTTTTATAATACTCAAAAGTCACAACCACAACAAAAACAAAAAATCAATAAAACATAATTTACCTTCTTAAACATTATTCTAATATTTGTTATAAAAATTAAGTTTCCTTACTACATTTACATTTAATTTTTTAAAATACACTATTAAATATACGAGAGCATTGAATACAATTTTAAAGTAAAATGAAATTATTTTAATTGTGTACGTAAAGATTGAAAAACATTTATTTGATACAATTGATGACAAATTTGACATATAGTGAGAAAATACATGTAGAATAATTGTAAATATCTTTATAGAATTATTATAAATAAATATAACAAACATATCAGCTAGAGATGACAATTTCGATTTTATTTTAGGGGCTCCGACTATAATAAAAAAAATTCTCTGATAAAAATAGGGAAAAGGACAAAAAAATCTCTGTAATTAAGGATGAGGATACATACGTCTCTTTCTTACTCCATCTTGTCCCCACCTCACCTCTATCCTTACCATTTTATATTAATATATTTATTTAAAATATTAACATATCTTTATAATTTTAGATTATTTATGTTTTTCAAATTTATTTAGGTTTTTGTGTTGCATATTAAAGTGGTAATATATTATATTCGTAACATTTGAAATAATGGGTTAGTTTTAATTTTATTTAATTTTGTTATTTAATATATTTATGTTGTGTTTAGAGCATATAAGGAGAAAATTTTTTTCTTTCATATGGGAAAGGGATCTTTCATCATGAAGACGGGAAAAAGATTTTTTTTCATAGAGAAATAACGAAAAATTATTATTGATATCTCATATAAGGATAGGGATAAAGATTGAAATCTCCTTTCCGTTGTTATCCCTAATCTCAGCATTTATTAAGAGTAAGTCAAAATACGGTAAACTATATCAAAGCCAGTCTGACACAACTTATTTCTAGGTTTTCTACTTTCTGTTAATTACATTCATACTTAAAAGAGCCCCTCTAATGTCTGATGATGAAGTTTGCAATATCTTCAATCAACTTATTGGCTTGAATGGCTGTCTCCGGATCCATATCCAGGGCGAAATAGAAACAATGTCCCATTCCATTATTTATCAATATGTCCACTTCTTTACCGGCCTCCTTCATAGCTTCGCAATGTTCCAACTCCGAGTCCCTCAGCAGATCCATCTCCGCCACTACCACAAGCATCGGCGGCAGCTTTAGATCGGCCAGCGGCGGAGCATTTGGCCCCATTGGACAAGTGATTGGATGGTCTTTTGTAGCACCAATAGGAAGTGCTATAGACATGAATTTATCCACCATATCACGAGTCAGCAAGGGTGTTTCCGGTAATTCAACAAATGACTTACTCGGCTCGGGTCGTAGGAAGCCGGGATGTATTGCTATCCCACCGACTATCTTCACCGGCTCCGTATCCATTTCTCCGGCTCGACCCGCTAAATCGTGCACAACGTTTCCACCAGTGCTATCGCCAATGAGAAAAATTCGTTGACAATTGGCGAAATTTTTAAGCCATGGCTCGGATGACTCGCCACGAGCCACTGATGAAAGCCATAGGAATGCAGCATAAGCGTCCTCACATGCAGCTGGGAGACGATGCTCGGGTGCAAGCCGGAGGTAGACAGAAACACAAACAGCTTGAGCCTACCTCACAAGGCGTTTATAAAAGTTGTAGTACATATACCAATCAGGACGGCTGATGCAAAAGCCGCCACCATGAAAATGAAGGATGAGGGGTAGCTTATTCTCTCCCAGGATATCACTATTCTTCTCCGGGATGTAAATCCGAACGGCTAGGCCACTGTTAGAATCAATTATCACGTCTCGAGTAGCAACCCCATCAATAAATTGAGGGTGGGGTGGAACACTTTTCATCAAGAACTCGACCTCCGGTGGACCTGTCCATGAACGGTCGACCGTCCCGTCGTCGAAAACTCTGAGCCAGTTAGAGACTTCCTCCACAGTATTGTTATTTTCGGAAGCCATGACTATTTTATGGCTAGGTTAATAGTTTTGCTGGTTACTTAAATAGAAGAAGACAACCTGGGATTCCTTTCTGCACTGGTGATATTATTACATTTCAATTATTGAATCTTTACTGATGATAACCTTATAAAACTCAGCCGGGCCAGCCCTTCATAAGAGCATTTGTTCCTTTAGGTTCGTGGAAAATGGGTTGATGGGATCTTTGATGAGGGAATAAGTTTCATTATTATTTTATGAGAAAAGGAGTTACTGGTAATTAACTTTGATGAGAAAATCAATTTGACGAAAAAATGGTTTAGGTTCATGTGTTATTATTATTATTATTATTTTTTTTTTTTTGGGTTGTCAATGTTGATGAACTTGAATAAAGAAAAATGTTTTTTATTATATATAGATAGATTTAAATCAGATCAAACTAGAATTTTTTTGTTAAAGCTCATTGAATCAAAAGGGCTCTATAAAAAAAAAAAGCAAGAGAGAGAAAGAAAGAAAGAAAAGCGAAGCAGTCCAAAGGAAACTCAATAGAGGGGCAGATTGTGACACCAAGTCTTACCCCAAGCCCATTCCGGACAAGTCTACAACAGTCAAAGCCCTTAAAACAAGATTAATGAAATGGACTGAAGAATTGAGTGAGCTCGACAGCAAATAATGGGACTCCTTAACCAATTTTCAAAAGAGACAAATAGCAACACACTCAAATGAAAAATGGGCCATTTGGTAGGTGTGAGGAGGCCCATATAAACTAAGCAGAACTGCCAATTTGCCGTCCATTTAACTGAGTAGATCAGTAGACTTTTCTTTTTCTATTTTTAATTCAAATTATAGTTTCTTAAATGAAATTAGTGACTTGTTCTTAAATAAGTTTCCCCTTTTATTTTCAAAGAAAATACAAAGTCAATACTCTTGAAATAGAAAAAACCCAATAAAATCTCAAGTCTATTAAATTGATATATTTATATTGCCAATTAATATGTTTAGTGCCCACTAACTAAATCATTTAAAATCAATATATAATGAACAATATGGATAAA
This sequence comes from Mangifera indica, assembly GCF_011075055.1. Lineage (NCBI taxonomy): Eukaryota > Viridiplantae > Streptophyta > Magnoliopsida > Sapindales > Anacardiaceae > Mangifera > Mangifera indica. Next base: position 15,652,890 of record NC_058145.1, on the reverse strand, counting down.
TCGTTTTAGGATGAAATTATAAAACTTATTTTAAATTTTAAAATATTGAGAGTATTTTTTCCAATACAACTCTTTTATTATATAATATATAGTTTCAACATTTATATTTAGTTATTTAATATTCAATCAAGCATTATTATATAAAGTTTATCTTATAATCGAGAAAAATATACTTAAAATATAAGTGTTGAGAGTAGTTTATTTTGTGCAAACACCGGCTCCCAAAGGTCGCTGGCCGAAACAAAGGTGACTCGGGCGTTTAGTTCTCATCCCACTAGACGATAATTAATAAGTACT